>NW_009260796.1:1275040-1288270 GCF_000687185.1 Egretta garzetta
ACAGTGACGTTTGGGGGACGAAGGAGATGGGGAGGAAAGGAGAGAGGTTTAAAACCCACAGGAAATGCTTTTACATCTCAGATGCTGCTGCTTCTAACCCAAGAGGAATTAAAACAAGCAGTAAGTTGAAGCCTACGTTGTGCGTGTCCTTCCCCTCATGTGATCCTTGTGACCGCAGCATCAGTTTGGAGCAAGCACCTGCGGAAAGGGGAGCCCGTGCCCAAGCATGGGCTGCTGCAGCCTGCGCGCCGGGCAGGCTGGCTCTGCAGGATCAGGCCGGGACGAGGTGCAGCTACTGACGGTGGACAGGACCAGGTAGGTAGCAACTCTGGGGGCCTGCGAAAAAAGCCAGTCAGCTCCACTCAAACAGAAAGACATTTGGTGCTTGAGACCGAAACTCAGTGGCTGTATTTGCTTTCCAAATATGACTCCCTTAAAGGAAAAGCTTTCTCTTCTTTCCTTTTTCTAGCCAGAATTTACAGTAACACTAAGCGTCAGATTCATTTAATCTTCTAACTAGAGCCTGCTTACTTGTCCCCAATATTTCCCCCGAGGAGTTGCAGACTTTTAAGATAGAGGGTCAGTATTTGAGAAACTGGAGGTGGAAGCATTCCTTCCTGCCATGGATGTAGCTCCCTCTATTTTGGGCGGGCAATCACAACTAATGCCTGGGGCTCTGGCAGGCACTGCTCATGGTTTGTCAGAAATGGATTTTTTCAATCAGACTGCCACATCTTTGAGACAGAGCAGATGCCTGGAAAGAAGCTCAGGAGGCCTTCAGTCCTGCTTCCACCTCTGGAGCAGCCTCAGCTCTTCCTAAATCTTGCTTGACAAGCGGTTGTCTAACCTGTCCTTGAAAACCTCCAGTGATGAAGGTTCTGCAATGTCCCAGGCAAGCCATTGTTTCTTCCCAATAGCAAACCTTTAGTGCAGGTAGGGCCATCGTCTCTATCTTACGCACCACAGACAAAGAGAAAAAATTGTTCCCCTCCTTTTCCTAGTGGTCTTTTACATACATGAAGACCGTTACCAAACGACCTCAGTATTCTTTACTTTAGGCCAAGTGTCGAGCTGCATTATATATTTCTTTCCATAATTTCACCATATTCTAAGAAACGGTGTTATTCCTCCCTGGTCCATTAAGGCAGGCACAGTGAGAGTGCCTTCATCATCCCCACACTCTTTTCTATGCAACGCCCGTGGAAAATTAGGAGTCTAAAAGCGCTCTGTTGAATTTAGGACCTAGTCTCTGCTTAATGTGAGAGGACAGTTAGTGGTATGTTTCCCAAAAGTTCAGGTGTGTTATTCCCTGACGTGCCTGCTTGCTGATTCTGCATCTGCTCCATTTTTTTCCCTAGAGTTCACTGAGCTGTTACCAACCAATATTCCTGTTGAAAATAGCCTGTTCTAAAATACACCAAAGTTATGCCAGAATCCATACATTTGTCTGCTCACTGAGTATAAATATCTCTCTCTCTCTCTCTCTAAAAATGCAACCCATGTAAGTGCTTTTCTGTGCCTTTCTGTATTCTCCTTCTTTTCAGAACATGGTCCAACTCAGAAGGCCAGAGTGAGGCATCCCTCTACCCTAAGGACCCTGCAATCCAGGCAGGAACAGAAGATGTGAGTATGAGCAGGGTCATGCAAGCAAAGATGTGTATGTAGAATCAAGGAAGAAACCAGAGGCCTATTTATCTCACCCGCCACGGCATTATCGTGATGCAGTATCCCATGACAGTGACATGCCAGAGGCTGTGACATGCCCTTTCTTTTGAAAGCAAGTAACCAACAGTTCTCTCTTTTTGAGGCCCAGGTACAGGTTTTCAGCTTTTGTTCTACAAATTCGCACACAAGAAAGTTTGTCGTCACAAGTCAGTTTGGGACTTTTCCCTGGGACCGTGTTTTATCACCACTGTTGAGAGAAGATGCTCAGAGGGAGGGGAAGTGATTTATGCAAATTCACATGTGGTCAACATCCAAATCTCCCACTCTCTGAGCTGCAAAACCACCTCTTCTCTCTTTTAGCTAGGGTTATAAAGCATTATTAGTTGTCTCTCGCTTCCATTTTTCCACCTCTATTTGTCTCACTTTACAGGATATTCCTGGGAAGATTATGGAGAAACGCATGCTAATGTTTGCTTGTTTCAGGCAGAAGTGCTGTGGGGAAGAACACGGGAGGAACTGGCAAACTTGCTGGTCACACAGCCTATCAGTGGCTGGGAAGGGATGAACATCCACTCGCTTGGGGAAATTATTTGGTCCTCCCTGGTTTTTCTGAGAAGTTATTGCATGGAGGTAATGATCCTCTTACTATACTGAGTAATATGCAAGGGATAAGTTGGGGGTAAATTTGGATTTCATACATCCTGTCCAAATTACTGTCAAATCCCAGGGCTTGACTACAGCTACAATTTGTCCTGACCTTTGTTTTCTAGAGTTAATGCTGATACGTTCAACTTTTCTCACCCGTGCCAGCAAAAGCTGAATGGATTTCATAGCCACTTCCTTAAGCAGCATGAATGTTTTCATTCATTCCCTGGGGAAACAAGAACGTGTTTTTTTGCCAGAAGTTTCTTGTATTCTTTTCCCCTAAGAGATAAGGACTGGTTATTTCGGTTGCAAATTTGCATGTGTAACAATCGAGCCCTCTCCACAGATACTGGAGGGGACTGGTAAAACTAAATGCAGTGTGATTGCCCTGCCCCTGGTTTTGATGAAGTCAGAAGGGGAAAATGAGATCTATTCCAACTTTGCTGTGGATTCGTGTCTCTAACTGCACACCACTGTTTATTTGGCCGTATACACAGGAGCAAAACCACCCTGTCTCACAGAAATGCCACGGTCTGGCTTCCTAGTGCTCAGAGAGCACACAGGGACCATTTAAGGAAAGGTGATATAAAATGACAAAGTAGTGACATAAAGCTTCAGTCAAACTGTGACCCAGTGCAGGAGTCCAGCAGTCAAACACCGCATAGCTCCTAGCCACCAGGCACTAAGCCCAACAGCCTTCAGCACTGTCTGTACGTAAAGATGCTCCAAGTACTGCATCAGCAGAAAGGAAGAGAAGGTGAAGAGCTTTGAAGAAACATAATTTCCTTTTTTTAAAAAAAAAAAATTGAAAACATTTTGGAGGAAAGATATAATTTCTAGGTGGTGGAATGCTACATTGTGCTGTCCTCCTTCCACTTGCTGTTTCTGTCAGTGGATCGTACAAAGAAGGCATTTGTTTATGAGGTAAAGCACAAGAATCCTTTTGTGTCTGTGGCATCCATGTTCATATTCCAGATTTCCTAAATATCTCTTTGCTCCTAGCTCTAGCATGTACGTGGCAAAAAGAGTACCTACCCTCAGTGCCCTGCCAAGAGGAAGGCTCAGGATGGCACAAACCCGCAGGTCCCATCAGCCAAGACAGAGACACTTCACTGAGTTCAGGGGAGCTTTGGCATGTTTTCTAGCACAGTAGCTCACAATTCTCACTTTTTCAGCTTACTTTGAACAGGGAAGGAAGCCTGCTCCAGGGATTGAAGTGCCAGTTTTTATTTATATGCCTACTTCTAGGATCTATAATGTTAGCTGGCCTTTTATCGCTTAGTTTGTTTACCCAGGAGAGGGACTGCAGCTCTGTACAAGTGGGCTAAGTGAACAAGGCATCAACCAGGAGGTATTGAAAGAGGGTCCTAAGAACAGACACGGTGTACCAAGGAGAGGCATCTCCAGAAGAGCTGTCTTCAGCACAGCGACGTCTCCTGACGGCTGTCTTTGGTACATGTCTGTGGATCCAAAATGTGAGAAAAAGAGCCAAACTAGGAAACTTCCTAACTACAGAAAGAAGGTCCTTGATCTGTATAACATTGGAGTTGATAACAACCTAAGCCCCTCCATCAGTTAAGATTGGTGGTGTAAGAGGACACAGAAAAGAAATCATCACTTTATGAAATACAGGATCCAAAATGCAACCTAGGGCCTCTTTGTCCCAAACATGCGTGTAGGCTTCTAGCATGGTTTGGGGCCATGAGGCAGGAATTAAAGAGGAGGAAACTGCAAGGCAGATGAAATTCCATCCAGTTCACACAAAGTACTTTTCAACACCAGCCTTGGTCTATTGGTGGAGCTCACCCCTATACCGCAGAGCACTTTATGAAGGAGGACAGTAATTTTACGGGTAGGGAAACATGAATAACCCCCCGATATTCTATGTCTTAGACAATGAGCTGAACGTCATCCCACACCAATTTCCATAAAGTCAAAGTTTTGAAGGATGGGAAATTCTTTAGCCTAGCTTGCAGCATTCTGCTGTAGATCAGAGGGACTGCAGTGGGACACAGAGAAGTTGTTGTTACCAACCAATTTCTAATACAATTCCCTACCATACCAGGGTCTCCTTCCTCTTGCTGGGATGCATCTGAGAGAGACTGCAAGTGCAATCAGCCACACATTTGAAATTTCTGGTAAGCCTGTTCTGCAGTTCCTGAAGGGGCCCATGATAGTCACAAAGCAGTGATACCCATACTCTTAGCCTTCAAGGACTGGCCTACGTGGCTAGAAGATGAGATGGGCTATACAGCCATGACGAGGACTACTGAAGAAGGGACATGCCTCCCCTCCAACATTCAGCCATGCTGGAGAATATGCCATGCTTTTCTGAGCTGGACCCTC
Organism: Egretta garzetta; assembly: GCF_000687185.1. Lineage (NCBI taxonomy): Eukaryota > Metazoa > Chordata > Aves > Pelecaniformes > Ardeidae > Egretta > Egretta garzetta. Next base: position 1,279,697 of record NW_009260796.1, read on the forward strand.
ACATGCACCATGTGCTATAATCGCACAGAGGGATGAGACAAAGCTAGATGGAAGGAATTTGAAATCTTAGTTTTTACAAGTGGACACAACTGCTGCACAACCTTAAACCACAAATGCCTTAGGCTTAACTAGAATTCCTCGCATGCAAGGCAATATAGATGATAAGTAGAAAATTAAAGGGGAACCTAAAGGAAACAGGAGGCAAATGCTGATGGCTGCATTTAGAACAAGGAAGCTACCTAATGGTCCCAGTGCCAACCCAGTAGCTGCCATCAAGAACAATGCAAGACAGACATGAGCTTGTTGCATCACAAGATATCAAAGCATCCACTATATATAGCTATAGAGATAATGAAGGACAGCGTGGAGGGGCGGCACACAGAATTCACCCACCAGGCTCAAAGGCAGAGCACAAGTGTCCTTCCTCAGACCCAGGGGCTGTATGTTTCTTTGCACAGGGTCCATGATAGAATCCAGGCTCGTTTGCTGCCAGAATTCAGCTGACTTCAACATGTGGGTTCAACATCTCCAGCACCGAATCAAGATGGCAAACGCTCACTGCCCAGTCAGTCCCAACAATAATATCTCTTTTCTGGTAAGTCAATGCAGAAGAGACATAAAGGGAATGGGACGAAAACAGAAACAGTGGCAGCTTTGAAAGTGGACGGGGGTTTTTTAGGAATTTTTTAGAATGCTGGAATCTGGAAATGAACAGTAGTGTTACCTGAGGGTACTGTTCCAGGCTATGGCAAGTAAACTCACTACGCACAAATTTGCAACTGCTACTCTATGCTCATGAGGTACTTTAGAAAAATGATTGACTGTTTTTGTTCCTGGGTTGTAACTACTACACTGGTAAGAAAAAAAAAAATTAAACTTCCTCTTAGTTACAGTCACAAAATAAAGACTTTTTGGTACATGCTGAGTGTCGCACAAGCGACACACTGCAACAACCACAAGGGTCACAAGATGGCAGGATTACACTGCCACTGAAACCACCCATACTGCTGTGCCTTGGGGAATTCACACACGGACACCCAGTGAGCTTTTGCCCATGCCACAGTACGCTCAGATTCCTAAAAGGTAAGTGTCAACTGGAAAGGCAGCTTGTCATTCCCCCCTCCCTAGCATTATTTACTAACAGTCCTGCTTTCTTTAGAAAAAGCAGAACTGTTAGTAACTGTTTTGGTGTGTTTTTTTTTTAAAGTTTCCCCTTTTTTAAACATCCGCTCTGCTGTCCTTAATGTCGAGCATGGCATAGACTCTAGGGCAACGCTGTACCTTAGCTGTGTCTAACAGCGTGCTTGTCTTCAGTTTGGGGGGGGAGAAAGAGCAAGCCACGCTACCCATCCTTAAGAGCTGCTGATTTCTGATGTTCCCTACAGTTCACATAACTGTTTGCAGTTAGGGGATCCAAAGTAATCTTACAGTAGCTAGCTCAGGTGGTCCTGCTCTAAGGAGTCAATGTAGATTGACAATTTGTCAACCATTGGAGCAGGCTGCCTAGTGAAGGGGTTGAGTCCCCATCCCTGGGGGTATTTAAAAGCCGGGCAGACGAGGTGCTTAGGGACAGGGTTTAGTGGTGGGATGGCAGGGGTAGGGGAACAGTTGGGCTTGATGATCTTAAAGGGCTTTTCCAACCTAAACGATTCTATGATTGCAGAAGTCCATCCAGGACTCAGCATAGCCATGCATGCCATAAGCCCACATCATTCCCCGCTCCCCTGTTAGCTGGACAGCACTGCTTTGAAGGAAAAGGAAAGTATCCCCCAATAAAGGGACCTGAATGCCAAGCCCAAAGTGCTTTGAACTAAGATGAAATTCAAATTCCAATCAAACCAGTGTCTCGGACAACCTCTTCTGAGGCGGAGAAGGAAAACGAGACCTTTCCCTTTCAATAGCTAAAGCTGCTTGGTTGTCTCAGCCGCTGCTCATGAAACCACAGCACACATGATTTCATTCAAGTAGGTAGGAAACCTACAGCAAACTCAGAACTTCATCATGGGGTTCCCAATTTCCAAGTATATATCCTAAATGCCTTCCTTTCACTACGCTATAACCCTTAAAAAGACCCTAATTGTAGCTTTATCTCATTTTCTCTGTCTCAAAAAAAAAAAAAAGGTGCCGTGTGATGAACAGTGGAAGAAAAGGGAACTGATGAGACATCTGTTGTGTAACACCATTCTGAAGTGGGAAGGAAAACCTATTCAGCACTTGGGAAGGATGCAGTATTTGACCATGGTGGAAGTGGCTAGTGGCTGCATGGGGGTAATGTACAACGTGTACAGCTCTGACATGTGGGTGGCTCTGAGAAGACTGGTACCTGGGAAAGTTTAGGCTCACGTGGAACTGATGCTTAAAGAAAAGAAAAGAGAAAAAAAAAAAAAAAAGGCTAATTATGTCAAAGTCCCACAGTATTAAAGAGACAAAAGGAAATGCAGCTGTGTTTCTGAAAGCTGCTTCTGACATCGCATCCAAACAGTTGCACTCAGCTTCCAAGGGAGTAGAGCTGGCAGGGATAGTCCACCCCTTCCCAATCACACAGCAAGATCAACACTCTCTGAACATTTCCTTGCAGATGTGTTTAGAACTGTTCTAAAAAACCTCACCACTTTGTGTTATCCTGTCAGCTTTCTAAGCAATGAATATCCAACCTGAATATGAAATACAAAGAATAATATCTGTGGCTGGCACAGGAGCAACTGGGTGCTTGCAGACAGTTCCGAGTTTTGGTGTATTGTCATAGCCATCAAACTTCATATTCTGCCTTTGACTGAGATGGATCCACTGAGTGGAAGTTACCGAACGTTTTTGCTGTCTCTAAGACGCCTCTTTTCCGCAGGACTCTGAGGAAAGACTGCTGATCCTGTTTCCAGAAGACCTGCTTTTCCTCTCTGTGGATAAGGACAGAACTGCAATCACATACAAGGTAACAGAGGAAGTACTGCTCAAATAAGCGAAGAACTAAAAGGAGCTGGAGCTAGTGAGCAGCACTGGGTAATGAAAATGCCTGAATAGCGAGGAGAAAAGGGAGGAGCCAAAGGAAAAGCAGCTTTTTTCTTTTCTTCTTTGAAGGGAAAACTCCCCTTAACTGGAATCCAGGCAAAGGAGAAATCTGCTATGCTGGACAGGTTACAGTTTGAAATTACAGGTATGGAATGGAAAAAGAAAGCTGAGAGCTATGAAACACAAGAGATTCTGTCTGAACTAAGGGAAACAGGTTTTTTTACTGTGGGGGTGACTGAGCCCTGAGACAGGTTGCTCAAAGAGGCTGGGGAGTCTCCAACCTTGGAGATACTCAAAAGCTGTCTGGACATGGTCCTGGGCAACCAGTGCTGGGTGGCCCTGCTTGAGGAGGAGGGTTGGACCAGGTGACCTCCAGAGGTCCCTTCCAACCTCAACCATTCTGTGATTCTAATAAGAAACTGAGCAACACTGGTGCTCAGGCTTGCCTTGAGGATGGGTTATCTTGTGAAGTTATCTTCCCACAAGGGATAGTCCCCGTGACTTTCCTTGCTAATAAACTGTCACGGCAAACTTTGCACACTTTTCCATCACCAAACTGTTCCCTGCTAATGTCTTGCAGGAAGCCTGACGGAACCAATCCTTATCACCTGTTCCACAGCAGAGGATTACGAAAAATGCCTCTTCTACATACAGAAGGTATTTTTTCAGAGAACTTTACAGCAGCAATATCTCTTTTCAAGCCTGGGATTTTCCCTGCCATGGATTCATCTAGGATCTATCATCCTCCCAACTTCTCCTTTTCCACAAAAGACTTACCTGAATAGGGAGTTGGTTTCAAGCCTTTCTTTCTCCTGATAAGACTCATCCATTTGGCCAGTAAAATATCAGTGGGTATTTAACAAAAGAAAAACACTCCATCAGCAGGGGTTGAATTTGGGTCCTCTTAGGCAAAACGCTTACTTACTCTAGGAGTGAAAGAGTGATACCTAAGCACTCGATTTGCACTGATTTAAATTGAAATTACACACTGAAATAAGCAGAACTACTGAGGGGAGGAGGCAGAGACTCTATTTCATGAAGCTGGAGAGACACATTATGTCACACTACCTTCTAAAATACCCATGATAGCACTACCAGCTTATGACCTGGTTTCCTGGAAGTTAAACCCTTGTAAACAGGAGTTAGTTCCAAGTAGGTCCTTCAAAGTAGAACCATATCTAGGTTCTAGTTTTCAGAGTCTATCATTTTTTGTTGGCCAGCACATATTGCACACCCTATACAGTGGTCATCCTATCCAGGCTCAGAGGAAAGATTAATCAGGAATGGATGTTTTAAAAGCAGAAGAGATGTTGGGCTCTGAGTATTTACTAATCAATAGGGCTATTCTAGAGTTGAGCATGGCTATGTTTATCTAGTGTGTAAATTCGTGGCAGAGTTAGGATATTCACGTGCTGAAAATATCTTCCAGCCAGAGAAAGTCCTTGATCCTCTGACTCTCCAGCCACCACCAATCATCCCTAAGAAATCCCGACACCATTGGTAGGACATAGCATGCAATGACAAGAAAGAGGTATGTTGAATGCAATCCCAACAGAAATGGAAGAAGCTGCAAGAATGACTAAGAACAGACTGGAAATTGGAAACCAAGCTTCTTTCAGACAGAGGTGAATAAGGGTCTGCACAAGAACTCTTCTCCACTGGCTGCCGTTTTGAGTGGGTCATTGCAATCAGTGTAAGATCTTGTGATTCTGACCTCAGCTGTACATATGCCTCAAGGAGAAACCTTTTTTCAACTTTCTTACTGTATTTATTGCCTGATTCTTATCAAAAGAAGAAACATTGTAAAAAACTGTGTAAATACTATTAATAAAACACGTTTACCTGAGCCTAATCCATGCATAGAAAGCGGCGTTCAGGTAACTGTTGGTTTGGAGACCAGTTGCTTTCCTTTGAGATGGCAGGTATAGTGCAATTCTTGATGGTGAACAGCCCCTTTTCTATAGCTTTTTTTCCCTGCCCAAATCAAGAAGAAATGTTAATCCTGGAAGTTTTCGCAAACCAAGAATTGTTTCCCCAAATACTCATTATTGTCTTCTACCCTCCAAGAGGAACAACGCAAAAACCTCTCGGTTGGATCAAATCTACTCATTCTAATGATTTCAAAATATTTCATTCGGATTTTTAACACCTTAAGAATTTTTTCCCCCCATACATATACACAGCACTGAAAAGGAAGCCTTGCTACAAACTGAAACAACAAAGCATTTAATTTCAAACAGTTCTCAGTTACCTGTAGGTTAATCATCCAGGCTGCACCCATGGGATAGCTGCAAAGTCAACCGAACAAGCATGGTGTGGTCCCATGGTCCCTGAGCTATCCCAATTTTTCCTTTATGCAGCCTACGCTGGCCACATGTAAATCAAGAAAACAGACAGCTGCGTATACTGCAAAAAAAATATTTCAACATTTTTAGAAGAAAGAAAATATCTAACATAGGTTTGCCCACAAGCACCATAGATTTTGAGTCTCTTTTTGTGAGGCTTTCAAGAACTGAACACCTCCGCCAGGCTGGGCTGAAACTAGGCGATAAGTTGACAATTATTTGGAAAAGCAGGCGTGTAATCACACAATTGCTTAATTTCCCTTTCCTTGGGAAAGGAGACAAAAAGAATCAAGGACAGGAAGTCCCGTGAAAACATTATTTTACCTTCAGTTTCAAAACACTAATAATTTGCAGAAAACATGAGCAGAGGTGGTAGCATAACAAAACTCTGTCTGCACATATTCTTAGCTGCCTTCTGTTTGAGCAAACCCTCTAGCACAAGAAAAGCTGTTTCTATACCTCAAGCATTTCTCTTATCCCCTTACTCTTTCACTGTTTTTTTGCAGCTAAAAGATGAAGAAATCCCCAGAGCTCCCTGGGGTCCCAAACACCCGTGATCATTATTTGTCTATGTGAGTGAGTGCCTGTATGGAAGGGTATCACCTTACAGCAAGTCGCTTTTAAACAAAGTTTAAAACTTTGTCTTGACAGTGTGAAGTTTGTTAAACATTTACACGTAGAGAAAATCCTGAAGAACTGTAGATCCAGAATTTTTTTAATTAAACTTTTGGAGAGGGTGCACAAAAACAGAGATAGAAAGATAATTCCTCTCCTCTACTAGGTGCCATTTCCCAGCCCTGAACTTTTGCCATCATACCTTTTTAATTTTACAAGTCATAATTTGAGAACACAGACCCAAGATTAGAAGCACAAAACACTAAATGGTAACACTGGCTCTGGCATCAGGAAAATAACATACATTACTCAGAAAGAAGCTGCTAAATTTGGTTCTAACTTCAGAGCTAGGTCACTGTAAGATGCCAAGAACTCAAAGCAATGGGAGGTTTCCCTCCAGAAGGTGAGTTTCAATTCTCACTGAGCCAGCCACATCCCCTTTCCCCCAGGGCAGGCGAGGGAGCCTCAGGCACAGCTTAAGTGGCGTCAGCTTCTAAGAAATCAGAAAACACGCTATGTTAGTAGCTTCTTAGACTGTGTCAGTGGTGACCCTTTCTAAGTATTATTAAAGCACATGGGCTACAAGAGCTGGCTCTTAAGATGGTGAAAGATTTCACTGACCAGGTATGAGACACTCAACACCCCCTGGCAGCTTGCGAGGCTGCCTCAAGTAGAAGGGAAAGCAGAATGAAAAGGCGCGCTTTTCACCATGTAGGAGACTTCTTCCACCTCTGCTGTATAATCAGAATTGTTCCAGAAATTTCTTAGTGAATTGCTACCTGCTTTTCAGAGTCCTCACTCGTATGCAGGCTGCAGCAGGACACGTGTGTGTGCAACACTTTCCATCTCCCCTTTCCTCAGCAAAGGCAAGAGTGCTGGCCGCAGAACGCAGGTTAACAGGCAGGTAAACCCTGGGAAATGCTTTCCCAGTTGGACACAGAGCCTTCCGAGTCCGGGAGCAGGCAGCCTGCCTCTGTGGAGCAGAAGGGTTGCAGAGGCATTACTCAGCATCCCAAACAGACAGACACCACCACCAAATCCAACCCCAAGACACTACCTGACAGTTGCTTCTCTTCCAGCCAAAGCTGGACACCGCCAGCAGAGCTCCACGCCACCAGTTACCCCAGGGCTGGGGCTGATCAGCGTTACCGACGGGCAGCCAGCCCACTCCTGCCTCGGGGGAGCGACACAGCCCTTGGAGCAGCAGCCAGCGCCGTGCTCCGCTGCTCGGCGGCTGCAGCAGTGGCAGCGGCACAAGCCCAGCTCCCATCCCTGGCTCGGATGCCCAGCCATGGCTGTAACGGAGCGATCCGCATCCTCACCTCATGGATGGATTCAGGTGTGAAGTCAGAGCAGCATTAAGATTGCTGGTGAGGGCAAACACCCCCCAGACTGGTATGACAAAGTACCTAAGAAAGACTCCTAAAATAGCATCAGGTCTTTACTCATCGCTGGCAGCTCAAGAGCTTTTTTTTTTTTTACAATTAGATTCCTCAACTCACAGGACAACTCAAAGACAAGCTTAAGATAAGTGCTGGTCAACTCCTAATAAAACAAGGACTAAGTGCTACCAACAGTCCCACAAAAAAATTGCATTTTTTTCCATAAACATGAAATATACCTTTTCAGGTTCATCTACATAAAGTGTAAAACTTACTATGTCCTCAGTTAAGCCTTACTTTGATGTTGTCATTTTGGAGCCTGCATATTTGCCTTTTTGTTAGCACTGCCAAGGAACTTTTTTTTTGGTTTGGTTTTTTTTTTTTTTTTAGATATTGCCATATATGATATTTTAACTAAATAACTCATACACATTGTGTTTCTACATTTTCTTGATCGCTTAGCCTCTAGAAACTTTGGGATATTTTTCAGGGATATTTTGGTTTTTGAGAAGAGATTCAAGCAAAAAAAATATTGTTACAGACATTTCCTTGGACGTAAATGATTTGAGGGAGAAGCCTTTTTAAACCTACAGCCCATATACAGAAATCAAGCTTTAGTTCAAACCAGAACATGAAAACCCCCACAAACTCTGGGATTTGAGCTGAAAATTCATCCATGATCTGATTAAAATATTACAGTAATTGCACACTGATAAAATAAAGCTATTGTTCTTTCTGAATGGAAACTTAAATCTAGTGTTTTCTTACAAGCTCACTGTTCCGAGCCAATAGCTTTCATTTCCTTTGATGCAATGAACAACTCTTTCACTGAATTTCTCCAGGGCTTAAATGATTCACACTTGGGGTTTTTCCCTCTGAATTGGAGCTTTGAGAAGTCAGGAAATTGGTTGCTTTTCCCATCAATAAGCAGCCGTAAGGTCAGGTGGTTAGATAAGCAGGAAGTGGAACCGTTCTTCAAGGTAGGCACACAAAAACCCAAAAGGCCCCCGTGCAAATTTCCAATGAATAATATGGCTCTGTTCATCGTGTTTCAATATTATCTGGCAGCAGTGTTGGCTATTCAACACCCACAGCCCAGAAAGTCTTGTACACCTTACCGAGCTTTGCCGCATCTTGCCAGAGGCACGGACTGCCACTAGACACTCAAATCTTTCATTCCTCAAATAGTAAGCTCTGTTGATTTTTTTTTTTTTTTTTTTTTTTTT
>NW_009260796.1:1288542-1293932 GCF_000687185.1 Egretta garzetta
TTTCATTCCTAAAAAAGCAATCTCTTTTTTTTTTTTTTTTTTTTTTTTTTTTGCCCAAAATGTTGCTGCTTCACTACCATTGTCAGGAACGGAAAAAATTGTCAGCCACAGTTTCCGGCTATGTTGGTAGTGGGTTGCTGAAAAGCTGGTTTAGCCAGCAGCCAGGAAATGTTAAACCGCTTGCTTAAAAAGGGGAAAAAGTGCAAGTGCACTCATCCAAAATTCAGTGACAGAAGGGTTTGGCTGGGGGCACATTGCTGAGATAGCCAGAGTTCTGTAAGAGAGGGGAAGTGAATTGGGAAAGTAAAACTAAGTGTGCTCAAGAACACTGGGACAGCCTAAAGAATAAAACTCCTCCTTTCCAATTTGCGTAATTATATCACATAGGCACTTCATTCAATTTTCAAGTTTATTTTACCTTTACAAAAGGTCACAGTCAGAAATCTTGTTGAAAACAAAAAAAAAAAAAAAAAAGGTCAATACAGAGCCAAGAATAAACATGGCCAACATAAAAAGAGCTGTAAGAAGTGTCTTTACTAACCAGTGTTTAGACAACAGAGTATATTAAATCCCAGAGTGAAACTGCTTACAAGGCAGTTACTTTACACTTTTAAGAAGTTATCCTATTTAATCCAGTCCAGTGCTTTCCCCTTTCCTTGGCGGAATCTCCAGTTCACCTCAATTAAGTATCTGCACGTTTCCCAAAGCAATGGGGGAAAACTCTCTCTTTTTAAGTGAATTTCACATAGGGATACCTATGGGACAAATTCTCAGCAACACAAGGATTAACAGTAAGAGGATCAAAGGCAGCAAAACCACACTGAAAGTATTAATTACGTCTCACAACATCCTTTTAGAGTTGAGAAGTATCACTGCTCTCATTCTACATGAAGGGGAAGCGAAGGTATATGGATGTCAGTTGCAGTAAACACAATAACAGAGAATTTAGAAGATTAAAACCAGGACTATGGAGGAATACATTACAGCAAAGGGATAATCCTTTGCACTTCATTTTGCCATACAATTATTTTACCCAGTTACAAGATTCTATCATGCACAAAAAAAAAAAAGTAATGGCAAAAAAGACAGGATAACTCCTCTTGACATAATCACTGAATAAATGTTCAGCAATAAAACCATGTCCATGAATCATAAAATTAATCCTTCAGCTTTATTCAAGCTTGCCAAGACGACCTCCAGGAAAGACCAACTGGAAAAAGCTTAAGGGGAGAGACTAAGAGGTCTAGATACCACAGCCTGGGAAGTAGGATAACAGCCTAGAGAAAACAAGCAGAGATGATAGTTTATGAATGCTTAAAAAGATGCTGAAGAGTCAATTCTTCCTCGTAATGTATAATCTAAATTTTAACTAACAAAATCTCTCTCCTTCTCTGATTTGAAATCAGTCACTGGACCGCACTGCCTAGAGAGGTCATGGAGTCACCTCACGGGAGGTCTAACACGCAGATCATTACCCAGGCTCGCCAAGCCTGCCTTGGAGCACAGCGGCTATGTGACTGGCTTACCAAGGTAATAACCTGTCCCACTTCTTAGGATTCTGTTCAAGTGTTTTTCCAACACACATCTGCGGAGGCAGTAACTTCTGCTCCGCAGCTATTGTAATTTCAGAGAGCCCTGCTTAAAACGGCATGTCATTCAGACTTGGGATAATCCCCTCTGAGTGTTTAGTAAGGCGATTAGCAGAAATTTCATTATTCTGTTAGGATTTAATTTAGAAACCCTGTACTGTTTACATTATTTGTAAGAAATCATGAGGAAGCTGATGTAATAGCTGTACTGTGAGATATTTATAACTTTTCATGTGAAGGCTCAGTCAAAACTCATTTTTGCCCAGAGCTGATTCAGTTATAAAAGAGTCTACTCGAAGCAGCTTTCACCAGAAGGCCAAACCAGAAGGCATCCAGAGCTTTGAATCCATTATTGCAGTCACATAACGCAAAAATAATTACATAGAAACAGACACTTGAGTTTTAACTAGGTGAAGCCGCAGGCTAGGTTCTTATCTGAAATCAGCATCAATTCACAGAAAGCAACCAACTCCAGCTGAACCCCTTTAAATTCACGCAAACCAACTAATTGAAGCCATGTTAGAGCTCTATGAAACTGAAGGAGCACTAATCCAACATTCAAAAAAAATCCTCAACGGTACAATTTTCAGTAAGGAGAACATCTTTCAGCTGATGGTCAAGTCACCGGAGCTATGCTGGTGTACACCAGCAGACGCTCTGGTTCTTTTTCTTCTGGGGTGGGGGAAAAAAAAGCATTGAGAACAAATTTTGGGCTTTTCCTACTCTATAAACTAGGTGAGAAGAAAGCATTAAACCAAATGTCTTTCTCCAGATAGTGCAATTCTCATTTGAGCCTTCCAGAAGTCTCCCTTTTGTAATTCAGTATTCCAGGTACCAAAGATTGCTGCGTTATAGAAGAGGAGGATAAATGTTACTCCTTTCCCTTCTTCCCCTAGTTTCCCTGGAGGGGATGAGGGGACCACAGAAAAATCTCTGCAAGCACAAACGACGATGTGGCCATAGCAGTTTCACACCAGCATGTCTGTGCACAGAGACTGGCCTAACCAACGCCTTCTGCTGGGACTGGAGAGAACATTTAATGGATTAAGAACAAGGGCCCTTTGCTGCATAACAAAGAGGGCAATTTGGCAGGAGTGAAAAGCACAGTCTAGGCGCCATGACTTACTCCCTTAATAGGAGCATCAAGAAGCATCTTGGAAATACGGATAGCATGTGAAAGTGCCCTATAGGCACTACGGTATTTCCTGTAGCACTGAAGGGATTGACGGCGGGACACTGGCCTTCTGCATGCCTATCAATCTGTGGGAGAACCACAGAGACATGTGTACAAGATGCAGAGGGGAATAACAACAGAAAGAGTCCCCGTCCCCAAACAAATTTGAAAAGAGCATCAATGAAAAAAAAAAACAAACCAGCAAGCCAGGAAACTTGCAATAATGCAATGAACTGACTGTCAGCCTGACTTAGTGGTTTTTCTGTTTCTAAATGCTAGGTTTGTTGAGAAGAAACAAGATGAAACTCCCCTCAAAACCCATTCCTTGTTGCTATATATATAATGATGCTTTATGCATCCAGCCCCTTTTTTTTGGAAAGGTGAGCTCGGCTCCCTATTCTCACAGCACATTGCAATTTATCTGTTTTTCACTGTAGACTCTGAGAGTGGAAATAGCAAGGCTTTTCTTCTGGTGTTTTGTCTCCATGTTCTTCTTCTGGGAACTGGCAGCTGTAAGTCTCTTCTCCATGGTGTGACAGTTGTGGAGCCACTGGCAGCCTAGGGAAGTTATGTTCCAGATCTGCAGTGAGAATAAGCAAAAGCACTGCACATACAAGAAGTCTTCATACATGTCCTCCCTCTGAGGAAAGGACAAAGACACAAGCGATGCACTGCATTTAGTCAAATCAAGTAATCCTCCAAAAATCAGAGTAAATCCGTATTTACTCTATTTATTCAACTTAATTTATTCCATTCTGACTCTGGATCAATGGACACATTGTTCGGCATTGAAAAGCTGTAGAGAAGTCCACAAAGGTGCACTTACCATCAGCCGTGTAGTATTTTTCTTTCTTCAGTGACCATATGCAGAAATGCAAGAAGAAGGTCAGCAAGATGAGAACAAATAAGGCTACTGCAGTAAGGATGGCCAGGATGGTGGTATATAGAGAGTCATTCGTAATAGTAACTGCAATTAAATATATTTAATAAAGATTAAGAAATCATGTGCCCAAGGAAATTGAGAGATTAATTTACTCTCTCTGTAGAAAATCATTCATCTTCCAAGGAAAAAAGCAGTGCAGGTATTAACAACAAAGCTGAGATTCTCCAAGTCAAGGGCGCAATAGATCACTGTCTGCGGTAGGAAGCATTCACACAAAACCCCCACATGCCTGATCTCTTTATTGTTCAATGTACCTCTCTCTCTTGCAGCTAATGCTTGTTTGATCTACTCTGGTTCGGTTTTTGCTTTTTTGGGGTTTCAATGTTTCCCTAACAGTACTACAGCAAGCCAAATTTTCACACTTGTGTCTGTGAAAGTAGCACTTTTTTGCAATTTGTCTCAGCAGAACTAACAATTTCTCTGAATGAAGAGCCCCGACCTGAAAGGCACCAATTCATTGTGGGGACAAGGGTGGGGGGAAAGGCAGAAGCAGCGCATCTTGCTGTCTTCAAGATACTCAGTACCTGCAAAGCCTGTACCCACTTATTCCTATGGAATTTGATCCATGATAAGACTTCAGATTTCAATTCTGGGTGTTGTGGACTCAACCAATACTTGTAAAGGAATTGGATGACTACCTAAGCTATGGTCTTCCTACAAAAATCTAGCAACACAGCAAGAGCAGTTCAATGGAAAACTCTGACAATTTGCCAAATAAGCATGCTCTGTTCAGGGACAATTGTTGGGCTTTTCTCTACCTTTATTACTGACAGTGCTTAAATGGTGGCATCTTTGCCCAGGTCAACAATTCTACCTATATTAATACTGCAAGAAACGCAACAGTAATTTTCAAAGCAAATTTTCACAATAGCAAGCTCTGGATGATAACTATGCAGCAAATCACCAACTGAAGAAGTGTAGATAAAAGTTACAGGCTCAAAGAAACAAATCATTGTGAGAAGGTACCTTGGTCCAAGCGTTGAACAGGGAAACCACATACTGCATTATGTGTACTGTTGCCTTGCTTGATTGTTAGAAACCCAGAGCCTTCACAACTAAAAAAAGAGAGTCACATTTAGAACATCCCTGCTTTTCCCTTCATTCCTCTCCAGCCTTTCTCTTGGCTCCCTTTCTTCCTTTCCTCTTTTTATAGCAGTGCAGGTAAAGTTACGGCTGTTCCCCAACAAGATAACACTACATCACAATTGCTTATGTGCACATTTTTTTCAGTCTCTTTGTTTCAAGTTATGCCCATCCTTGGAATAATTTTGCATCAGTTTGAGCTGGACTTGGAAGCAAGCTGAATACAGCAGTTTGCCTTAAGTTCTGCTTTGAGACCAACTATTTATAAAGCCAAAGAAGAGAGAAAGATCATGTGTTGCTGAATTTAGAAAACTGATCATTTCATCTCATTGGTGAGCTTGTCTTTGATTCTATTCTATTTTTTAACTTAAGTAATAATCATTTGAGAATTTTATGATGCATATTTCCAAAGAAGGAACGTATCAATAAATACGTACTCAGTCCAGTTACGGCACCAGCCATTCTTAACACTTGAATAGGTTCCTTTCTCACATGGTTTACATTTGAACGTGAAGTCTAAAATGCCTACAAGAAAAGAGAATATGAATTATTAGTGGTCAGTGCCTTTACTGAAAGATGGGGATACACCGGATTAGAGCAC
>NW_009260796.1:1294004-1307096 GCF_000687185.1 Egretta garzetta
TTTGGGAAATGTATGGGTAGACCCCTTACAGAAGAGACATAGAATAGTCTGATCTGACAGCAGAGGGTGTAAAGTTGAGGCAACACAGAGCAAAACAGTCTTCTAATGACAGTTCTAGCAGCTTGGAAGAAAAGTAATACTGAAAGTCTGAGCATGGAAGTGGAAGTCTCAAATTTAGGATGGGAAGAATTATAAAATAGGAAAGCAAGGATTTTAGTCAGAGGCCACAGTATAAATGCCAGTTCTCCCTGCACCACAAGCATCCCCAAAAGCAGATTATAATAAGTGAAGGAAACTGCTGCTCAGCCAACCACTTATATTGAACTCTGTCTTTTAGAGTCATTTTCATTTCTTTAATTACCAAGCTTAACCAGCTCCTCGCCCTCTGCACATTCAGGCAGTTTTTTGCAGTAGAGACATGCGCTATCAACACAGCTGTATCCCTCACGACATCTGCAGTCAAGGTCCTCAGTATCTTGACATGTGCTGTTGCTTCCTGTCAAGAAGAAAGAAGTTAGACTTGCCTTTGCCATAGAGCCCAGAAATTAACTTAACCATTAGTCTTACTGGCTGACACAGGTAAAACAGTTCCTTACTGTACTGCAGTGGAAAAAATTGATACCAGAAAGACGTCACTAGAGTACTCAAATTCAGCACCACTCAGATTTTTGAGTCATGGTTATCTGAGCACTGCGTGAGTTACCACTAAAACCCGTCTCTCTTATCTGGAAGACCAGTGTAGATCATGGTAGACATAAGTAAGGCAGCAGGTTTGCTTTACTACATTGTGCAGATTTAGACACCAGGGGCAGTGAGGAGGGCACTGCCAGTGTCCTGGAGAAGCACTACAAGTTAACTAGCCATCCAGCGAGCTCTCAGGACACTGTCAGAGCTCTTCTCAGTTAGGCTCAGCCATGTTAGAGGAGGGATGCCCAGAAAATCCTTGGCCAGAGAAGCTTGAGCTCCTTTTCCATGCCTTTCCTAACAACAGGAGCTGCTTCCTACACTCTGTTGGCAGAAGTGGGTCTAATTCCAAGCCATAAAACCAGCACCCTTCCTACCCCTCTGTCCTTCTGTTTCTAGAGGAGTTCTGCCGTGAACTTTGCTTGCACTCAAAAAATATCATCTCTAATTCTGAGAGGCTCCTGGGTTCATGAGAGCAAAGGATTGATCATATATACTGATCCCATCAGTAAACAGCATCAAGCAGTCCTTCAGGCAGCTGGAGACCAGTTAGAGGAAAAGTGCTGTTCAACAAGGAAGCTGTATAATCTTAAAGGAAAAAAAATACAGAGGGAAATGCTGGCTATTTCAACAGCATGCTTGAAAACCCACAGTGAGTAGCAGAGATCAAGCAAAGATTATTTCCTGAGGTTAGTGACGGAATGTACAGGGCCACCAGGGAACTGCCCACATCTTCCTCTGCCCAGTGGCCTCCTCTGGCCCTCAGAACTTAATAAAATCTGGCAGCAAAAAGGAAACAGCTTGGGGATGCTTCTTTCTGCCTACCACTAGTGGGTGATTCTGGAGTTGATCCCACTAAGCAATGACTCTCCTACCTCATGCTGAATAATTTTATTGCAGTGGGAAGGGAAATATCCTGGGGTCTTCATGCTACTGAGGACTCTCTAGATCTTCTATTTATTGCTCATTCCCACAAATCCCATGTGTGGACTCCTTCCACAGGGAACTCTGTGTCCTTGTTGTCGGATGAGGCAGGTATATTCAAGTTACTAATAGGTGGGAGGCTGCCTCCTACCTAGGCACCAATGAAAGATGTAACTTCTCAGATGTCTCCTGTCTGCAGGACAACAGCACTACTAATACTACTTAGACAAGGCTTCCAGCCACCCTTCTTTTGGGACAAACAGAAGAGGAAGATGCATTCCTTGCTGTCAGTCATACACACATGTTCCCTACTGTTCAGCTCTGGCTACCACTATGGACAGCGCTAAGTTAGGAAGAATAGCAAGATTGTTCCTGGGACCATGGAAGAGGCCATTAGAATCACCTGTCCTGTCCTTCCACCTAACAGGCACAGAAATGTCACCCAGTAAGTCCTGCAGCTAGCCTGTTCCACCTCTAGTGCCTTAATTTGACTTAAAATTACAGACAAGTGAGAACCCATTACCATCTCACCACCACCCAAAGAGCATGCAAGGATACAAGTTAGAACAGGCTGTTGAAAGTAATGATCACCTGAGACCTTGTCTGTGTATTTACTTCTGAGACAAGCACAGGCCAGCGGAACAGAGGGATTGAAGTGGGATGCTTCCTACTCTTTAGGACGACAAATTGCAAAGAACAGCCTTACAGAGAGCATCACTCCCTGTATTCCCTCTGAAGTCTGAATGGCACAAACTTTGAAACCATGTTTGAATGGAGCAAGGGCTCAGAATCAGCGTTAAATGAACACCTTCTTCCTTAGTGAGCAAGACCAACCCACAGACACTTAGCTTTCCCTTTCCTACTACAGAATAGCAAGTATAAGCACGTAACAAATTGGAAACATGAGTCCATTCTGAAGTTTACAGCTAAGGCATGTTATGAATTTAAGGGGCAGAAGGGAAGCCTTTGCCATTTCGTTTTGCATATACAGTTACTCAAGATACATTTACATACACACGTACCCTGCCCCGTTCCCCATACTTGATTACCCCGGTTGACATAAAACAATAACGACAAACAGGAAGATGACGGGCACATCATTCCCTTACCTGTGACTGACTTGCATTTGGGGCAGCATTTTTTTTCGCCTTTACCGATTCTTCTCAGTTCGCCATCCTGGCATGGTGTTGCCAGAGTTTGCTGTGTCCATTGCCCTAGGCACATCACCAGCAGCAAGCAAGCTCGAATCTTGAGGTGAACGACTCCACTTGGCTGTTCAGTCATGTCTTGAGCTATACAACCCAAAAGCACACTAGGGTGGGCTTGTATCAGGACTTTGCTGCAAAAGTACTCTCTCCCCTGACACTGTTGGAAGGCACTGTGCTTTTTGTGGCTGCACTCTTCCTGTTTCTTTCGGGGCGGGGAAAGGATTTTATTTTACGTCATCAAATTCTTAAAGCAGCAGGGCCAAGCAACCATGCACCAGTGACTCCATTAAGAGAGCAACAGGTTAGAAGCAAGATGTAGCATCATGTAATTTCACTTTCAAAGGATTTTGCAAGTTAATATACAATTGAAAATTAATGCAAATTAAATTAGTGTGTGAACTTCAGCGCTCTCAGACTATTTCATTCTGACTTAAGAGTTCGTAATGAATCTAGAAACCTTCAAGGATTTAACTATCAGATTGCAACGTATAGCAAGTCCATCCACCCATTCAGATATTCTGATTCTGTTGTTTTCAACTTCCTTCACTCTGGATCAGGAGACACCCAAATTATTTTCCAGAGCCAATGTAACTCCATATGGATACCATGAAACCAAGAGAAAGAATACAGTCTTCCCCACAGGCTGCAAGGTCAGCCCTGGTACCAAAACTGAAAATGGCTGCAATGGACTCTTTAGAGACATGTACAGCTCCTTGACCCCCAGATCCCTGGGATTTAGGTAACAAAAGACAGCTGCTTAGCAAAATTGTACCTAGTCACAGAAATGTTGCCTGTAATCATCACCTGCTGCTGGGTTTCAATTCCAATGTCTTGCCTTATACAAACGCATATGAAACCTCTCTCTCTGCTTTATCTGTAGACAGTTTGCTTGCTTCTCCCCCCCCCTTCTATTTCCACTGTACCCTAGGGTTTGCTCCTATCCCTGTAGCTTGTGGTTGCTTTTATGTGTGCACAGTGAAGACGGTATTTAAAATCCAACCTCATTCTCAACTGAACAGATGAATTCTGATGCAGAAGCAGTTTTTAACGGATTCTTTTCCACACCGTGTGATGACAAATAGGTCAAGGCAAGGGAGAGTCAGACCTGTGAAGAGATGAGTGCCTTTAGAAAATGCCACGCCTACAGCATTTGACAGTTTTCCTGTTAATTCCTTAGTTTAATACACAGCCAATGAAGCCTGAACAAACTTCCCACACAGACACCATCACTCTTCCTTTAGAGTGTTCTACACTTTCTTCCTGAAGATTCATCTATGGATCTCAAAGAGTAGGTCAGTCAAAACACTTTTCACTTAGTCTTTGGTCTATTCAGGGATCTACCTGTGTTCCTGTCATGGGTTGGAAATAATCGGATAGGTTTGGTATGCAACAGACTCTTCTAGTTTTAAGAATGTATGCTGCAAAGCTGCTTGTATTCTTAAATGTGTTAGGTGAAACTTTTCTATCAAAACATGACATCCAAACGAGCTGCAAGCAGACAAAAGACACCGGTCTCTGCCATCAGTTTTTCCCACATAATGCCCCTAGAAGGCCAACTATTACGTTTTGGAAACTAAAAGCCTCCTACTTTGTAGTTCTGTCACACAGGAGATCCCCTGCTCTTCCCACACAGCACTGTTCTTCACACTTGTCCCCGCCTGCACCACTCACGCCACACTGGAAACACACACACGCTGCCTGCTGCAGCCGCTGCCCAACTGGCCACAGAGAATCCTGGACACCACAGTTCTTGGGTTCAGTCCCCCAAGTCAGGGTTCCTTTCACCAGCTTCTCCAAACAGCATAACCACAATGTACAGGCAACACAGAGACAGGGAAGATGTACAAGTACTAGTCCGGGTGCTGCCCCTGCACAGAAAGCACAGTGCACTCGGCAGCATACAAAACTTTGTCTCACCCTCTTCAGAACTCTGCATAGTCCCACGATGAAAACACTCGGACACTGCAGCAATATACCCTGCAGACCAATCAGTTATGACCACTTCTGAATTGCACACAAGCCCTGACCAACTCTGAGGATATTGTTGTGACCCCTGGCTCTTATAAGAATAGGCTAATAATGAGAACTTGTTTCAAAAGCCCTACTATGTGGTTACAGGGCATGCTGGCTGCAATACCACTTGAAACTACTCCTCCTCACATAATAGGGCAAGGAATACCCGGAGCACACTAAGCCCCTCCACCTTACTGTGGCTGCAGCCACAATTCCTGGGGGCAGAACAGCCCACATCTGCCCTGATAACAAGTGCTGCTACTGCTCTTGTAAAAAGCACGCTAACCAAACTCTCCCTTCCGCCCTCTCCTACCCTTTGCCCCTTCTCCAGCACAGGCTGGTACAGTGGGGAAATGAGGCACCAGCAACTTTTAGAAGTTCCTCACTGCGTCCATAAAGAGATTGTGGACAGGAGGGGGATACACCTTCCCATTCAGCCCAACACTTTCCCTGGCTCTGCAAGTCTTTCTCAGAGTCTATAAAAGAGGTATTTAGTCTCACCTGCATCAAAAAAGCAAGAAAAAAAGACTCATGAAGGAAAGCCAAAGTTCTTGAAATCAAGATTTCTTCTTCATCCCACCAGCACCTGCCTTTGAGGTCAGGTGCTTCCAGTTTCGTTAAAAGGTAGTGTGTAGGCTTCCTGCAAACATAAAAGGGCTGCAAACCCTCTTACAGTAGCTGGCAACGCTGACAGACATTGTGGGATATGTGAGAAATGGTCTTAGGAGCAACCCTGACATATGATTTATTCATGAGGTGTGCAGAGAAAAACGTAGCTCAGGAATAAGATGGGATCAGCTCTGTGCATTGCTGAGAGACTTGCTCAGGGGTGCAGCTCAGGCTCCCCAGAAACTCCCTGAGGTTTTGTTATGTGCACTCGCACCCTGGGTGGAGTCCCACTGTCAATACTGATGTGGAGGAGACAAACCCTGTTAGGACCCTGACAGTTGTTCTGATGCCAAAGCCGGGGTCCTGAGGAGCTCGGAGTCATTCAGCCTCACTTTCTGGAAGTTACACCTCAAGGCCGTACCCCAGAATATCTGGCACACCAGTCACTGATAACTAATGCTGCTGAATAACCAAGCAACAGCTAGGGTGGATAATTTTATAACTAACAGAAGGACTCGAGTGGTAGAAGATGAGGTCACTAACGTAGGCACCACACTTAGTCTCCTGATGCCTTACTTTCTTCATCTTTAGAAGTGCAGAAGTAGCAAGAGACTAGACCATGTCTATCAGAAAGGACAAGGACAGCGTAGTGGTTCCAGATGGAGGAATTGGCTGTTCCCCTGAAGCTCAGAGATGGACACTAATAACTAGCACTGCCTAAATACCAAATATGAACCTTAATCAGACTTTTGCACAGGGTGGTAAACACAGCAAAAGAGAAGGGACCACCAAAGGTCCTACCAAGACAACTGGCAGGTGGTACACAAGGGAACCCTAAGCCTGGCAAAGGTTGCAGGCAGGCAGTTAGCGTGTGTGACATCTGATACCCCGTGTTTATCAGAATAGGAACTAATAATTTATCTCCTTCTATCTTTTTTGAATATTGTTTTTTTCAGAATTGGTCTCTACGTGTTTTCATTCTTGTTCAAGCATTACAGTTGTACACAGATACTGCTAGACAATGGAACGTTTACACTCAGATCACAGACAATATTTGTACATGCCAAGTCTAAATCTCTAGAGTCAGCAGTGCCCTTTCGGAGACAACCTGATTATCTGGCTTTAAAATCTTTGGGGGTTTTCTAAAGCTAACCTTACCTGTCTCTGATGTAAGGTAGTGACATTTCATCTGTCAATCCCTTTCTTGCTCAGTCCTTTATGTGACGTATGTCAATGCTGCTAGGTTTCACACTGCTGCCTTCTCTGGTAGGGTTTCCAGCTTGCTCTGCACCTATTGGTAAAAAAAATGCCTATTTCACTCATCAATAAGCAGTAGTTCTCATTCCTCATCACCTGACTGTTTGGTGGTTTTATTCAGCAGCAGCTACAGGATTAACTAGACAATATTTGGCCAAGACTTTTCAGAAACTAGGAATCTTTACAGTCTTTATCTTCACACACAAGCAGAGGTTCTGTGGCCTGCAGTGTCTTTCAATCCATATAACCTATGTTGAAAATTATAATCTCAAGGGTTAAAAGGCCATTGGAAGCAATGTGGTCTTCGGGGTTGTCTGAGAATGTATATCATGCAGTGCCTTCTCCTTTGCATGAAACAGAGAAGACATAGCACAGTCATGAACAGACAAAGAGAAGAATCATAGAATCGTTCAGGTTGGGAAAGACCTTTAAGATCACTGAGTCCAACCGTTCCCCTAACCCTGCCATCCCACCACTAAACCCTGGCCCTAAGCACCGCGTCTGCCCGGCTTTTAAATCCCCCCCCAGGGGTGGGGACTCGACCCCTTCCCTGGGCAGTCCCTTCCAGTGCCTGACAGCCCTTTCGGGGAAGGAATTTTTCCCAGTGTCCAACCTCACCCTGCCCTGGCACACCTTGAGGCCGTTTCCCCTCGTCCCATCGCCCGTTCCCTGGGAGCAGAGCCCAACCCCCCCAGCTCCCCCCTCCTCTCAGGCAGTTGTAGGGAGCGATGAGGGCTCCCCTGAATACAGTATTCAAGGTGCAGCCTCACCAGTGCCCAGCACAGGGGCACGGTCACTGCCCTGCTCCTGCTGGCCACACCAGTCCTGATACAAGCCAGGACACCGTTGGCCTTCTTGGCCCCCTGGGCACCCTGCTGGCTCATATTCAGCCGCCTGTCGACCAGCACCCCCAGGTCCTTTTCTGCTGGGCAGCTTTCCAGCCATTCATCCCCACGCCTGTAGCATCACATGGGGTTGTTGCCCGCCTTAAGGATGTCCAGCCAGGAGCTGAATATTATACACATCACTGGGAGCCTCATTTTACAGTTTCCTTTCTGCCTGGGACCACGGGAGCCATCAGTTTGCTGAACTGTCCAAATTTTGTTCTTTGGAAAAGGTTAGTAAAGAAGAAAACAAAGCAACCACAAAAAGTAACCACTTCTCAAACACACAATAAGTTCTTGCAAGTCCAGTGGCTTTACTGACACTCCTTAAACTTAATGTCAGCAGTAAGATTGTATTGTTTCCAGGGAGAGTACTTGGTTTCCTGACATTGAGATTTTGCTGATTACCCATAATGGGTGACCAAATGGGTCGTACACGAGCTTGTTCACACGAAATCTATGTAATTTCTGAATGACTACTGATATTTGTTACACTGACGTATGAATTGCCTTGTAAGCTCCATCTCATAAGTTGTTTTCATCCCACTGTAAAAATCTCCATTGCTAGCTGCTACAGGATTCACATTCTGTTGTATAAAACTTGTCTATGTTCTTGGGAAACAACTGCCAGTCAGTCTTTACTTAACGAGCCCTTGACTGCGTTGTGACAGCTATGAGAGATGTTACTCTCACAAGGTAAAGTGACTTGCCACACCAGATGACCTGTGGTAGGACAGCACTTCTGATGGGCTGCAGAAAGCATAGAACCATCGGTGCACGGGGTGCAGGTCAGTACCGCAGCGAGCACATGGTGAGGCTGGCACCAGAGGGGGCACAGGGACATCAGCTCCCCAGAAGGGTACTGTATGAGTAGTGACAGCTCACATAGTACTATCCAAAAACTGGGGGGGGGGAGGGGGGGGAAGCTTAAGGACAAATAATTTATCTGCAGCCTGAAACTAGAAGACAAAGTTGTATTCCTTTCAGCTCTGCTGACCTTTAGGCCAGGCTTGAGATTTTGCAGGGACTAGGAGACTGGCTGCCCAGGGGTGTTCCAGATCCTGGGCTATTTGCAGTGCCTGACTACTGCCTTCCCTCTCTCTTTTGGCACAGAGGGAGAGTTACTGCCCTGCAAACCTGTAGCAGGTAAGGCTAGGGGCACAGGAGTCAGACACTGTGGTAGAAGCACGCATGATTCATGTAGTGCCACATGGGGGTTCCCGAGGCAAGTTAAATTCTCACCCCAAAACAATTAGGGTTTCGCAAAGACCCTTGGATCCTTCCTTTGAGCAGTGCTAACGATGCTTCAGCACACACTCATCAGAGCTCTGCCTTAGCCTGTGGAATGAGTCGTGCAGTCACCTCTCTGGGTTGTTTGCACAGGCTGGCCACGAAAAGTGGTGACTCCTTGCAGGCAATCCCAGTGGAGCAGAGGCCAGGTAATGTAACTGACATTTCATAGAGGGAAACCAAACCAGACAGAGACAAAAACCCCAAGCCTCTGACATTACCAAGCTGTGTATTTCCTTTCCAGCTTAGCAGCTGGCAGCGTGTATATCGGCGGATGTGACCTTTCTTAGTCTCTCATGGCAAACCTGAGTCACTTTGATGCACTAGGTCCCCAGAAAATGTGAAGAGAAAATGCAGGAGATAAAGGATCTGAGGTTGCCACAGTACAGAAACTTGTCATATATTTGTAGGGGAAAACCAAAAAAAAAAAAAAGACAAAGGAGGAAGTGAACATAAAAAGCATAAATTTAGAGACCTGTGGTTTTGTTTTTTTTTTACATTATAACAACTACTGAAACATGAAATATATATGTTAACTGCCAAATCTGCAGTCTGAAAGGAGGGTTCAAGAACTACAAAACCCAGCCCATTTATATAAAGTTTTTCCAATGTGGCTCTCAAATACCACCTGTTCTTGTCCTAATGCTTCTCCAAACCTGAATCCAGCAATGCAATAAGCAAAACAAGCCTCCATTTTAAACATATAGCCTTGTGAAAACTCCAGGCAGCCATATGGGATAGCCTCACATGTAAGAGAAAAAAATACTGTCGATAAAAATCCTTAAGACAAGAGGAGTTATTTTTTTGTTTGGTTTTCCTCCTATTTTTTCTGTAGCAATCTGACCTAACGTCTGTCTGTCGCTAATTGTAAACCAACAATGTAATGGGCTGGCCACAGGGCCTGTAACTCACGGCTAGTGCAGTTGAAAATAAGTTAAAGTATTGACGAAGAAATGGCATTATTCTCACCCAGAGATACAAAGTTATAGGAATTATTAGTCAGTTTTACAGATAGTTCTTACCATCTAGAGGCCAAATTTTAGTGACAACATTCATGCAGACAGTTTTCCCTGTGCTTAATTCAACACCTGAATCAGGGCTCTAGGACGTCCAAGATGGATTTATTTTACAAATCATATAGGTTTACCAGGTACTCTAACTGCCAATACAGTTCATGCTAAAACCAGAGCTAGCATTGGTTTGCAGAATAAGAACCAAACACCTCAGTTTACCACATTACACTGGAAAAAAATTCCCATACAGCCCTATCTTTATCAGCTTAGATCATAGCTGCTCAACTTAGATGGTGTCTCTCTCTCGTGTCTGAGAATGGGGAAATCTGAATGGTTTGAAAAACAGGAGCTTCCTTTGTGACACAGGCCCATACCTTTGAGAAGGGAAAGTTTCATTTGTGGCGCGTAGGAAGACAAGCGTGGGCAGAAGGCAGCACCAATTTGTTCAAGATTCTCTGCTTATTTTTAACTACTTTCTGCCATTTTAGGGAGGATTGGAACAAAAAAAATCCAAGCAGTTTTTCACAGAAGAGTGACAAGACTGAACATGGCAATTAAAAGAAAGATTGTTACTCCTTTATTTAGCGTGAAATATCTATATTAGTTTATTTAAACCGGCAGTCCACCAATACCCAAAATCCTCAAAAAAATCAAATCATAAATGCCTCCAATCCTATCAAGTGTTATTATGGTTTAACTCTTCTAATCAGATTATACGCCCCGATACAGCAGTACAGGCAGCACAGAGTGGCTCACACAGGTATGCATTAGCACAAAAGCCAGCAATTACAGCCTGCGAGGGCTTGCTATGACAGGCCTTCAGCCACACAGCACGCCGAATTGTCCGTCTGCAGTTCTCCAAAGGTTGATGAGCAAATGCAACTTGTCCTCGGCTACCCTACTCCTGCTGCGCGCTTCCAGGGCCAGTATCAATTCCTGCTTCAGCCAGAGGGAACCCATGCCCTCGTTTGCAGGAAATCTGATCGGGAGGCCGTAGGGAGGCACGAGAAGATAGCGCACTCGGGTATCTTCCCATGCAGCTGAGCCAGAGGGCAGTAAACAAGTAAAATTCGTGGAAACAGCTGATGAGTCCGCACCACAGAGGAGCTCTGCTGCCACAGCAGCACTTCTGTTCCTGTGGGCTGTGTTTCCACCATATAACCCACAACCTCAGATAGCTCATTAGTTATCTGCACCTTGCTCAGTTACATGGAAACATGGTACTCGCTTTATTGCCTCTGAAGTGCAGACTACAAACTTGATAAGCATCTTTTGCGAGAATTTGGAATGCATTTCTCAGATTCATCCATTGCACTTTGCCATCCAATTCACTGCAAGACCACAGCGTTTAGGCCACAGCACGCTTTTAAAGACCTCCACATTCAAAACCGGGGCTCTATGCTTTTAAAGGGGCTGAGCCTTATCATCCCGAGTATCACAGCAACTCTCAGGCCAGAACGGCTGCCAGGACAGGTTCACAGATAAAAAACACTACACACAGCTTTCTCAAATTACACAGAAAGACAGGGGCAAGGCAGCATGTGAACTCAAAGCCTGCTAAACCACAGGATGGACCATTTGGTGATCCTGCTTTCTAAGAACTATACACATTGGAGTCACTTTTTGCTCATTTGTACTCTCCAATCATACACATCATACATGCACATCTAGCTGCTACCACAATTTATTTCAAAAAGTCACTATCACAATTCGTATATAATACAAACATTTATATACATTGTATATGCACTTCAAAATAGGAAATCACTGCTAAGTACACCATATGTATAACATATAAGAAGACATATGTTTAAAAACATGTTTCTAGACACCAGTTGTATTCTTGAATACGTTTCCTGTTGCATATTTTGGCATATGCTTTGGTACTGTGTATATAAAATACCGATCCCTAATGAGTTATTAACTGAGGAGTTATATTTGAAGTGCAAAACACTTCTGTATTATATAACTTTCAAGTTTACTTCTTGAAATCTTACACCGAGGTATTTAAATTACACCAAAAGGTATCGACAATAACACTTCAGGTTTCCCTCAGAGGCTTCAGATTTTGAACTTGTTACCTAAAATTTGAATGCTTTCCAAAACTACAGACCGATTAACTTGTGGCAAAACAATACAGAAGTAAAATTCCTTTTGTACAGGCAAACAACCAGGTATTTTAACTGCACAGAGACCAAATCAAGAACACGTCTTCAGTTCTGAATGCAGGCTCCATTGACAGCATGCACAAGGTGAGCATCCAGGTAAGTAGTCAGAGCATAGTTTAGGCAGCTATCCACTGTTACGCGATCTTTGTAACCCTTGAAGGCCCAGAGTCAGCACTGTGTTACAGAGTTCAGCTCTTGCCTCTTACCAACAGAGAGCATCTAGGGAGTTACTCTTTTCTAAACAATCACAAATTTACCATTCATCAGCAGAAAAACTCTAAATGTCCACGTACATGCTTCTAAACCCATGACATAAACAGACTTTCCCCAAATCCAGAGCGCTGTCTGGAACCAAACTTGCTTGTGGATTCAAGTCCCACAATCAAGTCCCACAACAGTGGTTTAACCTAAACAGTTTTACTGTGGAGATGTCCAAGCTTGACTGAAGCAGCCTTGCTGATGACAGACACACCAAGGTATTCAGCACAACAGGATGTCCACCTTTCTTCAGTCCAAAGACAACTGCCCATCACTACATACAGAATTGGCTAGAAACACACAGAGGACTGTATCAACTCAGTCCTGGCAACAGGGATGCTGTGCACAGGATCTGCCTAAGAGAAAGAATCACATGATTCCACCAAGAACAGCTACTCTCATGGGTCCTAATGCCAAAGGGGCCACCCAACGAGACCCAAAGGAACCGAAGTGCCATTAAACAGTTACACACATCCACACATATAGCCACAGAATGCTCTGTCACATTACTTGTTATGGTTGATCGGCTCAGAAATGCAGGAAACAGTAACATAGTGTGGAGTCAGTTTTTGATGAGACTAGAATTGGAGTCAATTTGTTCTTCCTGGATAGGAATTCGAAAGCTTCTTTCTGAAAGACAGATAATAAAAAAAAATACTGTACAGAGAAGAAGGGGCAGGAAAAGGGAAGCCAGGGACTTTTCTAGTTTCATGGATGACTAGGCACCCATGAGTGACTTTTGGGTCGGTGCTTGTCTTTCCAGCTAGTACTAGGAAACACCGAG
>NW_009260796.1:1307116-1311619 GCF_000687185.1 Egretta garzetta
TGCTCTATGAATGGAACATGAGACAGCTGTGGGCTGACTCAAGAGCCAGGCTGCCACTTAATTCTGAACATAGAGTTCAGTTCTTCCCAGTCAAACCTTTCCTGTGTTTGCAAGAGACACTTCAAGACAGTTCACTTCTATGCAGGCAAAAAAGTTCACAATATAATCTTTAAAAGACTTTGGTTCTGGATCCTCTCTGTACTGAATGGAATCCCCTGCACAAAAATCATTACATCATTTTTGCAGGGACTAAGGAAAGAAATGACCTCCCGTGCATCAGGACTAAATACAGGATCAGCCTTTCTTACACATTTTTCCCCATGAAAAGAAACTCACCCTTATGGTTGTTTCTACAAGGCCTCCTCTTTGTCTCTTTTTTGGCTGCTTGGATAATCAACAGGAAGATGGACATCCCACTCACCATGAGCAGTACCAGACAAATAAGGATAAGTGATAAAGACCCTAGAAGAAAAACAAAAGAAGAATACACTATGGCTTTCCAGCTCCAAAAGAAGGAACGTAGAACTCCAGAAGTATCCCTGAATCACAAAGCCTAGAAGTCCCAGCTGCCAAGCAGACTAGCAAGAAGTCTGGAATCCAGTGCATGTCTCACTGAAAGACTGTGTAAAATACAGATACAGCTTCTGAGGAAGACTGTGATTTCATTTCCAATGAAATCAGTTTCAGGTGAAAATTCCTGACCAGCTCTAGTAAATTGAGAGACTAGACTTGGTCACTCCCTCTCCTTACCCCAGTTAGTCTCTGTGGGGCTGTTTACATCCGAGCAAGTGAAAGGAATCACACTGGGTCTGGACGGTGAGAACACTGCAGTCGACATATTATTCTTGTGGTCAGTGGTGGAAAGATTCAAAGCAGGTGTTGCACTCTGAGAGGAAGGTGGCTGTGTGGCATGGTTGCTGCAAACAGCATCGTTTGTTTTTGTCCCTTGTAAAAGTGTAGCTTTCCCAAGAACGCTGCAGCTGGAGACACAAAATAAATTAGTGCAGTTTTTCAAACAGTTACAGTAATGACATTGTAAGTGACCTCCACGGAACAAGTGCGTGAACATTACAATCGTTGTTTTATCAGTACAAACTCAGGCTTCGCCTTTCCTAGATTCTACACGTATGTGAAGAACAACTAAGCTAATCAAAGTTATTACTGGAAAAAACCTGACATTCTGTTTTTCTTAGCATCTGTGCATGTAACAGCCTTGAAGCATGGCTGCATTTGGGAAGGGAACCTTTTGCTACAGACACAAAACATCCAGACCTTTTTAAAAAAAAAAAAAAAAAAAAAAAAGGCCGAGAATACTGTTGTTGCTATAGGTGAAGACAGAAAGGGCAGAGGGCAGACAGATGCTTCAAATTAGTACAGAGACTGCTCAAGGCTCCTGAGAGTCATGAGAAACGTGGTTTCATTGCACCTGCTACAGGTTTACTTTACACACCATGACTTGGGTATCAACTGCAACAGAAATAAACCTAAAATGTTGCTCTGAACATGTTTAGGTCAGTGATACATACTTGGTCCAAGGATGACAGTTTTCATTTTCCCCTATGGAATAAGACCCTTCAGGGCATGGTAAGCATACTGGAAAAAAAGAAAGAGGCAGAATTTGAGTTCAGATAGTGACACAACTGTTTGACAGCTACACAGTAATTATAGTAATAGCTTATATTCATAGTCTAGATTATAGAACAGACCCAACAAAACCCACATAGACTAAAAACTATAGCCACTGGGTCAGAAGTAACACAACATGCTCCGTGGTTCATTTTAGTCTGCAGCTGGCAAGGTTTCCTGTTCTCTCTACTGGCTAATTATGGCTATTAACAAGGAGAGCATTAAGATTTCTGACAGCTCAGGAATCACAGAGCAACGGTTTGCACAACTACCCTGCCATAACGCGTGGAGGTATCAATGAGACAAATGACAACAGCTTTTACACAAAAAATAACAACCATCTCATCCGAAGCGGAGGCAAGAGTTGGAGAGTCTGACACATTGCTAACTTACCACTTCCCAGTTTGTATCTGACATCCGGCATGTAACCTGCAGCACACTTGCAAATTCTGTCAGAGGTCTTCTCACACTTCTTCACTTCCACACTTCCCTTCCCTAGCAACAACAGAATAAAGGGGAAGCGAGAGACAAGAAGTAAGTTAAGAAAGAAAAAAAAAATTAATTACTCTGTGCCTATCTGTTGTGTGTAGAAGCAACTGCAGAGAACAGAGTTTATTAAAAATTCTGAAGACATCAGTTTTCAGGCAGTGCAAGCCTGCTTCCCTTTGAAGGCTCTACCATCAGTCCCAACCAGGAGATATCAGCTACTGAAATAACAGCACAGCCTTTGGACTTTGTGATCTCAAGCGACAGGCTTTATGACAACAGCCTTTGAGGAACACAAAGATAAGAAAGCATATGGAAACCGATTGCCTCCCAAATTTGTATCGACAAGTGGCTACTATACAGCCCACTTACTAGTGTTGCAGATTGTACAGCTCTTGCAGAAGTTGTGGCTGTGCTCACTACTAAAGTATTCGTCTTGACAGGGAGCACAGACCGTATCCGTTGTTGCTGTGCAGCGGCTTCTCATTCTTTCACCTAAAACAAAGACCAGGTAAGAAGGAGGAACTGATCATTATCAGAAGGAAACCCTCTTCATTTTCACACATTAGAACATACGAGTGCCCAGAAAGTGACAGTTCCGCTTACAACGCTGGCTGAAAACGTTCAGCAGATTTGGATGTGCCAGAATCCTTAAAAGTTTTGACACATAGCTGTAAATTAAGCAGCTAAAATGGGCTATTAGGGGCCTGATGACTTGCTGAGAATTGAGGTGATGCCCCAAATGATTCTCCCAGTAGATTCCAAATACCACTTCTCCAGACCACCTTCTCGTATGGTTTAAACATCACAGTTTGCAGCCAATGTCAGTTAGGAAAAAAAAAAAAAAAAAAAAAAAAGCAGGTTTTTAGCATAGCAATAGATCTGATCTCCAGTGTAATATAATGGCTTTACGACAGATCCTACCTTCCCTTAGGAGACGAATCATGCAATTCAACCCAAAGTAATCCCAAACACATACAAAAGATGGCAACGAACTGCTCAGGTTTGCAGAAAATTTATTAGTGAAGCAGCCAAGAATGAATGCTTTCTGTTGGCATTCTGAAAGCCCACTAGGCATGAAAGAAAGAATGTGGTTGTATTTCGATATGCATCTCTCCTGACACCCAACAACATCAAAGATATTACTAGCAATTCATAAGTATAAGCTTTTCATAAGCAGTGAGACACGGCACAAGATGTAAGGCAGGCATTTGTTACTATTCCAAACAGTACGTGTGTATCACACATTGCACTTAGAAACAAGCTCTGCATGCTTGCACCCACAAATTCCAACCTGTATGATACACAGAACCGAGATAGAATTTGAGATTGATGCGTTAGGATGACAAGGTCTGTGAGCAAAGCAACTGGCCCAAGCTGGAACAGCAAGTTAATAGTGGATTTTGGAAAAGGAGTCAAGGCACGTTCCTTTTATCTCACTAGCCACTCTCCATACAGCACAGGCTGCAGGAACTATACACAGCTTTAACGACTAGGGGGTTTACAGTTGAGCTTAAATATGTCCTTATTCTCACAGACTGTTTCTTTCATTTTGATTCTCCATTTTCCCATTCCATAGGTGAACAACGAACTCCAAGTCTCTTGCTCACTCTCATTTTCTCTGCATTTTATTGAGTGGCAAAACACAGGGCATTTTTAGCGAACACAATCTATGCCATACACTTCTACATTTTTACAACCTACACAATCAGGAAGAGACTATGAAGCAATGTTTCCCCAGCTGCAGCAGATTTGCTAACAATGCAAAAAAACTGACAAAAGTTCTGTCAGCCTAAGGAGGAACAAAAAACCCGAGAGATAAAGGATTATTTGTATCTGCATGCAAGTATGCCCGTCTTTAAACTGAGTTCAGAAACACTCAAAATTGAAATAGTTTTGAGAATAATGCAATAAACTGCCTCAAATCATAGAACCATAGAATCGCTTTGGTTGGAAAAGACCTTTAAGATCATCGAGTCCAACCTTTAATCTAACCCTGCCATCCCACCACTAAACCACGTCCCCAAGCACCTCATCCATCCTTCTTTTAAATACCTCCAAGGATGGGGACTCTACCACCTCCCTGGGCAGCCCATTCCAGAGCCTGACAACCCTTTCAGTGAAGAAGTTTTTCCTAATATCTAACCTAAACCTGCCCTGGCGCAGCTTCAAACCATTTCCCCTCGTCCTATCGCCCGTTACCAGGGAGAAGAGGCCAACCCCCTCCTCACTACAGCCTCCTTTCAGGTAGCTGTAGAGAGCAATCAGGTCTCCCCTCAGTCTCCTCTTCTCCAGACTAAATAACCCCAGTTCCCTCAGCCGTTCCTCGTATGACTTGTGCTCCAGACCCCTCACCAGCTGGGTTGCTCTCCTCTGGACATGTTCCAGCAA
>NW_009260796.1:1311692-1335752 GCF_000687185.1 Egretta garzetta
CCCAAGCCTGTAGCGCTGCATGGGGTTCTTGTGACCAAAGTGCAGGACCCGGCACTTGGCCTTGTTGAACCTCATGCAGTTGGCCTCGGCCCATCGATCCAGCCTGTCCAGGTCTCTCTGCAGAGCCCTCCTCCCCTCAAGCAGATCAACACTGCCACCCAGTTTGGTGTCGTCTGCAAATTTGCTGAGGGCACACTCAATCCCCTCATCCAGGTCATTGATAAAGATATTAAACAAGACTGGCCCTAGGACTGAGCCCTGGGGGACACCGCTTGTGACCGGCTGCCAACTGGATTTAGTTCCATTCACCACCACTCTCTGGGCTCGGCCACCCAGCCGAGATTAAATAAATAACCTTAAATCTGAGATTTAAGGTTGAATTTATTCCAGTTGGCATTTCTGAATATACTACTACTGCGTAGCACATCCATTTTGTGTAGTAGACTTCATTACAAAAAGAGAACTATTCTGAAAGATGCACATAAAACCATAGGCGAGATTTTAAGTTGCAACTGCATTAACAGACATGATCTACACTCCCTCTAGGCGTAGTCAATATTGGCTGTACTAACAATAACCCCTTCTGTTAAGGGGACTGCCCTTTGAACAGCTATATTACCCGTTAATTGTTGTTACTCTTCATCATTAAGTCATTTCGATAATGAAATCCCAACTATTAAAGTATTTGAGGTTTGATATTTTGCATTTGTGCTCTTCAATAATGCACTGCCTTCAGAGATACTCAAGATTGTGGAAAAAAAAAATCACACATATGCATGCAAAACCCAGAATTCAGACTCTTTCAGTTTCTACGAGAAAGGAGGAAACAAGTACATTTTCTGTCACGCTAGCTTTGCTAATCTCTGTCTATGAATCAAGTGTATCTTTTTCCTTAGAAAAACACCAAGTCTTAAATAGTATAAACCTTGCTACAAAAGAAAGCTTGAAAAAACATCTTCAGCAACAGAATTAATACCTAAAGTTCGCCATCATTATGCAATATTTCTGAGCTTCTTTATGTGATAGGTAAGGGACAGTAACGTGAATACTACCACCTTTTCTCAGCTAATACTCCCACAATGAAAATACACATTACACATTAAGGAAGCTGAGGCATAGAAATTAAAGAATATGCATCTCTTTCAAAGAAGAGGATTCCTAAGTTTAGTATGTTAGAGAAATAATCTTTGTCAGTCTAGACTGATATAAAAGTCTCCTCATAAAATGCTTTTTTCCATGTTATGCTTCCTATATTTGATTTGCATTTCCATCAAGCTGTTTTCTACCACCTGTAGGTTATTAACTAACAGATATTGCATCAAGCAACATCCAGTGAAAATTACTTACCAGGGGCACAGTCCTTGCAGCACTTTTCTCCAAAACGATATTGATGTTCTTTGCATTTCAGTTCCAAGCAATGGCTAATGGTGACGGCCAGCAGCAAGAACAAAATAGTAGAAAAACACGAATAAAAACCTACAGCTACCATATTGCAGCCCTACTGTCCCAGCAAAATTCTGATAGCGGCAAACTCTTGGAGAACTGATTCTAAACTGCTGGTGACCAGAGCAAATTCATAGGTCAGTTGCTGGGAAATTCCCAGCATGTGCTCCACGCCCCCATCTTTTTTCCCACACCCTACAAACCTGTTTTTTGCAGTTCACAACTAAATTATTCATAGGCAGAAAGACAGCCTACTGAATAGTGTTACAAAAAGATTTATTTTCATAGCCTTAAAATAGAGTGCCTCCAGCCAGGTACATACCTCTCGACACGGTATGAAAGCACAGGCCTTTGAATGCCAGAACTAGAAGAGATGATCCTTGTTATTGTAAAGAGGAGTATTAAAGCAATACAGAGGTAACATCTGAAAACCTTTACGGGTGAGACCCGTAGGTAAAATGAAACATAGCCCACATAGGCTTGCTCCTTAAAAGGCGCAGTACAAACAGATTCTCTCCCCTTGGTCTCACGGCAACGGTAGACCCGTGACTTTTATTGCTGCATAAAAAAAGAATGTTGTTAATACATTTCTCAGGGGGAGTGCGGAATCACAAATCATCAGTCATCTTGATACTGCCCTCAGGAGCTAGCAAAAGCTACAGATGAGAAGCATTTGCAGTCTCCATTTCAACTCTTAATATCAGACTCCCTGCATTGCCATTGAAGAAAAGCAAGCTCCTGACTCCAAAACAGAGACTTTGTGTTACCCCTGGCCATTTGCTCCCACGGAAATAAAAGCTTCCAGCAGACGTGCGCTCTGTGAAAGCAAAGGATGTAATATTCACATACCAGCCATTTTTGATGCCTATTTTGTTCTACAGAAGCATGTTAACTCTGGAATCCAAACCCCCAGAAGGCTTCACCATCCAGCTATGCAACAACGGGACAGCAATGGAGGAGGCTGAATAGCACACTGGCATCGCAGGCTTGCCCTCATCTAACACAAGCACGTAGAGGAAAAAGCAATCACACTAGGAATTAGTGGGTTTAACTTTCCGGGCTTACTAATCAGAATTTTACTAATTCGATCTTATTGATCTAGGATCTAAATTTCAGGTCTTCCAGTTCGAAGAGATTTGACTAAATCTTATGCAAGGCCCAAGTAAAGACATCCTACAGTAGTCAAAGACGTTTTGTTTATGTTAATTAAAAAAACCTAGCCAGTCTTCCCAGACAAAGCAGTTCTACAGCCAATTTACATCTAAATGCAAAGGAGATTTGATTGGAACAGAAGTACATTTGGAATCCTATCAGCCTGCAGCATTTGGGAGGACTGAACATCAGCACCATGGCATGTTTTTTACCCAGAGCTGCTGCTTTTCATTTCTTTCTTAAATTTCTGTAAGACTGTTTAGGAGTGGAAGGAGAGACAGAAGTGAGGTAAAACAGTAACTATTTTTCTACTTCTCCTATTTTCTAAGCATTTTGGAAAACAACTGCTATGGAAAAGTATTTATACCTTAAAGCCATTCTTTCCAAAAGGGAGCAAAGCTGACAGAGCACGTAAACCAAATCAGCTGAACTTCAACTACCTTCACAGTCAGTACCTGGATGCAGGAAATATGCAAATCTCTTCCCACTGTAGTATCAATGCCATTTAAGTGGCTTTACGCCTCATGACTCAGTCATTCCCTCAGCACTATTTAATCAGATTTTTTTTCCCCCCAATTCTCTTTCACAAACAGTAGCAGACTTTACCTATTCAATAAGTCAATTATTATTCAGTAAGAAACTGAAAACGCAAACTCTTACGATGTTCACAAACAAGGTAAAGTTACAAATCTGCTATATACATTTAAACTGAAAACACCCAAATTACCAGAACAGTGATGATGAAGCATTGATATCCTTGTTACTTTAATACAAATTAAATGCTCATTTAATAAAAGCAGTTAGCACACAAATTTCATATACCATCTTGAGAATTCAACTTTTACGTATGGCATCCTTAAGTGTTGCCAGATTCATTTACGTGGCCGCATTCTGCAAGTGAATAGAACAGGGAGAGAAGACAGCAATTATACCACTGCATTTGGCACCTAGCACACTCCTTGGCTGGATTTTCACCAATGCAAATTAACCTCTCTCAAATGCCGCTTTACATTGTCGTGGGAATCACATGTGCCACAGCCTGCTCCCAAAAAATAGCCTGGATGCCTGGTTGTAGTAGGAGAGGAGAGCTTCAGAGTGGTGAGCTGAGCCATGCTATGGGTCAGAAATAAGACCCTCTATTTTATTTAATATAGATGTATCATTTTTTACTATAGATGCTTATCCTAGATATACTATACAAGGTTTTGAATTCTAGAAACATGAACCTTTGTCCACAAGAGAGTAGCACTCAGATAGCAAGTCCTATAAACAGCAGGCGGATTGTTTGTGTACATGAAAAAAAACCCAAAACATAAAGAACATGGAACTCAAAACTAGAGCTTAATAAAAGGCTTTAAAGAAGTCACTAGATTCCTTACGGATTACAGGCAAGTAAGGGCTCCCCTATGGGAAAGGGCCGACAAGAAACTGAGAAAGACTGAGTGCATATAAAATATTAGAATAGACAAACTAGAATAGTTTGAACTTCTAAAATTCCAAGACAGGAATAATCTCAGGTACCTCCAAATCTCACCATGCAGTCCACTTTATCCTTACAGTCATTAGTTATGTGATCCTGATTCCTGGCAGAGAAAAACAAAACGCATTAGGGTACACAACTGCATGCATACATTAAAAATGAATTTTTCACATTGGTTCCTCAAGTTTCAGATTTATCAGGTGTGTGGCAAATAACTGCAACAACAGTACATACTTCAACATTTTCGCAATTGCTAGCTAAATACTCTTACCTTGTATTTTAAAGGGATTCCATGCTCACATTATCAGAAGATAAAACTGAGTATGCATAATCTTCACCTCTGGTGACAGATAAAGTTCCAAATTTCATCACCATATTTCAGTTGCTCAGGAATCCCTCTGCAAACCAGCGCTTGCTTTCTGAGCACCAGGTTGTGACAAGATACAACTTGTCCGCTCAAATTACATCTAAATAATTGATCTGTGCAAACAACTAGAGTGTAATACAAGAATGCAGTCAGGACCTTTAGAGAATTATCAACTAATATTGCTAAAACTTCTGTCTTAACTAGACTGCAAACAACCACATTGCAGAACTGTATGCTTACATGTATAATTTTGTGTTAGTTTGAAGTGCAGGTCATTGCGTATTTATGAAGCCTTAGTTAAAACAGCAAAGTAAAGCCTAGATACTTGCCAATTAATCTAAACCAGCCATACCTATGACTTCTGCTAAGCACCACCTTTTTAGACACAGGATTTTGTTTTGAACATCTCCAGATTCTAGTCGTATTAAAACCTCACCACCCTGCAATCAAGTACACGTGGGGCATTGGTAGAGGGGTGGAAGGTAGCAGGGGCTGACAAACGCAGCAGGTGGTCTAAGCTCATTTTAACATGAGATTATCAACTGAATTTATCCCTGTCTTACAGTTCTTTCTAAAGCGTATTTTGTCTGTCCTCTGAAGAGTTTCGGTTTTTCTTACTCACTGACAAGCCTAAAAACAGCAACATTTCCAAAGCACGGAGAAAAATATTTAATGAAAAAAGGTATATGTATATAAAAAGACTCTGATACAAGCCATTTAACAAAAAAAAAAAAAAAAAAAAAAAAACAAAAACACACAACAAAAACAAAACCCACAAACACACAACCCAGAGGGAATACTTAAACAGAAACGGACAGCAATACTTATATTTACATTATATTAAGAGAATAAATTTAATCAAATATAACATCTCACTTGGATTTTCAGACAACCCTTCGGAAAGAGGGGTTTTTACAGCAAAGATGGAACCAGAGTAAAAATAAATTTTCTATTTTAGACAGTAGTGGATATGACCCTTGTGTTGCAAGATGCTTTCAGAGATTACCCAAAACCAGACTGATTAAAAAGCTTTCCAAATGCTGAATGTACATTGCTCTGGCAAAAGCAGTTCAAAAGCAAAGCCTGTATTTCCCCCAGCTTCATTATTCATGAGTTCATCAGCATTATTAATTTGCACAGAGGCAAGTAATTATACTACTTTTAACAGGAATTTTAGTTCAGTAATAATTACACACCTAGATGAATCCCACTGCTCTGTCCAACACCTTTAAAACCACAAAGAAACCTTCCCCATTGTTTCATTTTAGAATAAAACTTGATTTTTTAAGACATAAGCAATCTCAAACCGCTCACATTCCCAGTGCAGCTGCAAACACAAAACCTGTCACACAGGTTTTTTTTTTAAAGTAGATGCAGAAGAGTTTCTCTGTAACATTTAAAATAAATTCTTCCCCACAGCTTCTAAAGATAGTTCAGAGATGGAGTGAGAACTTGTATTAAATTCTCAACAATACGTAAGTAGGTTGAGATGCACTGAGAAAAATACTAGAAGTTTAGCCAATCAGCCTAAGTATGGATATTCTCACGAGGTCAGAACACACGTATTTGAACCACAATCCCCTTTACAAAAGCCAACATCTTTCAGAGTTATTTGTGATTTCCATAGATCAGCAGCTATGAGGGCAACAAGAAGAGTTAAATATTTAAGAAGCCTCCACCAAACATCATTAGCCAAAAGCAGCTGAAACTTCAGTACAAACCAGGGCAAACTGATGTAGTCCAGTACCTGCCCCATTATTCATGGACTTTTTTTTTTCCCCTCATACCAAAGGCAACAGAACTGTAGATCTTACGTATGGACGGAAGTTTGTTTTAAGTCTAGGACAACACACTGTAGGCATAGAACACAGATAGCAGCAAAGTAACTTTCTGTCTGTTTGGGAGTTGGATTTTTTTTTTTTTCTTTTTTGAAAGCAAGAAAGTGCTTCAGAGCTCTGGAAAACTGAGCAGGATCAGAACTCCTCATGGACATTCCGTGCATAGTCCATAAGCTTGCTGCCGGTGAAGTATTCACTGTATTTCAGGATCTCCTCCAGCTCCAAGTGATGGTTTTGATTTTCATCTGCTACCGCTATCATTTGCTTCGCTTCATTTAGGGCATTGTATTCATTCATAGGATCCATATATTCCTAAAACAAGTCAGAAAATAATTTTCAATCACTAAGCACACATTTCCACACATCAGAATTATGAACTTTAGCTCTATGTAAGCTTCAGCAATTATGAGACCAACATAAGCCATCCCAAAGTGAACTTAAGCCATGGAAAAAAGTGTTAGCACATCTTTTTAACAGGCTTACATCTACCTCCTAGCTATTTTTCCATTCATTGCTTCCGTGCCTGTTCTAACAGAAACCTAGATTTTCTCAGCTTATGCCAGTGTCTACAATAAAAATATTTGTGACATTTTGGTTGCAAACTAAACTCACTATCAAATCTGGTGGTTTTTATGAAGAAATACCAACTCAAAATTAAAAAGTGGCACACTGTCAATCTGCATGACCTACATTTTCTTGTTTCTGGAGATAATCTTTTTAGAACACGTTCAATTTAGAACTTTGTTATTCCATTTTAAACCACCAGGCAGACATTACAAAGGTCAGAAGTCTCAGAAACAAAGCATTTTGCTCCTTCACCTAACTTGAAATAGATTAAGTTTTCAAGCAGCGCGCTTCAGTTCATGACATAGAAGACTCAAGATTATCTTCAATTTCCTCCCAGAAAATGTGACATATATGTGCGTGCATCTCTGTGTGTATACATATACAAAGACTTCACAGATAAAACAGCTATTTCTAAAAGAAAATTCTCAGTAAAAAGACTATTAACATTGTCTGTGTCACAATATAACTGTTTACCTGTACTACCACTATCGTTCATATCCACATATTTGCATACTGAGAAAGTTAGGAACTTTAGCATTCATCCTTTCTCAGGGAGACGACCAACATTTTAGAGGTTCTCCTTTCACACTGCCTATGCTTCAGTTTGAATTCTGCTAGTCAAAGTACATTCTAACATACAGAAAGGAAGAAAAGACAGAAATGAGCCACAAGCCTCCTCCATTGGCCACCAAAAGGCCACAACTACAGGGTGCAAAATATTTCATGTTGTTCGGTAGACCCTTCTGCAGACGGAATTATTAGAAGGAAGCCTTACTTCTGCAAATCAAAGTCCAAAAAGGCCACAAACCAGAATCCACACTTGCAAATAATAATCTGTTTTTTTTAAAAAAAGAAAAACACTCTGAAAGACAAGAGATCTCTGCTATTTTCTAGGCTACTGGGGCCCCAGGGCTTGTTGGTCGTTGGGTTTTTTTGGTTTGGTTTTGTTTTTCTTTTTTTTTTTTTTCTCAATGAATATATAGGTTGCCGGTTACTCCTTTTGCAACTGAAAGTATGATTCATTGTCCCATTAACTAGCGCACCTATGAGTCTATGACTTGCTTTCATGCACTCCATATCCATACAAGTGTCTATGTGACAAAAAAACCCTAAAAAAGCATACCTATGAATAACAGTTATGCTAGGAAAACTCCCCCTCCTCTAACAAACAGCCTAAAAACGCTATCTGCAAGCGCTGTAGAACACCACCATAATCCAAACTTTTGTAAAGGCGGCACACACACCGTACTGTTAATTCAAATATTTTTGGACCTCACATTCTCTAAAGCAGTTTCAATTCTGTATTTAAAAACCAACTATTGGTTTTAAAAACACTAGAACTAACTACTTGAGGAAGACTTACCTCTAGCTCTTCCATTGTGACAATACCATCATGGTTAGCATCGATTACCTCCTCAAATTCCTTCCTTCTGTCTTTCACCCAGTCATCATCAATATCTTGAGCTTGCTGGTTCTCTACAGTACCCACAGGTAATGAAATGAACTCTGAAAGGGTAAGTTTCTTATCTCCGTCTTGATCTACAAGAGAAATACATAGTAACTGAAAAGTATTTGCTTAGTGCCCATTAAAAATGAGAAATTCCTTCATGTCAGAGATGTCATTCCTACAGTCTGTCTGGTTTCAGCAGTGCACAATCCTGACCCAGCAGAAAGAACACTTACCATTTATACCTTTGGTTAGCCAAAAACTCTCTGCACATATGCAATGTTTTATAAGGCTAAAAACCATACACTAATCAATATACTAAACAAAAAGAATTTTACTGGTCCTGAAGGACACACTAGGTGGCAACCTGGGCTTTTTTTGTTTTTTAATTGTTTGTTTATTCAACAGTCTACTGCAACAGAAATTTTCTT
Organism: Egretta garzetta; assembly: GCF_000687185.1. Taxonomy (NCBI): domain Eukaryota; kingdom Metazoa; phylum Chordata; class Aves; order Pelecaniformes; family Ardeidae; genus Egretta; species Egretta garzetta. The sequence goes on from NW_009260796.1 coordinate 1,320,418, forward strand.
CCAGCTGTATGCAGTCTCTCCTTGTATTAGCGCTCAGGTAAATTAACCCTCATAAAACACTGCACAGTGGAGTTGTTCTGTCTGCGTGTGTCACACTCAATTTTCACTGAAAACTCTTCATATTTATAATATTACTTAAGCAAACAACCAGAAAAGTCATAGCTCTTCATATCTCTTTTTTTTTTAAATTCAGATGTTCTAGCAGTTTTAAATATGCAACACACTTGACTCAATATAAAAAAAACCAAAAACTCATGTGTGCCAATAATTATGAATTTAAAAAAAAATAATAATTTTCTTAGAAACTTCAACCATTTATTTCCACATTCATGACTGTACGCCACATGGTTGTGTACTGGGAAAGTACAAAGCAATTAACGCCCTCCTGACAGAACATACATATCAATATATTTTATAGTATTTTACTATTAATCAAACCTTTTCTACTATTGCTATAGTGACCCTACAATGCAGCACCACCTGGGTGAAATAGTGTCAGCTGATGATCTTTGTATGAAATACTCAGAATACCTTTCTAACATATAATGTTGCGCTGCTCCTTAACAACCAGAGGCTAAATTTAGTCTTGAGAAATACACAAACAACTCCATAGAGATGTCAGCATTTTAGCTAACAGTTTGTTTTTCTTACTCATCACATTAGAAAATGTGTAGAAGAGAGGAAACAAGATGTGCCAAAATTTCAGATTAACCCATGACAGAGCAGTGACCTAACAACATCTACCCAATAAAATAGTTTGCAAGTAAACAACTCCTAAGAAATGTGTTTTAAAATAGCATACCCAAATCTCGGATGATTTCTTTCACCATGAATTTCAGCATTCCCCTGCTATGTTCTGGATGAAGAAAGGACAAGAATTCTTCTTCATTCAACAACAGATCAGGAGGCGGGTTGTCAGCTTGATACCACCGATCCTTCAGGTTATCTAAAACTTCCTGTGCTAGAAATTTAAGAAAAAGATTTAAGCTATCATGTTCTATTTACTTAAAGTTCTTAAAACATACTTTCCCTTGTTACTCAATTGTTTAGACAAGGACGACCTATGAACCACTTACTTTACACTTCAACTCCCAAGAAAAGCAGGTGCTGAGGTGAAACAAAGCAGTTAGTCTCATCTAGTTTGTGCTGAAACTCTAGGAAAGATCCTTTAATAGAACAACTGAACTGAAATTAGGAGATGAAAATAAAGATTTACATACACCTGTTTCAAAACTTCAATTCAACAAGGGAAGAGTATTGTCCTCGCAGTATTGTTAGTTGGTTTTGGTAGGAGGTATGAATAATCCAACTTTGTTCAGTACTTGTTGCTCCCATTTCTTATTTTCACTGAAGCCCACTACCAACAGCAATCTTTCACCTGCCTGAATACCAGTGGAACCTTTTTTCTGAACAAATAATTTTTGTTTTCTACTTCAAACCAGTCCTGCGCATTGAGATAGCCAAAACATTCTTCAAATTCTAAATATTCTTCAGACTCACTATCTCCATGTATTGCAATTGTGACATTGCACACTTAGTTAATATCTACAAGAAAGAAGTGTCAACCAATTCTTTTCCTACCCAAATAACAACCACAAAACAACAAATCCTTTAATGTTTAGCGTGTTTACTTCTAAGACTAAATAATGCGACTATCATTAAATCTAGAAAGATGCTTCTGATCTGTGAAGCACAAGTGTACTAGCGCTTTGGCTAATAGCACTACACAGGTTTATTCTACTCTACAGCACTTGTTAAGTTGACCACAGGTAAGAAAGTATTCTTCGCCAACACAGTGGTTCCAAGCATGAGCAAGGGGACGCATTTTATTACTCCAATGTTACAACACAACTTTTCTTATTTTAACTTGGCATTTCTTAATACAACATTATCTAAACCAAACCCAGTTGTATTACTGTTTTGAACATTTTTTAGGTATGTTGAAGCTCACAGGATTTGAGTTAATTAAAATGGTACAGTGATCGACCACAAAGTGATGATCGAATTATGCATACTGCACACAATTTAGGTACAGCGTTTTTTTCTCCAGCCACGCTGCACTTCCAGATAGCACCCTCACAACCCACAAAACTACATATATGAATTAAGCTTAAGAATTGTATTCAACAGATTGTGAAAAAGAAAAATAAAAGCCTAGTTTTTACAGCAATCAACAATGCATTTCAATGGACAGCTGTTCTTTACAAAGCATCTAACTGAAAAGGCAGAATAAGCAAAGCCATAAAGCAGAGGACAAGGGAAGCTACAAAGAGACTTCTGCCCTGCCTCTCCTCCTCCCTTCTTCCTTTGCCTTGTCAAAGTCACAGAATTTAAAAGAATCACCTACTCAGAGAGAACTTACATCCTTAGACTCAAATACATCATCCGGTATTTCAGCCTAAAAACGTGATTCATTGTAACTATGAGAGATTTAAGAGGGTAGCTCTACAAAAGAAAGTTTGGAAACATCAAGAACAGAAGCTAAGCACAGCACCATGAAATGCATTTAGTTTTCAGTTACTTAAGGACATGAGTACTTATTACTCCTTTTAGCTACCTTGTCTATTCTTTACCAGAAAGCACTCTGACTTCAGACCTTAACGCTGCGTATGTTTTAGTTATCACTGTAATTTAATAAAGGGAAATATTTTTGCTGCAAGAAGCAAATGCAAGTTGAAGAAGAAGATACTTCAGCAGAACAGATACTTCAGCACCAAAATCACTTTACATTTCCACTTCCATTTCATCTTAAAAAGTGCTTGTCTGCATGGTATAAGTGAATTTTTCCTAAACTCAACTGAGAATCATAATTTCTACATGAGTTTCCACTAAAACCATGCATCTGATTTGAAGAAAAAAACCACCCTGCAACACACAACATGAATATTATGTGCACCTAGTGGTCCTGAACATAACCGAACAGGAAAAAAATACCTGTATAAAGTATTCTTTTTCTAGTGTAGGCATTTTCTAAATGACACACTGGAAAAAAAACCTGTCTGTAGCACAGCCTGCTATCTGCAAAATACATTAACAAACACAAATCTGAAGCATTTGCTTTTCACAAGTTTTAAAAACACTGAAAGGCTACAGTCTTCAGATAATAAACTTTCTTCTTAATTTAAGAAACTATCATAAATAGTTCCTGCATGCTTTTGGTTGTTGAGTTACAAGAGGAAAAAAAACCCAACGGTCGCTGCTAGTTGCAGTGAAAAGTTAAGTCTTCACTGGATGTTTTTTTGTGAAGAGTGAAGAAATCCTTCAGAGTCATAATATGAATCTCAGGGCAAGTTTGTAAATAGCAAGTTTTAGTTATATCAAGGACACAAGCAAACACAGAATAATCAAATCACTTGCTTATGGTTTTCCAGTGTAGCCAACCCCAAATGTTAGAAGTCACAAGTCAATCTCCCTTCCCCTAACTTTCTTACTCAGTCTTAAACGAAACTCAACTGTCGGTCATCAGTTGAAAGCATCATTATCTGCATAAATTACATGAAGTTGTGTCCCTAGTTTTGGCCTGGCATCTAAACTGTAGCATGCTTCTGCACAAGACTCAGAACATGCCTTAAGATCCACACGTTCAGTTATTTTTTATTATACAGACCAAAAAAAGAGTACTTCTACACTGCACTAGAGTATGAAAATAAGTTTTGCCTATCATCCTCAGGAAGCGGTAGATAACCAATTTGATTTTCCCAAACAAGTCTTATTACCTAGGTAGAAAAATGATTATGCACACACTTCCCTTATTCAGCAAATGTGTTATCTGATGAGCATTCCTGTAAACTGTAGTTAACCACACTGCCATAAAACACACTGCACAGGTGTTTTCCCTGCCATAAAATTCAAAGGCCCATTTGCATTTTAGTTGCTTTTTGATAAATGGAAAATATAACATAACCCATTTTTAAATGACTAATTCCTGCAAGGAAAGTCTAAGGCTTCATGTTTTACTTAACAGTAAATTTAAATGCTTTTAGACGGGGGGGAGCAGGGAGATTACTCTGTTAAGAGTTGCCATATTTATACCAAGCCAGATTCAAATGAAAGTTTCAAAAGTAATAAGGAAGAAATGATCAATCTCACTAACCTAAAGAATCAATCTCTCTCTATAGAGATCTTAAATGAAACAGGAAAAAACCTCCTGCTATTACCTTCTAGTACACTTTGCAGTGCCTAAGCACATACCCATTTAAATACAACACTGTTTGGCACCTACACCCCTCAATTTTAGAACAGGAATTGTGTATAGCAGCTCCTTTTCATTTGGAGCAACAGGGGACCCAGTTCCCACATTAACAACACAACGGTCCACAGACAACACGGGTCTGGCAAGTTTTAGCAGACTGTTAAATAACTGAAAACTATTCAAACAAGCAGTAACAAATAAGCAACCCGGATTTTTCAGTGTTAAATATTTACATCAAGAGTGTTGGGAAGGCAGATTTGAGTTGGAAAGAAGCCTAGTATTTCTGTCTTCTGACTTACACATTCTACATTTGTGTAGAAGCAGAACAACAACTAAAACATTCATATTAAGAACAGTTTTGACATTCAGACTTCAGGAAAGTAAAAAAAAAAAACAACACGCCAACAGTCTGCACTTACTTTCTTCATCTATTTTCAACTCTTCATTGTTTCTGATCTTCTCTGCAATCTCTTTTTCATTAAAGCCCTTACTTGCCAAAAATTTAACTTTATATTCATCCCAGGACACATGGCCTGTAAGAAAGAGCCACATCTCAGACATGACATAGTATGCTTAAATGATGAACTTTTGGTCTCATTACTTAAAAACAGCATGTGCTAAAATATTTTGGTTCAGCACTATAACCATCACACTAAGCTTATGAATGGCAATATGAAAACTATCACCTGAGTCACTTTTATGTTTCTTTATACCAGACAGGCCTTGTGAAAATAACCTATTTATGTCACCATCCTCACCCCATCCCTGGCAGAACCACTTGACTTGTTACAATTTCCTATGACCACAAGTTAAATAACATAATAGTCAACATGTAACTACAATGCTGACTGGAGCACATTACTACTTTGCTCTGTTGTCTTCTGGACAGATCAAAACTCCTGTGATTACTTGCAGTCCAAAGGAACTTGGGAGTTTGTCACAGCACATCTGAAGAGCAGCCAGTAAGTTTGGCTACTAGCAACTGACTTAAGATGTCATCAATAGATGGAGGAATCGTTCATCTTACCATCACCATCAGGGTCCACAGCTCGGAAGTGCATTTTATTCTCTTCCACAGCTTCCTGGAAATGTTCACCTGTCTTTTCCATGATCCAGCGCTGCATCTCTTTCGCACCTATTTTTTTATCATTATTTATATCCACCCTATGGATGAATAACAAACAAGATTTAGATTTTCGGGGGGGGGGGGGGGGGGGGGATGAGGGTGAGGTATATTTTTAGATTCCAAATTAAATACTTTATTCAACAACAACAAACCAAAGTTGCTATAGAAAGGAGTGTATCTATAACCCTCTCTGAGAAATTGTACATTCTTTGAACTACAGAGTAAACAAGTAGCAAGTTTGCCATTTGTTTCATAATTAAATTTAAGTAATTACAATATCTAGGTCGCTACTCAGTGAAAAACATTCAGCCATACTTCACTTTGCTGTAAGTTAACTCATTTCAATATTATGGTTTTGAGTAAAATTTTTAAGTAGAAGAAACCACAAATACATCACTCACGGCACATTAGTTCATTTCCTATTGGTTCAGAATTGTTAACTGCCAGTTGCTGCAGACTTTCACTACTTTGAAACATTTCTTCTCTAACATTCTCTCAAACCATTAACTCCTTCTGGAATCATGGAATCACTTTGGTTGGAAAAGACCTTTAAGATCATCGAGTCCAACCTTGAACCTAACCCTGCCATCCCACCACTAAACCCTGTCCCTAACCACCTCATCCATCCTTCTTTTAAATACCTCCAAGGATGGGGACTCTACCACCTCCCTGGGCAGCCCATTCCAGAGCCTGACAACCCTTTCAGTGAAGAAGTTTTTCCTAATATCTAACCTAAACCTGCCCTGGCGCAGCTTCAAACCATTCCCCCTCGTCCTATCATCTGTTACCAGGGAGAAGAGGCCGACCCCCACCTCACTACAGCCTCCTTTCAGGTAGCTGTAGAGGGCGATCAGGTCTCCCCTCAGCCTCCTCTTCTCCAGACTAAACAACCCCAGTTCCCTCAGCCGTTCCTCGTATGACTTGTGCTCCAGACCCCTCACCAGCTTGGTTGCTCTCCTCTGGACATGCTCCAGCAATGCAACATCCTTCTTGTAGTGAGGGGCCCAAAACTGAACACAGTATTCGAGGTGCGGCCTCACCAGCACCGAGTACAGGGGCACGATGACTTCCCTTGTCCTGCTGGTCACACTATTCCTGATACAAGCCAGGATGCCATTGGCCCACTTGGCCACCTGGGCACACTGCACAGGACATCTAAGTCCTTTTTACCTTGATCTTCCAAGATGTCTGAAGCTTACTGATCAGCTGCCTTCCTGTGTCTGCCTAGACCACACCACAACTGTCGTGACCATTAAAAACAATTAAAATACAATGTGAATAACCTTTGTGCAAGGACTCTCAAACTATTTAATACTTTGACTGTAGTACTTGTAACTGGAAAAAAAAAAAACCCAACAAACAAACCAAGTTTCCTCTATTACACCTTGATCACTGATAACACATAACAGCTGATAGTTTTTAATTCTTAACACATTTAAAAGTTCTGCACATACATTTGCTCTCCACTAGGCTTCCGAGTTGTCAGGCTCACTTTGCTTTGTCAGAGGATATGCTTGTACTCAGTGCTACTGAGCTATGAACTGAACTTTTCCTATCCAACTAAAATGATCAGTAAGTGTCCAACCTGACAATCCACTGCTCTCCTTAACATGCTACCAATACTACTTTACTGTATTAAGATACACTGCCACACCATTAATTCCATTAATATTTATTTCATTAAAAATAAGTTAATATAAAAATTACAGTTGAAGAACAAATACAAAACCAGTAACATGCCACTTTAAAGGGGTTTCTGAGCATATCATTAAGTATTTATTAAAAAAAGATATAACAATGTTTAAAACTGAAAAGACATCACTAACATTTAGGAGGCAAGGTTCTATTTAAAGCATACCAAAACCACTCTTGTTCAAGTTAAAAAAAAAAAAAACAAAACAAAAAACACAATAAAAAACCCCAACTTGACTCTGGCTTTTTTTATCTGTTTGTATCGCTGTCTTAACAGTACTGAAGTGTTATCATTGAAACTAAAGTTATTAAATATGTGATTTGCCTTTAAATGTCAACTAAATGTTAAAAGCTTAAGCAAAATAACAACCCTAGCACTAGTCTACAACGCTTCGCTGTATTAATAAATGCAGTGGTTTTAAATATTGTATCACATCTTACCACAAATGTATGTATAGGCTCAGGATCAGCAACTTTTCAGTATCAATGACAAGACCAGTAAAATGGTCACGTTCCACTCACACCACCTTGCACTTACCAGGTGAGCAAACGGGGGTTTTGATACGGAATTGTGGTGGTGCGTCTTCCCCTCCCCACACACAACCTTTTCTCACTTCAACCACTTTACGACTTCAGGAATTCCTGCCAGACCACAGCCTTTGAGCAGTGAGTTGGTCAGTTAAGCACCCCTTAATTGTACCAGAAACTCCTACCTGGCTGAGGCGGGAGAGGCACCGCATATGCTAGAAACACTGTTTGACTGGTCAAGGCAGGGGACAGAACAAGAAACCACCAGTTACCCCTGACAGCCTTGAAGCACACCAGACCTCAGCTGCAACTAAGCAGAGCAATGCCACGGTCACAGCCTAAGTGGAGCGGTACCATTGTTATAACCCAAGCAAAGCGGTACCACTGTTACTGGGATTTCAGTAATCTCCAGCTGGATTGCAGTCAGGATGACAGTTTACAAGCAAATCATCTCATGACCCTAGAAAACAGCAGTTCAAAGTGAGCCCCTCTGAGCTCTCCTGCACCGCAGTAGCCTGTGACCAGCACCTCCCTCCGAGTGGGACACCTCTCAGAGTTTGCAGGCTCTTAAGTTTGCAAAAATCAGAGGTCCATCACCAAATACCGACAGAGGAGCCTGGGCTGAAACCTTCCACTCCTTAAGGCTCAGCCCCTCAGCCTTTAACAAATGCCAAGATATTTGATGTATTTCACTGAACTCTAGGGGAGGTTTTAATGGGTATACCCTTATATATATTTTTATATATATATATAATGGATATTGTTATGTTTGTGTGTGTATGCATGTGTGAATCAATTTAAGTAGTCTATAGATGAGTGATTTAATTACTAATGCAGTGAATGTTCATTTAGTCAATGATCAAGTCCTGCTAAAAATCTTGCGATCCACTTTAAAACTGTGAGCAAACCTTAAGCTGCTGCTAGACACAATTATCCTTAGACATAAACCATTGACCAAGTCTGGGACTAAGATTGGACCTAGCCACACCTAGACTCCTCCCTGAGACAGTTAGAAAGCAAGGGGGTCTACTCCAAACCTCACAACTCAATGGGAGGGTCTTCCTTCTCCTCTGCATTCACAATCTCTGTGAATCATTCTACCTCAAGTGTAACAACTTCCTTTGTATGCTTTTTCCATGCAGTAATAGAGTGAACCTTGCCATCTTCGAATCTGTAACTATATAATTGTTTTAATTAATTTTGTCGAATCACTTTGTTAATCAACTGATGATTGAGTGCTATTAAAATATCACAATCAAATCCTGTGATTTGCTGTAAAGGCAGAAATAAATGCTAACCCACTACTAAATCAAAATTGTGTAAAGACACTCATTTGTGACAACTTGGCGTAGCGAACAGGATTTGCAACAAGCTTCATGAATTCATTCACGACAGGAATAGGTACTATCAAAAATGAGAAGGGAAAACAAAGCATTTTCCCCTCAACATTTAACATTCTAGTTTCCTTAGATCAAAGCTATCAAACTTACTACTTCCAAGCTGTACTTTCCATCTAAATCACATTGTAACTAGGGAGAAAGGTAGCAAACATCTCATTTATTGCTCTTCTAGCTGATGAAAGTACACTTTTGTTCTACTACAGCAGTTCACAAGTCTGCAATGACTCAGATTTTCATGCCCTTCCCATTCTCTCCCCCATCCTACTGGGAGGGGCGGCTGTGTTGTGCTTCATTGCCAGCTGGGGTTACACCACAACAGTCTTTTTTGGTACCCAACATGGGGCTCGAAGGGTTGAGATAACAACAGATCTGACCAGAGCATGTTAAAATAAATTTGTTAGAAGCATGCATTATATTAGTTTAATAGTTGCTGGTGACAATGTTTTATTTGTTTGCATGGTTGTGTTATGTAAATTCTTACTTGCTGTATATATTTCCTGCAGTGCTCTTTATCACTTCAGGGAGATGGATCAGGATTATTATTTTGCTGTTCTGTGTAACATCATTTTATGGTATGATAATATTACTGGTCAAGAGCCTAATCTGGTATTTGTACATGGTATCGCTATCACCTCCATACCTCAGGTGCCATCTCTCGGAAATTATTAATAATGACACTCTTCACCTTTTCTCCTCTGAGAACCAACCTACAGGGAAGACAGGGGGTTGCTTTCCCCTGCTCTTTCACCCTCCCTTTCTTCTTCAGGCTAGTTACACCAGCTCTCAAAAATTTTGAATATCCCTGGGATGTTCACGCCAGCATGCTCCTATTGCTATGCCTCCTCAATGCATTTCAAGTCTTGTTTAGGGTTAAATAACTATTTTTAAAAATTTACCCAGAGATCTGACCCAAGACTTAGATGGTCACAGGTGGCACGGCAAGTAGAATATGGGCAGGTACTTAGAGAACTTCTCATCTCCAGTGGTCTGGGACTTCACTCCCAAACAACTACAGTATCCTGATGAAGTGATAGAACGCTTGAAATAAAAAAAATGTTAATGTTATGTTATTCCAAAGAGGCACAACTTATTGCACTGTGCTGGGCTCTGGCTAGCATCTACCAAATGCTGGTCGGTATTATGCAGCACCCTCAGGGAAAAGAGAGGGAAAACAAACCAACAGGCATTACTCCAAGCGCCGCAACAGGCACTGCAGCTAAACTAAAGAACCAAGCCATGCCGGTATCAGTCACCCCTACACACAGGAAGAAATATTGGAAGTGGAAGTCAGCTCATTTAAAAAGGGATGAAGTAGCTCCTCCTAGAAGAGAGCAGGAGGAAGAAGCACACTGTCCCACCAGCGAGGAAGCAGGGCCATCACGAGAACAAGAGGAGGAAGAATAATTCCCCATTTTCCCCATGAAGAGAGGTATCCAGTACCTACAGGAATTAGCTGTGCCGGAGGTGATTTATGATGACCTGGACAGCAAACAATTATCCAAAGACGCAGATGAAGTCAAGTGCACACAACCCATGTGGCAAAGTTTGTATGGAGTGCTTATACTAAGTCAAAGACTTGACAGCTCCCCATGCTCTGCCAGTGAGGAGGTACACAAGAAGCTGGGAGGGAGCATAGCCAGGATAGCTGGCCAAAACTGGCCAAAGGGCTATGCCATACCATATGACGTCATGCTCAACATATAAACTGGGGGGGCAGCAATCGGTACTCAGGGACTAACTGGGCATCAGTTGGTGGTTGCATCACTTGTTTTTCTTGGATTTTGTTTCTCTCTCTCTTTCTTTTTGTTGTTTTCCTTTTCATTACAATTTATTATGATTTTATATTATTTCAATCACGAAACCATTCTTATCTCAACCCACAAGTTTCCTTACTTTTGCCCTTCCCATTCTCCCCCCCATCCTACAGGGAGGGGAGGGTGAGCGAGCGGCTGTATGGTGCTTAGTTGCCAGCTGGCATTACACCACAACAGTAATCTAAACCAAAGATACCAAAACAGAAAAGCTTAAAACATCCCCTTCTCCTCATTTTTTATTTTACCTGCTATTGGCCAACATCGGCCGTCATTACGGCATCTTCCCGCCATAGACAGAATGCATATCAGTAGAAATGAATACTGTGTTAGGCTGCGAGAGAAAGCTGAGATTAAGAAAAGGGGCACAGATCTTGCCAAAACCACTTCCTTGTGCAGTGTGAACACAGTCACAGCTGTAAAAGTCTGAGAGCTACACTAACAAGCACTGTGGGATTCAGAACGAGTTCTGATTTAGGAAAGGGTAAGTTCATTACTTGTAAACAAGATGAAAAAACCAAACGTAAAAACCTCCATACATAGCAGTAGTTAACAGAAGGTGTATTTAAGCCTGTGAACTGATGAATGACCAAAGTAATGCACTCAGCTAACACAAAACTTTTAATTTTTAAATCACAGCTAGGGCTGCTGCTAAGTAGCTGAAAACATCAGCAAAATGCAGATGCTAGAAGGATACTCAACTCTCAAACTCACAGAGGTAACTCCAATCACCACAAACACACCCTGATAGAAAGCCACATACATTACATTCTTCTGTACTTGAATTTATCAGTCACGTTCAGTACACGTAATTTAACTTACAAGAGAACTGACCCTTAGAAGCAAGGCTCACCAAATTGAATTCTAGCACCCAATGCCATTGATTTAGCAAAATCAGCGTCGCCATAAATACACTTGATTGCTTTCAATATCCTTCCTCCTTCCCTCCCATCAACACCCACCTGCATAAGCTAAACTACACCGTACAGCAAAAGAATAGAAAAATCTATAGATCCCAGGCTAATTTAAACTATTTATATGGACACTACTGGGTTTTTTGCAATTATGAGAAGTACAACAAGGAAGGATGTCAAGTAAGCCCCTCTCACAGATTTTCTTGACCTAAAGGTGCCTGAACACTTACCCTTGGCAGGGAATGAAGACTGAAAAGATGCACCCAGTATTTTCTGCACCATACCCTAGTTTCACAGGGCAAAGTAGAAGTACTGGTTAATTTGTAAAAAAACACTTCTGTAGACAAGTAAGGCTTGTCCTCCCAGTAAAGAGTGACTTCAGAAACTGAAATACAGAGTATGAAATGCCACTGGCTCTTTCAGTCACATATAGCTCGCTTGTCTAGAAAAACATGGTTTGGAGGGGTTTTCTTCCATGTTTCAACTTTATTTTCAGTAATCCTATTAGACAATAATTTATGCTTTGAATTGACTACTTTCTATCATACTGGCACGCCACAGAATCGCAGCTTTCATTAACTAAAACCACATTGTGTGCCTTCTTTATGTCTTCAGAGAAGATATTTCCAGAGCATCTGGAAGCCTGAGACTTACTAGCTTTTCACAGAAGTTCACAGCGTTTCCTCTTTTCACTCAGCCTTTAAGAGTATGTCCAGAAAGCAACCAAATTCCTCAGAATGCTTCTCTACATTTCTAATCTGATCATCTGACAGAGTGTAATTTTAAGTATCCGAGTGAAGTTGATCTTGAATCCAATTGCTTTAAGCTTCCTAAACCAGCCTCTTTCATAACAAACAGGCAGAAATGAATAGAGTTTACAATCTCTGAATGACAATTTCCTAACCACCAGTTGAATGTTTCCAACAAACATATAGCAATAAAGAAAATGAAATCTTCTAAGCACAATCTTAATATTTGTGTATTTCCTACCAATGAAGTGAGTGGTCTAAATAGTAGACACAGTAATAAAGGATTCTACTCTAAATGAAAAAGGCACTCCAGTTTGCCTATCTGCTTTAGCTACCTTTACTCAGGAGAACACAAGAGAAAAAAAATCCAATGTTGTTATTGATAATTTTTGTGTTAATGAGAAGTTCGCAGAAAAAAAAACCCACCACTTTGTTAAGCCTTCTCATTTTATCTCAAGTATATGTGCGTGCCCGCACCACCATCAGCATTAAGAGCACCAATGTAATTTAAGCCATTCCAATAAAAATAATCCTCCATTGCAAAAATGCAAATAAAGCCAATTCTGCCACCTAGCGTCTAAAAGTATGCACTGATTTTGATTTCCATTTCCCTGATGCTTAGTGACCTCCAAACATCTGACAGTTTATCAGCTGACACAAACCTTATCTAGCACAAGAAGTGCTTTATAAAAGGAAAAATCCTTTAGTGATTAAAAGTGAAGTTAGTATTTTCACACACAGTAAAGAGCTAGATGAAGTCTTCAAAAAGGCTACAAAAGAAAAACTTAATCTTTCTATTCTCATGTTTCATTCTCTTTTTCTAAATTCAAAGGAACTAAATGTTTTGTAACAACACTGCTAACTTAGTGAAGAAAGCGGTCCTGACCATTTCTGAATTCTTGGTATATGCAGTTAGGCATAATTATTTTTAAACTTCAGGTAGTTCATTTGAAACACTCAAATTTTAGACACTTAGCATCTACTCAAAAGTTTTATGAACAGAAAGCAACCATTAGTTTGTTTACCACAGTCTTACCCCATTGCTTGTCTGTCCTTTTTTTTCCCCCTTCTGCCTTTGCTATTGTCTTTTCAGTGTTTTTCCTCTGCATTTATTTGTAGAAGTCAAAATAGAAACAAAACCAAGACCCATATGGAATATAAGACCAAACAATAAATAAGAGACTTAGATTGCCAACTGAAACCAAACTTACAGCAAAGCCAAGCCATAGAGCATACAACTGCTAGAACACAACTGGAACAAACTCCCACCCTCCAGATTCATTGCATGGGAATCCAGCCCTTCCTTACTAATTCCTTGATCTGAAATACAGGTGTGATTGATTATTCATTGAGCCAGGAAACCAGTAAAAAGTAGTATTAATCTTTATACCTCAAGAGGCTATGTAGTGGGTTTTTTTTTTTTCCACATAGAAACAGTATGTTTTGTCATCAATTTTACCAGACCACAGCACCAATCCTGTATACCGATTGCATATCTTGAGAGTCATTCTCACTGAGACTGGTTTATACAGGTATGTTAAACCTTAATAACATGAACACAGTGCTTATAGTATGATGCTCTCCCCCCTCACCATGGCAATTTCTAAACGTTACAGAAAAATTTGCTGATTTTACTCTGAAGATGAGAGTTGCAATGGTTTTGGCAATGTAAAAAACTTACTTTGAAAAGATGACAGTGAGCTTCTTCCTGTTTTTTCTGGGTTCTGAATCTTCGTCAAACTCTTCCATCTCTTTTCCTAGAAAAACTTCTTGATGAAATTCTTTGTTAAGGTGTCCATCCATCTCCATTTTGACCCCATTCAAATGATCTGGGGGCAAGATCTCATTCTCATCTTTACTGTCAGCTGGCTTTTCTTTGAGGGCCGAATTATTTGCAGGCCTTGCATAAACATCCATTAGAAGAAACACAAACAGAAGGGACAAATACAGAGATCCCAAACTGCAGAGAAAGGCCTGTCTTGACATCATTTTTTCCTTGTTATTCAAAATATTGGCTGATTAAACTACTGTGAGCAGATTAAAACGACCTAAAAACAAAAAGGAAAAAGCACATGCAAATTAAACTTCAGAACATTGTGTCACTAATAAAACAGGTCCTAAAATTCAGAAGAACCTACACACACAAGTATTAGCTGTGAGAGAATATAGAAAACTTGTTAAATAATAAATACACGACAAGAAATTAATCTGTGTTAGCTTTCAGTCTGCACAAATGTAACCTCTGTCAGAGGACTTTAAGATAACATCTTTTAAGCGGCCTGGTTCTGCTCTGTTAACTGCCTTTGGGTGTTACGGCATGAGCTGACCTGACAACTGAAACCCAAGCATTTACTGAGAAGTCCAGGCAGGGCACAAAGCACTTAACCATCTGTACGTGCAGCCCAAGCTCCACCGTGGAAACGTCCCTAGCACTGATGCTGTGCTTCCCAGCAAGCTGCAGAAACAGCCACGACGGCAAAACAGTTTACCAGAGATCCCAACAGACACACCCCCACCCCCCCTCCTTTTAGAAAGGCTGAAAGGTGTAAAGGTGGTTTTTTTTTTATTTTTGTTGGTTTTTTTTTTTTTGAAAGAGACGACTAAAGGAAATACGATTACAAACCCCATCACTTAAAGAGGAGCTGGAAACACCCAGGAAATTGCCGGCAGGAAACGCAACCCCGGGGCGGACCTGTCACGACCTGCTCGCTGGGGCGTGAAAACCGCTGCCACATACGAGTTAGCAGATGGCAGGGACAGGGAGAGGGACCACAGCCCAACAGAGAGCGCGCCGAGCAGCACGAACTCCACAGCCCGGCGATGCAGAGCAGAGCCCCGGGCAGGGAGTACCCGCCCAACCCGCGGGCAGGAACCACGGACCGAGCGGCGACGGCGAACTCTCCAGCGGAGAGGGGGAGCCCGG
>NW_009260796.1:1336062-1336517 GCF_000687185.1 Egretta garzetta
AGCAGCCATTTTCCCTCCCCGCGGCGCCTGCCGGAGGCGCCAAAGCTGCCCGGGCCTCGAGGCTGCTGGGAGCCGGTGATGAGGGAAAGTAACGCTCCGGGTGCTAGTAACTCGAGCGTAGTTGTTCACGTGCCCTTCCCTACCTCAATTAATAACAAAACAGACCTCCTCCAAGCGCGAAGGAACCTTTTCAATTCCCCGTCAGGTCCCTTTTCCTGGCTATGCGCGCATCTCTAGTTTTGTGCTTAGCATTCACCTGCTTTGCTTGGGAAGCCCTTAAAGCACCGCCTTTCCTACGTAACACGCCGCTACCGATCCTTGCGAAAGCAGAACAGCCAGCTAGCACGCGACGACTTTCACAAAACTCCCTGCTCTCCTATGTCACAACGACGCAGCCAGGCCCCAGGGACCCCAACGGGGGCTGGAAGCACAGCCCGCCGAGGCGCGGGCCCTCC
>NW_009260796.1:1337259-1343134 GCF_000687185.1 Egretta garzetta
CGGGCTCGGGGCAGAGGAGCTTCGTAGCCTGGAGCTGGAGCAGAGCCGGCACCGAGACCTCCTCCTCCTGCCGGAGCTGCGGGATTCCTACGAGAACCTGACTGCGAAAGTCCTGGCCACCTACGTCTGGCTGGATCTGCACCTGGACTTCCAGTTTGCCCTGAAGGCTGATGACGATACCTTCGTGCGCTTGGATGTGCTCGTGGAAGAACTGAGAGCCAAGGAGCCACGTCGCCTCTATTGGGGCTTCTTTTCTGGCCGCGGTCGAGTGAAATCTGGCGGCAAATGGAAAGAGAGCGCCTGGGTGCTCTGTGACTACTACCTACCATATGCTCTGGGTGGTGGTTATGTGATTTCTGCAGATCTGGTGCACTATTTGCGTCTTAGCAGAGACTACCTGAACATGTGGCAGAGCGAAGATGTCTCCCTGGGGGTGTGGCTGGCTCCCATCGATGTGAAGAGAGTCCACGACCCTCGTTTTGACACTGAGTATAAGTCACGGGGTTGCAACAATAAGTACATAGTAACTCATAAGCAAAGCATCGAGGACATGCTGGAAAAGCACCAGACCCTGGCTAAAGAAGGGAAGCTCTGTAAGGAAGAGGTTAAGCTCAGGCTTTCCTACATGTATGATTGGGGAGTGCCTCCTTCGCAGTGTTGCCAAAGGAAGGATGGCATCCCATGAAAGCCTGAGGAAGGAAAAGGCAGAATGTTGATGGACTCTCTGAGCTTGGTTACTGTTACTTGGGGAGAATCCCAGTAACGAGGGCTTGAAAAATTACTCAAAAGATTTTGCACGATTCATTATGTCACGATCAATGAAACCCTGAAACTCCTAAGAGCTACTGATGTGGCATGAGGTAGAGGTGTTGAAAAAAGAAATAGATGACAAAAAGCATGGAAAGGCTCGTATGACAGGATTGAAGGCAAATAATAGGTTGCAAAATACAGGTAGTGCAGAAAATTCGGGGGAGGTAACTTGGATGAAAAGTTGCTGGAAGATTTTTAACAGATTCTAAGATTTATTTGCTAAAGATCATGATGGGCCTTTATGCTATCTATAAGATTGTGAAACTAGCATCTGCTGTTTATGTCTTGGCAAGGAACAAGTGTCAGTTTGGCAAGGTTTGAAGATTCTAATGGGGCTGCAAATCAGCTGCTATTGCCGGTGGGAACAGGTGGCTGGTTACAGACACCAGCAGTCAAGTAAAGGGAGCAATTTTACCCAGGATATTCACGTTAGGGGAGGGGAAGCGAGTCTGTTCTTTGGCAAGTGCTCTGATTTACAAGAATGGAATTATTAGACCTTCTGTGTAACTTGTCTCTAAGCTTTTTGTTGTTTTAAAGACATCGTGTACATAAATTATCTGGCAGCTATGGAGTAAGTCTATATTTAAAAAGGTGGATGAGTTATGGTATTTGGCAGATACGGAATATATTATCTTATTTTGGGGGCAAATAGTTATGCTACAAAGCTAGCCTTCGGTTGTTAGGCATAGGTGTTGTCCTTAGCTTATCCTCCAAACACACTGTGTACGAAGAACCATTTACCCTCCCAACAGTAAGTAATCTCACTGACTGCTACAAGGTCAGACATTGTAGGATTCAGATTTATATTGTTCCGGATTTCTTCTGTAAAATGTAAATTAGCAGGATGAGATCAGTGGACGCTATTCGGAGTTCAAACAAGATTGTCCTAACGTGGGTACCTCAGCTAAGAAAGTAAACTCTGTACGTAGTCAAGAGAAATAGGTTGCCGCAGCCCCTCACCCCCTCAAATTCCTGTTTGAGGAGAACCTTGACTCTCTTTTCAGGAGCTGCACTGCAATCTAAGGGGACTAATCCCCCAACAGTCACATTTAGGTGCTTGAAGATAGACTGCGTGGATTTCCTCCTTCTCTCCAATAGCACTTTGTAGTGGAACTAAAAATAATTTTACAGGAGGTCTTAAGTTAATTGCTCAAGTGATATGTCAGTAAATGGGATTACGTCCCATAGTCCTGTCTACGCTACGAATCGTTCTAGTACTGACAGAGCTTGTCAGCATCAGATGCAGGATTGAACAGTAAGTGCAGACAGGACATTCTTGGCTGTAGAACTGATCACTTACACAATTTCACCATCTTACTTAACTTCAAACCTTTAGGTAAGCCTGTAATTCGAACATTTTTTGAATGGCAGGTGCTCTAACACACAGAAATACCAGTACAGAGCCACTGCCTTCCAGTAACCTTTGTCAGCTACGGATCTTTCAGTATAAGCAGAGTTTTTACTTTTATGCCTGAAGGGCATTCTTAATTATCAGTTTTACTGTTTGTTGCACACTGCACTTTCATACAATTTCATTTCCTCCTCTCCCCGGGCCAGTGTCTGTTCCCACCTGCAGGAAGAGACAAATTGCAAAGTGAAAAAAAGGGTGCCAGTATCTCTCGTATTTTTGCTTCTTAAATCAGCAAGTTGGCAACTCATACCAAAGGAATCAAGTATGATTTTTTGTTGTTGTTGTTCTTTTGTTTTGATTAAATTATTGAGGATTAAGAAAAGTCTTCTGCAGAGGCTGATAGTCCTCTATTTTGAAAATTTGAACAAATCTTTGACTTCTTTCTAAAACAAGGTTAAATTAAGATACTGAAAAAAATAAGTTATTTTAGCATGTGTCCATTCTAATGCATGCTTATGTATTGACAAATAGGCAGGTATGCTTTTCAGCAAGGTATACTATTCAAAACAAGACTTTAACAAGATTACAGGAAATTTAAATTTGTTTTAGCATTTTTAAAAAGTATCTACTTGCCATTTGGGTTCACTAGGATTGTGTGTATATATGTGATTAAATGCCTGTAGTGTGAGTATTTATTTATAATGATTGAAGATGTATTATGTATAGGAAAAAATAAGATAGTTAAATGTCATTTTAAATTTGTTTAAGGAGGTACTGTAATGTCCATGAGAACTACATATCAAGGAGTGCTTGACTTTATTGGTGTACAAGCCATTATTTAACGTACTGAACTGCAGATCAAAAGTCTGCCGCATGTCTCTCAAGCTAGCAAGAATGTACCTGTGCCGTTCATCCATTTCTGCCCATACCTGTGTTCATGGCAGTTGTTCACATTGTTGCCTTTGACTCTCTCTGCCCACAGCCCCCATCCCTCACCCTCCCAAAACAATTGTTTTTCATTGCTGGCAAAATTAATGGCAGGGAAATGTTGGATCTCCATCTGATATTTGACCCCATGGGAGACGTTTTGCCTACAAATACTTAATAGTTAAGAAATTCTCTTGAAGAGTTCCTTACGCAAGTGTCAGGAGCACAGCGTGCAGCTCTCTGGACAGCAGCACAGCCCGCTGCCTGCCGAGGCGCGCTGCCTGCGCGCTTGCAAGACGAAGCTCAGAAACGATGGCGACCGCTCACGCGTTCTTGTATCCGCATCTCGGTCCGACACCACTTCGTTATACCCTTTTCTGTTTAAGGTTACCCGTGTTTTGCTCTGGTTGCAAACCAAATTAACCTGGAAGGCTCGGCAGATTCTTGTCCTTTGGTAAGTGGTTTTAGTTTTCTTAGTAGATGCTCCCTTACTGCAAATACAGCACTTAGATTTTAATCCCAGTTAACTGGGAAATTCTACAAAAGTAAAAGATGAAGTTTAATTTAGACTTTTTTTGGTATTTTAAAAGCAAATGGGATCATTTGGGAGAGAGCAGGCATCCCACACATTGTTTGGAAAAACCCAGAAAAACATTAACTAATACAGGATTATTTCTTTATCTTTTTACTGGAAAGAATTAGCATGTGGAAGACCTATTGATGTCATTTTGAATGATCAGGAGACATTTGTGTATTACATGACTGAGTCACAAAAGTTTTAAAACTTAAAGTTTCAGTCCAAAATTAATTGAGCCATTTTTTCTGAAGCAAAACATAAAACATGTTTTGAACAACATATGAATTCAGTATTTTTAAAGTAGTCATGAAAGGCTTTTATCTTTCATACCTTCTCAGGACATGGTTCCATATTTCTTGACATCATCTCAGAAGTCTGGTATATGATGGTTTTATACTTGAAAACCATGGTGGAAACTTTGTCTTTCTTGAAAATCAGGGGGAAGAGTCTGACTTCAGTGGCTCAAGCATCTGGGAGGATGTTTAAGTGCTGGTGAGAAATAAGTGGGGTTTGGTCCTTAGAGCAGCTATAGTAGAGCGAAAAGTTTTGTTGTGGGCCTTAGTGAAAACAGAATTATCCAGGAACAGATTTATCTTCTTTTTTGTAGCCATTCCTAGTGGCAATAGGCTAGTGATATGCTGGGCTTTTGGGGGATTTTAAATAGTGTTTCTGCTGGTTTCCAAGTTTTCCCTTCATAAATACTTTGCTTTTTTAACATTATTGTTAGTATGGGGAAAAATTATCTGTGTCGGATCTACAAGCTCACATTAGCCACCGTTCAGGACGGCCATTGAGTTGATCTGTAACACTACTGAGCCTTTTGTCATTATTTACAGGGGGTTGGGGTTTTCATTTGTTTTCTGTTTTTAAATCAGGCATTTAGCATTCTACCAGAACTAATAGGTACAGTAGAGAAATTAATTGTTCTTGGCACATCCAAGACTTGATACTGAAATATTTAAAGCTGACAATGGCATAAACTCAACTAGAAAATTGATTTTATTTTCCAGTGATTTTTTTTTAAGTTACGTGCAACATGACTTAATTACTTCAGTGTGTAAAAATAAGTAGCTAACACATTAAATACCATACTAAATAAAGTCACCATTCCACTTAAAAAACCCTCAGGCTTCCATGAATTCCTGTAGTCAATTCAAGATTTAAAAAAACCCCAAACCTAACTTAGAAATTACTATTCCTGTAACTGAATACTTTCTTTTCTGAATGTCTAGCCTTGTTCGTGTGATGTTTGCTCAAATACAGCTTCTATGTGTCACTACATTTTTCTGTAGCTGAAATGCCTCATTTCTGAGCATTTAAATCTCTCTGTTAACGCTAATGTTTTGGGGGCCCAGCTGCTAGCTTTGCAGGTTTGATTCAAAGCCCAGCGGCATGGGCAGGGGATTAAGAGTTGCAGTTCTATCGGTTTCTGTTCAGCTCCAGCATCCGAGTTGAAACGCGGCTTTGGTATCGCTGTACGCTTGACAAACTGTCAACACCTACACTACTATAGATTTTATTTAGAACACACTGCCTGCAAGACTCGAATCTGTTGCTACTTGTACCTGTGTAAGATATGCTTTTACCTTGGAGCTGGAACTACTTTATGCCAACGTAATACGCCAGTTATTACTTTCCGATACAGACTATTTAGGTAATGTCTAGTGAAACTTGGAAACGGAGCCGTCTGTTCCTTACAGCCTATCTGAAGCTGAAGGATGCTACGTAAGTGTGCCTTTATGAAACAGAATTAGCGTGGGGTACCGTGCTGAGTGTGTTTGAAACAATTGGATGAAATTGCACATTTTTTGCAGCCACGTAACTTTACCATTTGGGGGTGGGGTGTGGCACACAGGTTATTTGCTCAACATTTACATAGGAGATAAACTGCTAGAAAGCTGAAGCTATCTGATGATGAAAACGCTCAGTAATTGCGTAAGCGTGTTGTATGTGTATTTATGTCCTTTCATGTATGCCTTTATTGGCCAAAGGATCTGCGTGCTGTGATTTTTAATAAAAGACTTTTGCTGTAGAGGTGCTTGCTTGGTCTATGTAGGAAAAGAGACAAGTGTGGTTATTTTCATAGAATGTTTTGGGTTAGAAGGGACCCCCAGAGGTCACCCAGCCCAACCCCCCTGCAGGAGCAGGGACACCTTTAACCACATCAGGTTGCTCACAGCCCCGTCCAACCTGGCCTGGAAGGTTCCCAG
>NW_009260796.1:1343289-1371647 GCF_000687185.1 Egretta garzetta
CTGGCCCCGCTCCAACAGGTCCATGTCCTCCTTGTGCTGAGGGCTCCAGAGCTGGACGCAGGGCTCCAGGTGAGGTCTCACCAGAGCAGAGCAGAGGGGCAGAATCCCCTCCCTCAATGCTGGCCACGCTTCTCTTGATGCAGCCCAGGGTAGGGTTGGCCTTCTGGGCTGCCAGCACACATTGCTGGCTCACGTCCAGCTTTTTATCCATCAGTGCCCCCAAGTCCTTCTTGGCAGGGCTGCTCTCGATCCTTTCTTTCATAACAAAATTTTCATTTTGTTATGCCACTGAGAGGCACAGAGGATTGGCTCAGTCTTAAGCAATTGCACAGAAATGCTTCACTTAACGTCAGTAATGGTGACTGATCAGCATTCCAGACCCCTGAAGTAGCTAATGGCCTAGGGGTAGTGCTACTGGGTCACACATATGTACATAAATACACGTACCACTTCATCCTAATCTTACATTGGCAGCAATATAGGTGCATGACTAAAACCATAATGCAGTCAGAAAACTGCTTTCTCTGACTAAAAAGTGCATTGATTCTGATCTTGGCTGAGAAGGATTTTAGGCAGTTAGACATCCCTGAGCACCACTCGCTATGGTCCTCTTTCATGTTAAAAACCTGAAATACTAGCAGCATTCTGACAAGGAACTGAAAAATATTTCCAGTGTAACATCTGTTCAAATCATTTCAACACTTAGAATCATAGAATCGTTTAGGATGGAAAAGACCTGTAATACCATCAAGCCCAACCATTCCCCTAACCCTGCCATCCCACCACCAAACCCTGGCCCTAAGCACCGCGTCTGCCCAGCTTTTAAATACCCTCAGGGATGGGGACTCGACCACCTCCCTGGGCAGCCCCTTCCCGTTCTTGACAGCCCTTGCAGGGAAGAAATTTTTCCTGATGTCCAACCTAACCCCTCCTGGCACAACTTCAGACCATTTCCCCTCGTCCCATCGCCTGTTACCAGGGAGAAGAGACTGACCCCCAACTTCAGGCAGTTTAAGCAGCGTTGACTTTCGGCTGATGAAGCTTGTCCCTTCTCTTCAAAATGAGCATGTTCTTACTGCTGCCGCTGCCAAAACTTCAGAAGCACATTTTGGGCTCTAGCCCAGACAATCACCTCTGGTTTTAGCTAAATAAGCCCATCTATTTGAACCCAGAAGCACAAGATGACGCCAAGTTGTTACTTTTGATCAGAAGCATCCTGGTTCTCCCTCGCAGTTCTTCAGTTACCTCTTAAGATTTTTCTTGGAGGTGTTTGTGATAAAGTACACTCTCACCAGAAAACCAGCAGTCATTTTCCCTTTTAATACTATGATCTCAAAGCATCGCAGCCACCTCTGACACATGGAAAGCTTTGGCAAATGTAATACGTGGCCATTGATAGTTCCTAAGTGGAGAGCAAAAGGTGCACTTCTTGCCTAGCCCATAGCAGGCATTTAATTCATCTGCTCATCGACGTGTGTATTAAGTATTCCTAGTGCTGTATTTGCTGAGGTAAAGGCACAGAAAAGTTATAATAAAAACGCCCGGTGCATTAGTAACTTAAAAACACTAAGGTCAGGTGAAGATTTATTTAAGCTAGAATTAAGATTGCAACGCAGTGTTTTTATGGCCGTTTCACTGAAATCAAAGACATCTTGGGATCTACATGCTTAGAAATTCATGGTAAGGCTGCATCGAACCTCTAAAATGAGCACATCTTAAGCAGATTGTGATTTGTATTTCTCCACGTAGAAGCCTACGAGAAACACCAGCCTTTTTCAGGTGCAACACCCGATGTCCTTTCTGCAGAAGGCAGAAGATCCGGCATACCTGGAAAGCCATCCCTCAGTAGGTGGGAATCATAGAATTGTTTAGGTTGGAAAAGACCTTTAAGGTCATCAAGCCCAACTGTTAACCTAACCCTGCCATCCCACCACTAAAGCCTGGCCCTAAGCACCTCATCTATCCTTTTAAATCCCTCCAGGAATGGGGACTCGACCCCTTCCCTGGGCAGCCCATTCCAGAGCCTGACAGCCCTTTCAGGGAAGAAATTTTTCCCTATGTCCAACCTAAACCTGCCCTGGCACAACTTCAGACCATTTCCCTTCATCCTATTGCCCATTACCAAGGAGAAGAGGCCTCATGGGAAGCAACATCCAGAGCATCAGTCCCTTGGAGCAGAGCACAGAAGTTGCAGGCAGCATCCTGCAGAAGATGCAGGAGCATCCTCCTTTAGAGCAACAGGTATTCAGTTTTCTGCAGGCGGTAGAATTCAGCCAAACGCTGCCATTTGCACCTTGTCAGGTATTTACAGATGCGGTGCTAGGTAAACGCCTGCACGTTCGTTTTAAGAAGAGAATTGCAAGTCTGAAATTCCCCATCTACAGAGGCTGCAACAAGGAAGTATTTCAACGCTTTGGAATTTTAAAGACGAGCCAAGTGACCATGCGGAGCAGGGGGTTCGGATTCCACACTCGCACCCTGGCCCGTAGGCCATAATTAAATTCAAAATTTCATACTCACCTCATTCCAGCAGCAGTGGTATGGAGCTTTAATTAAAATTCGTAAAGCACTACGATTGCCAGAAAATACACAGAGCCTCCTCTTTTACTGAAGTAGTAATTCCAATGGCAAATTGCGTTAAAGAGCTGTTGTCCGTTCCAAATGTTAAACGTTAAAACCCCACTCGAACTGAGCTCTAACCTGCCCTCATTGGTGACCTTGGGTACACCGTGCAGACTGGGGGGCCAACAGATCCCTTACACCAGCAGATCCCTTACTGCTTTTAGCCAGGTAGCAACTTTGTGCTGAAGTTTTTTGCAATTACTTAGAGTATTTGAAAAACAAGCCGTCACTAACAGCTTGTAAGAGAGATCACACCGCGTGTTACATTGTCCAGGAAGGTTATTTTCTGGTTATATGCAAGATACCGAAAACACCAAAGGATTTACCATAGTTAATACTTCCACGTGCAGCCAGGGAAGCAATTTAAGTGTGTTGGTTCTGCTCTAGCCACGGCAGGGATATTGGTATACGAAATATCAGGGTACAGAGAAGATTCTGTTCACACGTCAACAAGACAGCTATTTCAATCTGGGTCGCCACGTACCTCAGGGTTTCCCCTTTTTTTTGGGCTGCCACAGTAAAATAGTCCCATCCTACAGCTCTCTAATCAGATGCAGCAGCATCTTAAAGGTTCTCACCAGTAGGGCTTCTGCTCCCCAGCAGCATCTAAGGCGGGAGAAAAACAGAGCCACAAAAGCAACACTGGATTCTCCTCCCAGTTTACTCGTAAGCTGTGCGTGGCTTTGAATGTCAGGGTGACAATACAAATTCAGCTTTAATCTACATTTGGACAAAAAGCAATTTATGTATCACCAAAAGGGGATGAGGAAATTTCCCTTCAGCAATACTGCGCGCTATTCAGAGTCTTTGCGAAAATCGCATCCAGCTGAGCGCTACGGTCACAAAGCGCCCGAGCGTACTCTTAGGTAAAACTAAACCACATTCAGTGGGAAATGCTGGTCCTTCCTCTGCCTCGGTGGATTCAGGTAGTCGTGAAAGAGGGAGAACGGAGCGCGGTACCGAGGAGGATGGTGTTCTTTGAGAAAGAACTTTTTGACTTTGAGGGTGCCCGAGCCCTGGCCCAGGCTGCCCAGGGGGGCTGTGGAGTCTCCTTCTCTGGAGATATTCAACCCCCGCCTGGACAAAGTCCTGTGCACCCTGTTCTGGGTGAGCCTGCTCGAGCAGGGGGGTTGGGCTGGGTGAGCTCCCGAGGTCCCTTCCAACCCCTGCCATGCTGGGATTCCATGGTCCCAATGGACATAAAAGTGCGTTCAGTCCTGATGTGCCAGCGCGCTCAGGGCGAGGGGGCAGCACAGCCCCCTTCATCCTTGCTTCACCACTGTGCAGGGATGAAGGGGCAGCATGCCTCAGAAACGGAATCTAGACTTTGAGTCTTCCCAAGTAGCA
This sequence comes from Egretta garzetta, assembly GCF_000687185.1. NCBI lineage: Eukaryota > Metazoa > Chordata > Aves > Pelecaniformes > Ardeidae > Egretta > Egretta garzetta. The sequence goes on from NW_009260796.1 coordinate 1,347,259, forward strand.
AGGAGACAGCCACATCAGTGCAAGAGCAGGGAAATGAGCTTCTGACCCCGGGTCAGGAGAAACATTTTTGTTCTCATTTTCTGAGATATTTATTTGCCAGGCTTCATGCTTAGAGCCATAGTAAAAGAATAATCTTTCATTATCAGCCTCTATGAAGTCCTACAAATTTCTGAGGAAACCAGCAGCAAGATTGAACCAGATTTGTTGGGTTTGTTCCTTTTCTCCCCCACCCCAGTTTGCTGGGAGGCACCATGCATTATTTTCTCTATTTGGGACCTCGCTACCCTATATCTTTAAATTATTGTCTCTGGGAGACAGCAAGTTTTCGTCACTCGAAGCTTGTTTCAAACTCAGTCATCCAATTCCAAAGAAAGCTAGCTCAGAAATTATTCCGAGGCCAAGCAGTCTAAAGTAAATAAAGGCACATGTATAAGACCTTGAATCTAAGATGAGCTCTTTTGCTACATGACGTTAACTTTTTTTAGGTCCAACACAAATGATCAAATTGCTATTGAAGTGAAAACAAGGGGGAGAATACTGACAAATAACACAAGTGGGGGGAGCCGATTCAAAACAGGCTGCCCAGGTCATCAACCAAAGGCGGCAGATCTAAAGAGTTCTGCCAGTAACCAAGTTGCCTAAAAATAGAGCTCCTGGATTATAGAACAATACAGAGACAATCAGTGTCCAAGGGCACACAGGTTTGCAGCTTTACACTGAAAACAAGCGGGCTCAGAGGTGAAGTGACTTGTCCAAGATCGCATGAGAAGCTGGCAACAGATCAGAAGCCAGAAACTGCCCATGGGTGCTTCTAGGCTGGTGCCCTCCTCTTGCTAAGGAGCAAGCTGATGCCAGCATTCCAGTTCCACACACAAGCTATTCCTAAGTTCTTCCTTTCCAAAGAAACATGCCAGAACCATACAAACCCAACAGATGTTCACCCTGTTTGTGACACCAGAACTAAGCCACCAAACTGTCCCTTGTTTCTATAATCAGTTTTGTTTCCCTCTGTCATTTCCCCAGGTCATGGCCACCCAGACACCCTTAGCAGCTTGCCAATGAGTTACCATGGCAATTGTCAGCCTTTAAGCCTAAAAAGGTCAGCCCTTCAGATGGCTTCTCAGCAAGTGCTGGGGTTATTAACCCCAAAGCAAGCTCTTACATAGCAAAAAAGTGAGCAGGAGAGGGCTAAACAGGTCACATCAGCTGAAGTTTTGCAACTGCACACCACCAGATATTCAATATACACTTTCAGAGGGTTGGGGGTTTCTTCCATAACACAGGACTCCAGAATAGCCAAGCAATGCATTTCCTCTCCTCTAAATCCAAACCCACCCGCTTTTGCAACAGCCCAAGCGTTGTGAGAGGAGCTCTGCTCACAGCCCATCCCCTTGAGAGCCAAACCAAGCCTTTCAACACATCTACCTCACCTTTTTTCCAGGAAGATTGCAAATAAAATCCACTTACCCAATGTGACTTCCACAGGATTACGTCCATTATCACAGCCCAAACACTCCACACTGAAGAAAAAAGAAAAAAAAAAACCAACCCTGGTGCTATTCTTGCTGCTTTTATAAAGAGGAGCTGGTCCTCACCTTGTTACTGACCTCAAGGGATCAGCTGGGAGGCACCAAATCACCTCCAGATGAGGCTTAGGCCCAGCTATTTTAAAGGGACATCCCCACGCGGGTATTGCCCATCTGTTTTCCCTGATGCAATTAAAAAGTGTATTCCAACCTTTTAAAAATGCATTTTCATCCAAACTCAAATCTCTCACATACATATAATGAACTCGCTTCTGTTCGCATCTTTGCTGCAAAGATTTAAAATAAGACTTTTCTTCTTTTTTTTTTTAATAAATATTTCAAAATAACTTTCAAATTTGTTATTGAAGCGAGGTATCTATTTGCAGGTGCCCAGTTTTCCTGCTTACTTGCCCTATACAATTCAGTCACTAGATGTCACTCCGTGCCTGTAAGAGCGTATAACGAAATGGGGGCCTTGGGGGAAAAAAAAAATAAATCAAAGCAGGAACCTGAACAGTGTTGAAAGAAAGTTGTTTATGACTAAAATCTAGTTGTGTTCTCTGATAAGTGTCTGCTGTTTAGCACAGACCCAACTGGATGGTCGGGGAGAGAAGGAAAAAATGTTTTCCAGTTCAGAAATGGAATTCTGAAGGAATTATTGAGGATGGAGCCAACGTACTCTTGCATGTAACTACCGATGGATAACGCCCACCCAGACTTTAAAGACAAACCTTTGCAGAAGCCCACGAAGCCCCCCAAAACTGGAGAAAGCAAATGAACTAAACCTGATGATCCCCATTTTGGTCAGCATGATGCTGAAGCTTCGACACCATTTGGGAGCTGCAATAACTTGGGATGATGGAAGCAGAACTGACTGTGCCTGTTATGGGGAAAAAATGCAGCCATGCTTTGCCAAAATCTTTGGATGACTTTTTCTTGTCTATGTATGTTTGTGGTAAAACTGGCCAAAAATTTGACATCAAAGGACATCGTTGTTGGGGGAGGGTTGGCAGGTGGAAGAGAAATAGCTTTTCAATGAAGTGGACATTTTTTATAGACCAAGCCAAACCAAACCAAATTCTTCCATCCCTGCGCCCCCTTGAATTATTGAGTTGTCAAATTTAGTTTTCTTAAGGGAAACCCTGGCATTCAACGCTGAAGTTTAGGGACTGTAAAAAGAATTTTGAAAAAGCAGAGCTAAGGAATGAGTTATCAATACTTACGTGTTATTGCAGGGGAAATAAATATTTGCTCTGAGTCAGACTCCAAAGTCCTTATGGATTCTGAAAAGCCCCTCAGTAAAACAGTTCCCATGGGATTGCAACAGCACTTCCAGGGAAATACGGAGCAGCGCTGGGAGTTGGGCCCTGTCTCCTGGCTTGCCTATACTGTTGCGGAGGTACGTGAACCCTATAGGGCATGCCAGGCAAAGGGGGGCCCTGGTGGGCTCCCACACCAGTGTCCAACGTGGCTCCAGCCCTGCCTAGGGTCCCACTCCAACCAGCCAGTGTTCCTGTCCATGCAGGCCGTGATGCAGGAATATTCATGTCTGACTTGGGTATGGAGTGGTACGGCTCTGGCCTCGCTCCTGCACTGCCGTCAAGCTGCCATAGCCTTATGCTTTTATACCCAGGTCACAAACATTGCATAAAATCCAAACTTCAGCCATACTTTCCACATCCTCTCCTCTTTTCTCTTTTTTTTTTCATTATCGGTTTCAATGAAAATATGGAAAAAAAAAAAAAAACGTGGAAAAATCTAGACACTGATTCATGTTTTGATGAAAACTGGAAAAGCCACAAGCCCGCACGCCCACCCCCTGCTGCCCACTATTTGATGATCTCTCTGGCCCTGATTTCTGGAGACGCCAAGGCAATCGCCTCTGCCCGGGCTCTAGCAAGTTGGCAGGGAAGCCAGAGAATGTCTTAGTCATTTAAGGCCACAAGCTCCACCTTCTGGTGGTCCATGTCATTCCCTGCTTTGCTTGACAGCCAAGATCCAGGGAATGCGAGTCCTGTTACTGCATCTGTTTATTTTCCAGGCAGCGGGCTGATGTGCGGTATTGAAATCCAAAGTGTTGGACAAGTCGAGAAGTTCCACGCACGGAGCCTCTAGCGCAAAGTGCACCGTACATAAGCAGCAGAGGGGACTGGAAAATTAATAACACTGTCTTTTTTAAATAAAGGAAAAGGTTGCTGTTGTTGCCAGCGATCGGTTGATTTGGGACAGAGCCAAACGGCTCCGGTTGGCTTTGAAGCATCATAGCACAAGACACTGCAAAAACATTTATCCAGAACAGATCCTAGCCGCAAGAGTTACAAATATTTACTTTATATATTTACTTTAGGGAAGGACCCAAGCCAGAGATAGTAGATCTTGATTGCAAACATACCAGCAATTGAGGTGCTAAGAACTGGAGGTTTGGGTCTAATCTTTCTGATCTTATCTTGTCTAATATATTTGTCTTTCTTTCCATGCCTTGACCTCAATAAAAGAAGCATTCTACACACTGGAAAACCACCCCTCTAAATGTGCCGCGTGGAGCTCCAGGCCTGAATCTATGGCCCTGCTAAGATCAAGGAGGCCAGGAGCTAACCCAGACTTAGATTAATCTCGGGCTCTCCTGTAGTTCCTTAGATGTTTACACACTGCACACTCGCGTCTGCAATTTTCTCAGCTGTCTCTGCCTTGATTTGCAGCTCGTCCCTCCGAGTCCCCAGCAAGTGGCCTCTGTGAATGCTACACTGTCCCTTCCTAGGAACAAACCTTGCTGAGTTTGGCTGCAAAGAACGCTAGGGCAATCTTCAGCCATACAGGGATTTTCCCAAATACGAGGTGCTGTGCACAAGAAGTTAGAAAAGTTATGGCTATTCTGGCTTCCTCTACCATTCCTAATCCCCGATTTCATAGGGACTCCTGGCTAGCAAGGTGTTTGGTGGGGTTTTACCCTTCTTCCCTGACTTGCCTTCTATTCTGCAAAGTTTTTCGGGGGGGTGCTGCTTCTTGCCCTGTAGCAGAGGACAATGGATGGCTTCATCGGGGCGGTGGAAGGCCACGTAGAGGGACGGAGGGGAGAGGTTCCTGCCAGGAGACACAACTGAATGGCAAAGGGTGCCCTAGCAAGAGGCACTGGCGCTTGCAAAAGGGAGAAGAGCCACTGGCGACGCGGTATGGATGGAGAGGACAGCCTGCTCCCACACCTTCGGATTTAAAGAGTTTGGTTAGCCAGCTCCTTACCCAGGTGCTGGAAGGTGCAGTTACTCCTGGAAACCCCTCTCTCCTGGAAGTGCAAAGTAGCATCTACTCCCGAGCGCTGGAGCAGTAAGATATCAGTGCCGAACCTGGTTAATACAGCCTGCAAGGGGTCACTTTTTTGTTATAAAGGAAGAATCAATCAATTAATTGTAGCCAGGACTCCTGGAGCCTACCATCAAATTAGCCTGCAGCCATGGGCACGCCGGCCAAACCATGGTCTGCAGCGCCCCAAGGAGTTCTTCATATGCTGTGTATCCATTATTCCAACAGAATCCAGTGGAAATAGCTCTTGAAATTAAACTAATAACTACTCCGTGCCTCAGTTTCTCCCTCAGTAAATTGATAACAACATTCCCTCGTTCTCAGGGCATTGTGAAGCAAAGCTAGCAAAGGCCTTCGGGATCCAGGCATGGCTGGGCTTAGGGAAGCGCCCAATTATTTTACGCTTTGTAAAAGTCCAATCTGAAAATCCAAATCCTGAAAAGTTTCATCAAAGCAAAACCCATAGCTGGAAGGTTTATGAGGACAGGGAGAGGGGTAAGAAAACAATAACCAAGATCTAATTTCTTAGGAGTAACAGATAGTCCCGGGAGGATATAATTGAAGTCTCTAATAGCTGCAGATAAGATCAGGCTGAGTTACTATTTTCAGCCTGTCTCAGACATCAGGACTGGAGTCACCGAAATAAATTCTAAAACCTGAGACACATGAAATGCAGTGATCAGGAAGCTGCAGGGTCCCCAAGAGTGAGAGGCAGAAAGAAATAGATAAATATTGCAACCGACTGGAATCAGCCACTGGGCAGGGATGTCCTGTCCCAGTTGTCCTAAGCTCTGGGGTCACTAAAGAAGGGACAGATGCCCGTTTGGGGAAGGACTGAGATGAAAAGGAGGAACTTGAAGGGGCAAAGTGACCTTGATTTTAATTCCAGCTTTAATTCCTCATTAGAGTGCACCAGCCACAGCTCTCTGCTCCATTTGCTTTTGGAAAAGAGCAGGGCACAACCACAAAAGACCCAGAGCCATGTTGAGCCCAGGGAGCTGCTCTGGGTGATTGGTAGGAGCCTGCAGAAGTGGGCAACACCTGAGCGAGGTTGGTGTCTCCCAGCTGGGGACCTGAGCACCAGGCACTGGTTCCAAATGAGCTATGCAGATCACTTCAAAGGTCACCGGGGTGAAGACTGGTGAGACTCGTAGAGGTAAATTTTGCATGATCATGAGTGGGGAGTGGGAGAGAATTTTGCTTGTTTGGCTGGGAGAAGGTACTTACCCTGGGAAGAAAAAGGAAGGCTACTGGCCCAAGGCAATGTGATCGCGGAATCCCGCTTCCTATGCCATGAGCTGTGCCATTCCTGGGTGCTACACAGCACCCAGTCACCTGCAGGGCATCCATCTGCATGCCCTGGTTTGAAAATTCCTTCCTCTACTTCTTGTTTGGTGCCTTGATCACCCATTGTAGTTGCCCTAACCTGCCCATAGGCCTACAAATCCTTGCCTGAGGACCCCAGGACACCCCCCCTGCACTACCAAGGAAGCGGGGCGTGCATTCAGTGGTCTCTTTCCAAATGCAAGCTGCTAAGAAGCAATATGGTCAAGGGCTCAGGGAGCTGGGCTTGGTTAGCCTGGAGGAGAAAAGCTGGGGAGGAGGCTACCAGCAAGCTTACAGTACCTGCGAGAAGTTAGGAGGAAGACAGGTCCAGGCTCTTCACGCTGGTGTATGGCAGGAGGACAAGAGACAACGGGTGTGTTGAAGAGAGGTTCAAACTGGATTAAAAGACTTTTTTTTTTCATCATGCGAAGAATCAGTTATTGGAACATCTTGCCCCGAGAGTTTGTGCAGTCTCCAACTATGGAGGTTTTCAAAACCCAACTGGATAAAGCCCTGAGTAACCTGGCCTGCCCCCAAAGCTGACCCACTTAGAGCAGTAGGTTGGACCAGAGACCTCCAGAGGTCTCTTCCAACATCAGTTATCCTGGGATTGACAGCAAGTCTGCCTCCACTCATCCTTGGCATGTGTAGAGATCAGCCTTAGCCAGGGCATATGACAAATGAGAGATTACATCACCAGGCAGGGGAATGCTTGGGAAACATCCCATCGCTTGCCTTACATCAGTTCCATGTCGGCTCGTGCAGAGAGCACCCCACCCAATCCATGTGGATCTGTTCACTCCCTACCTCTGACAGCTTGTTTATTCCGAAGCATTTGGCTCTCAATGCCTTGCAGATTGAATAAGACATCAAAGGCCCTAATTTCCTTTCCTCCCACTGCATTCCCCTTTTCCCCACATTCAGGCTAGGGTTCATATTGACCCGGGATTTCTTCATGGCACAGGAAGTGTGGTGCTGAAGAACCCCTAGCAAAAGAACAGGCACAAGCCAGGAGCAGGTTGGAAGTGGCTGCAGATTCCTTGACTGGGGAATTGTAAGAGGTTGCATTAGCAGCGGTTGGGAGTAGGATTATTTAGAGTCAAGAAAAAAAGACAGGTTCAGAGATACTGCTAAGCAGGTGAGAAGCCAGTTGGAAGGTCCTGTCCTTGCAGGCAGGATTAGAAGTGCTAGGCCAGTTGCTCTATGAAGCTGAAGGGAGCTTCTTCCATTTAGCGCAGATACGAAACGGGCCTCCCATTAGCAGAGAACTTCCCAGGCTCAACCCATCCTCACAGCATCTCTACTAAAAAGGTTAGTGCCTTGGAGTAATTACAGAGGGGAGCCGAGGCACCGGGAGACCGAGCTGACGACCATACATCATCCCTCAGATCCAAGCTTGGTCTCCGTCTCCACAAGCGCGACAGGAGCCAGCTGTCTCAGGAAGGCATTATAACCACGTTAGCATGACGCTGAGCTCCAGCTAATCAGCTCTGTCTCCCAGCCCCAAAAGTTAACAGACCACAAGGGATGTGCTGACATCGCCGGTCAGGAGCAAAATCAAAGAACTGAGCTGTGATTTTGCGGTCCTACCCGGGCCCCCAGGGCATCTCTCCTTCGCCTGCACGGCAGCAGCGCTGAGCTCCTGGAGCGTCTCGGTGTCCCCGTTCCTTGAATTACTCAGAGTATGTTCTTTCTCGTCTTGACTGAAAGCAACCTGGGATTCACTGATTTCTTTCTAAGGGACCACGCAAGCTCTTCCATGTAATCAGAGACTGTTTATTTCACGGCTTCCCCTTTCATGTGAGGTCTATGGCTTTCCATTTCTCTTCAGGCATCAAACACTAATTTCACTTGGCTTTTGTCAGTGCAATGGGCTGGAACAGAGCGCCATAAACAACTGGATCAGTAATGCTGATGTTTATTTAAAAGACAGTTATGATTTTTTTTTTTTTATTACTGCCATTTTTTAACTCTTGAAATCCAGCCTCTTTCTGCAGCTGTGTTGTTTCCCTCGCTGGTTTGACAGAGGAAGAAACTGAAGGAGGAGAAAACAAAAAATTTAAAGATAGAGACTGGGCTGAAATGATCGTTTAGTAATCATAGGATCATAGAATGGTTTGGGTTGGAAGGGACCCCTAGAGGTCACCCAGCCCAACCCCCCTGCAGGAGCAGGGACACCTTTAACCAGATCAGGTTGCTCACAGACCCGGCCAACCTGGCCTTGAATGTTCCCAGGGATGATTGATCCTTGGGATCCAATCCTGCAGGGGTCAATCCTGTGTTTCACCGGCACTGTCTGCTTCATAAACTGCACCCACCTGCGTCTGGAGGATCGTGCCCTGATTTCTGAATGACATCAGATAGCCAGCTCCGAGGGGAGGAAATGGGAGGAAGTTGGGGGTTTTTTTCCTCCTTTTTTTTCCCCTAGGCAAATCCAGAACAAACTCATGAAATGAGCTCGGGCAAAGGGCATTTTAATTTAGCTGCACTGGGTAACAGCCACAAACCCCAGATGGCAGGACAGGCTGGGCAGGGACTACAACCCTCAAGAGCGCAGCCAGAAACGCGCCTGGATTTACAGTCTAAACCGGAGAAACGCTTTTAATATTATCGTGCTTTTCCCTTGAACGTTTCGTGGCTACAAGACTGTCTTTCAGCACTTTCTTCTTCTCATTGCCACAAAGCAGGGGGAAAGGCAAAATAAATGCCTGTGTTTGGAGGTTTGTGGAGATGCCGAAGGAATACAGACTTCTGCTGGGCAAAAGCATTCCCGTTAAGGCCTACCGTCGTGTTATTTCTCAGCTCTGCTCTTTGCAAGCAAGAGTCCAAAAAAATGCCCTTAGCTACAATGCCTGCTGCTACACAGATGCCCCCCTTAGGTGGTGGATTAGGGCTGTTGAGTCTATTTTACCTTGGCTGCTAATGCGTTACCTCTGCTCAGCCCCAGATCAGCTCTGGAGATCCCTATGTTAAACACTGCAGCATCCTACCGACGAACGTCTCCTCTTTCGGAAGCTTTCAGGTTCGCACAGAACATTTTCTTGTCCTTGGGGAATGTTGGAAAGAAAACAGTGTTGTCGATAACTGTGAATTGCACTAATTGTGATATTTAATACTCGGTTGCAATTGCACTGGTGCTGAAACCATCGTACCCTGGCTATAAAAGACCCTAGTGTCAGAAATACAGTAGAGTTTTTCATGCCAACTGCTGTTCTGGGTTACGGCTCCAGTCTGGCTGCATTGCTCGGTGAAATATGTTATTAGAAAATTAAACCAACAAAGACAACGTTACAGCAATGTTCAGCCCGAGCCCAACCCACAGAGTGCTGGGCCATTCATCACAGAGCAGGGAATTGCATCCTAGGTCAGCCTAGATGGTGCGTACGAGGCCGAATCCTGCAACGGGCTGAGCGCCCTCCAGGCCCCAAAGGCTTCGGGGAACGTGACGGTGCTTTGGATCTCGCTCTGCTCCTTGTGGGACCAAGCACCCACCAGAGCAATGAACCCCCACATCACACCACCAGCCACAAGAGCACAGCTCAGCACTTGCTGAGCACCCCTGGCAAACTGACCCATTGCTCCTTTTCTCAGGGGAAAAAAGGCTCGTGTCCGGCTGGCTCGGGGCACAGGCTAGCAAGGGAGCAGATGCCATTTGCTTTCTCTCCTCTGTCCCTTTCCCCAGCATCGTGCTGGGACATGGCACCCTTTACAGCCCTTTCTGCGTGCCCTGTTCTCCACGTAGGGCTGGAAGGAGCCCCTTGCAAGAATGCTGGGATAATCCGCTGCTTAGAGCCCATCTGAAAGAGGGTGGCTTTGCCAAGGCCACCAGCAAGCAAAAAACATTTGCTCTTTGCAGGCTGGACCGAACCCACTCACTCCTTTCCCACCGACTGCCCAGTACTCCCAACTGGCCCAGCATGGTTCTGAAGTCACGACTTACTGGTAGAAGAGGCTTCGTGATCTGTTGGACCGTGTGCTGTTTAATCAAACTCACGCCATGCTCGCTCCACTCACCGCTGCCAACACGTGGGGCTTTCTTAGCGGAGCCAACGCTGACTGGAGATGCAGGAAATTTCATAATCAGGAGTAAAAGAAGAGAAATTTTGTCCCTCCATATGCTGGACAAAAAAATTGATTTTGCAAGCCTGTGCGTGCTTAGTCGAGGGGGCTATCTTTGGTAAGAAATTGTTTGTTGACAAAGGGAGTTCGGGTGCTGAGGGAATAGATCAGTATTTGATTTAGTATTTCCTCTGCCAAGAAGCAGAAGTGATCGATCTGCTCTGGAGTCTGATTGATTTTTAGAAACTCCACTATATTAAATGAAACCAATTGATTTTTTTTTTCTCCTGTGTACTGACTTGCAAGAGCCGTGAAACAACAGGGAGCACAAAAGAAGTATCATCTTGCAGTCATCCAGCCTCGTGTGCTTTTTCCCCTCTCGAATCCTACAATGCCACTCAGCCAAACATTCGGCAGAGGTGGCTTCAGAGGCCAAGCCCGAGAACCTTCCAGCAGTAACCTAAGCCCCTTCCCGTGGGGTTTAGGGGTGAGACAACGACGGGCAGTGTCCTCTGTCTGGTATGGCACTGCTGGCGGGCGCCGCGGTAATGCGCTGATTTATACATTCATTTCCTACTCTCATCTGTGGTTTTGAGTCCCCGGCTCCGCAGCAGCACGCGTTGCACAGGGCCACAGCTCGCAGAGGAAGGGTGGAATAACACTGATGTGTGCAAGCTGGTTTTTAAGAGCCCACCAAAAAAAAACCCCAAACCCACAACAAAACACACAACTCCAGAACGACGACTTTTTCCGTGTTGTTGCAGTTGCAAGGGTTTTAGTCAAAGGGGGAGCAAGACAACATCTGCCCAACCTCGGCAAAGCCATGGAAGCCCGTGGCTGTTGATGAAGAGTTTCCCAAAGTTAAACCAGAACGCATTCTGCTCCTTTTTGTTAGAATTCTTCTCTGCAGCGAGCACAGGAATAAACTCTTCTCATTTCAAAATATAAGAGAAAGAGGAACGTAAGGGACAGGAATTGGAGCACTGAACAAGGAGCCCGAACAACTGGTCCATGCTGAGCAAAAGGACCCCATGAAGTCTTGCAGGAGGCTCCCCAGCGCAGGCAGTAGTGCCTACTCCTCACGTATGAGGGCACTAGCGTGTTTTTAATTGGGAACAGGTTTATCCTCGGTTCCAGCTCATAAGCAGATGTGAGGGAATAAAAAATATGGAAGTTCAAAATCTGGCCACAGCACAACAATTCTGTTTGCAAAGACATCCCTCAATGAGCCCCTGCGAGGTATGGCAGAAAGGCTTCTCAGAAAGGAAGGCTTGTGATTAAACACCAAGGAGAAGCCGAACCAGATTCTGATTTCAGGCTCTGCCATGCGTACCTGGAGTCAGACTTGCAAAGGCAGCGGCGTTATTTCAGAGCTCGCACCACGGCTGTCGAGAACTGAATGTAGGTCACTGCACTAAGCAGAAGTTGGCCAAAAAAATACGCTGCTCTTGACTGAGAGCCAGGCAGATTCTGAGGTTGGTTTCAGGGTTTGGGGTTGTGTTCAAGTCTGGTTCAGAGTCCCAGTCCAACAGCACCAAAATCTTAGAGACCTCATATTGAAGGAGAATTTCAAATAGTCTTCTGATATAGTGAGACTTCTGCCATACCGAATGGCCTAAACCCAGGCTGTGCCAAACGTCCTAGCGTCCCCAGCTCCGGCTGAACGTCCGACAGAATGAAACCTCCATACCTGCTGCATTTCTGCCCCCTCTCGGCATCACCGTAGCAGAATTATTTCCCTGGGTTTCCAATGCTAAGACGCAGGACTGGTTCCAGCAGTGGCCATGAAGAGGTTAACCAAGCACAGACAGAGGCCAATATACGTATCTCCCCACATACCCTTGCTGAGGCAATCCGGATTACTGTTCCTGTGTAAATAAAGCATAGTGAGAGTGGGTGGTCAGCTCCCATCCATTCTGCTATAAAGCATCAGTTTTCTGGGCCTGGAAAAACTCCAGCCATGTTGGCCTGATCGGAGAACTGCAAACCACGCAGCCGCTCCCCCATTCCCGCTTTCAGCAGGCACCAAGGCTTTCTCTTTGCATTTATTGCCACCTGCTTCCGAAAGGCCTGATCCAAAGAAATCGATAATGAATGGAACTGGCCGTTCATTAATCGATCCAAAGCCCATGAATGGAAGGTGGCAGCAGATGAATGCAGCTTCGGATACAGAAGAAAGGGCTGTATGAAGATAGACTGTAAATAGCTACATTTAATCTCACGATTTAAATAGAATTCCTATAATTTGTTCGCTCTCTTTCTTTAGCGTTGTCTCTTATTACAACGGCCAGGGTTGCATTGGGTGCTGAACAGATCCAGAGCAAAAAATCGTCTCTTCCTACCCAAAATCCACAAACTAAGGTAAGATAAAAGTAACACGCAGATACAGAAAAGGAAAACTAATCAAACACCACAGCAGTTCTGGTCAGCGTGCCAAGAAGTGATCTCAGCACACCATGTCCCAAAACTGCAGCTAGGATTTAAGCACCTCTGCTAAGCCGGGTTTTAACGGAGAATTTGAAGAAGTCGGCAAAGCTTTCCTTACTTCAGCAGCAATTGCGCTCTTCAGTCTGAACAGATTTCAAGCAAATGAGCAAACCTTCAGGCCACCGCAAAACCAGCAGCCCAACAACTCGTAGCAAGTCACCTCAAGCTAGGCAGAAATCTACCCCCCAAGAGAGGCATCTGCTCGGTGTGAGGATCTGTAAACAGGAAAGCTCGGATTTGATTTTTAAATGCTTTTAAGAGGTACCAGGCAGACACGGCAAGCACCAGAGCTGCGGGTTGCCCGAGCTCAAAACCAAACAGTTTCAGCACTACCAACATACCGCAATACGATAGAAAGATACCTGCACTCTCAGCAAAAAAAAAAAAGTAATTTAGGAGGCTATAAATAACACATTGCCTGGTAAATCCAAGCCTAAAAGAAATCGCTTTACCCCCTACAGACACTCAGCCATTTGGATAAAAAAGGATGAATCCAAAGGGAATATAGAATGTAAAATAAACCATAATGTAGCCAGGACACAAAAACCAGCACCTGAGTGTAGCATAATTTATCTTCTTGCCTAACTCCTCAGCACCTTTTCTTTCTACCTGAACTTTGACTTTCCCCAGCCAATCCCATTTATTTTTTATCTGTTTAAAAAAGCCACCAAATTGGTTGAGCAATTTTCTTAGCTCTTAATTAATCAGAGCTTTTCAAATGTTTGCTTGCTCCAGAGGTTAATGCCTTCACCACTTTGTAAAGCTCTAGCTGGAAACTCAGAAAGCTGAAGAGGAAAAGGTGTTTGAGTAGATGCTTGGCTCCTGCAGTGGTTGCACGTTTCCTACACGTATTTCGCTGCTACCAGTGGATCCGTTGTCCTGTATCCCCCCTCTTTGCACTACACCGTTCTACTGAGTGCAGAGATGACGATACAGACATTGCAGAGGATGACTGAGGGTCCTGGATTACCCTCTAGATTATGCAGTGTTTCCCCAGGGTTGGTTTCCACCCTCTCATGTACCAAGTCTGTTCACCCTGGATGATATTACAGCCATTTGCAGGACCCTGTAGCGTACGCTACAGAGCAATATACTTAAAAACGTTGCTTTAGCTACTATCAGGAGAACAGATCGTCTGGGTTAGCCGAAACCCCAGAATCTTTCCTGGACAATGTACTAAGTTGTTTTCTGCCATCTGGTGTCCAGAGACTAAAGGCAGATGTTCCCACTAATCAGAGTCTTCCAGATGGTCACCAGCCTCAGGATGTTTGTCTTACACAATTCTATAGCCAAGAACCAAAGAGCTCTCTTCATAGCCAAAATTGAACAATCTTACCGAGGGTAATACCATCTGTGTGCTCTCACAGGGCTTGAGTTAGCCCTAACTCATCTGGAAAGAGCACTGTTTGGCATTTGGGAAGCCTCTTATCCTATCAAAGATCTCAAAGTGCTTTGATAACATTAATCAAGCCTCATTAAGCCTCACATGCACATCTGTAAGGCAAGCGAGGATTTCTTCTGCCTCAGTCACAGAAGAAAACACTGAGGCATTGGAAAGGAAGGCGACTTGCCCTGGGCAGGGTTGTTGAGCCTTAAGGTGTTAGCTTGAATGGTGTGATATATTATTAACACAATATCATTCTTCTGGAGTCTTAATTTTTGAAGGGTTATAGGAGGCAACAGGTAAGTCCATCGTGAGGCCAGGAAAACAAATTAGGAACCTAGATTTTGATTTTTCTATTTAAAGAAAACTCATTCTAGGCTCATTATAAAGACTTGAAATATGTATCTCAATGTGTAGCAAGCTGCACTCTCTCCAGCGTCCTCAAATCTCCACTGCCTGCTCCTTCTGTGGGTCTGGCCCATTTGCTAGCCAAGGAATACCTGCTTTCAAATAAGAAGAGATCATAGAATCATAGAATGTTTTGGGTTGGAAGGGACCCCTAGAGGTCATCCAGTCCAACCCCCCTGCAGAGAGCAGGGACACCGCTAACCAGATCAAATGTAAAGTAAAAGTTTGACACACATTCCTGAGGGAACATCCCAATCGGATTTCTAACGTACCACCCGATCACAGCCCCTTTCAGGCACGGTGAAGTCGCCGGTTGGCTAGTAAGCGTGTGCTTGCTAGGAGACGCAGGCGCCATGCTCATGGGAAAGACTTTGTTCCCTTTTTAAAAAAGTTTGAATCGATTTTATCCATCTTTGTTATTTTCGTTGTTATTTTCATTGTGACTCAGATGATCTAAAAATTGCCCAGGCCTCCAGTGTTTACTTTCGAAACAATAGAAAATGACTGGCTCTCAGTCACATGTATCCCAAGACTTTTTTTTTCTTAAGCGTAATTAGAGTTCCTTCCATGGCTAATTAAATTCTCCAGTGAATGAAAACAAATTTCCTGGAATGAATATCATCTTGATTCACTTTGGGCAAAGTCAGGCTTACGTGCTTCTCCCACTGTGTTCTCTGAGGGTGTTGGCTGCATTTCTGAAATCTTCTTGTCAACACATGACGACGCAGAGGAATAGCCGAGCGCTGGGGTCTGCACACTGCTTTGCCACACATTACAAGAAATTGTGGCCACCTTATTCCTCTTCTCTGCTTTATGTGACTTTACAGGCTTTTATGGTCTCCTTCATCAATCTTTTTTCCATGCAGAACAGCCATAGTCTCTTTAACCTCTCTTTATACAATATGGTTCTATACTTCTGACTATACCTCTTAGTCTTTGCTGGACCTTTTTTATTTCTCCTCTATGCTCTTACGCATGAGATGCTGGTTGACTACCAGAGTTATGTGGGTACACCAGGATGTATATGGTAGAAATAGGAACCCTTTTCTTATTTACAGAACTCAAACTGCTGGTTCACTGCAAGGCTTGCCCCCTTACTCAGGCATTCCTACAAACTTCTGTCTCCCCATTAGGAAGAAGTCTATGGTAATGAGCACTGAGTGAAATAAGAAGGCGGAAATATTGTTCTGACAACACTGCATTCCCAATACCTCACTATTCTGCCACATTTCCCTTCCAAGGAATGTACCCAAGTACCTGTCAGAAGCGCTCACATGGTTTATGAGTGCACAGCAGTTGGTTTTTTTACTGCTGATACAGCCACACGTATGGGAAAAATGCCCAGAACTTAGACATTAGTTGCAGCAAGCAAGTTAATGAATTATCTTTAGTGCCCAAATTCCCCCCCAATAACCACTCAAGAAAAAGGCACTCTTTTACCTTTAAATGTGGTTTAAGTCCCCAATGATGGAGGGATGCAGCCTTTTGCATGACCACACTCATTTGGTTTTGAGAGCAGTTTGCTCACAACTCGCTGAAGGCCACCAAGATGCCTCCCAGGACAGACAAAGATCCTTACCTGGCAAAATCAACTCCTTTCCTATGCTTGTTCCCTGGTTGTCATCTCCCCTGCGAGTCTGTATTTTGTGTTTGTTCCCCGGGGCAAGGCAGGTCTATGCTCTGCATTTGGCAGTCGAGGGAGGTTAAAGTCAGCCCAAAGGAGACAATAAATCATTATCATGGTTAGACTGTGAGCAGATGCCTTTGGAGGCCGTCCATTTTGAAGGCAAATTCCTTCCCTCTCTGACGTTTGCTTTCCTGTTTATTCCTTTCAAAGGCTCCATAAATGGTGCTCAGTTCTCTGTCATCTTTTAGACACTGAATTCTGTGTCCAACTGGCCCCCAATCATCTCTTCATGGTAAGCACCATCACATTCCCTCATGTGTTGGAAAACTTCATTCTCCAGACAAACTTGCAGTTTATCGTTTTCTCACTCAACTTCCATTGAAGGAGCTTTGGACCATGCACTGAATAATACGACAGAAGCAAGGTGCCACTTCACACTTGAAGAGGCAAGTTTATCTGGGATGTGGCCTTAGAGGTCCTACTCTGTCTACTTTCTCTACATCTACACGATGTCTACCATGACAGTTTGTTATCTGGGGTCTGTGAACTCAGATGGCCATGTTAGCACATAACTATTTTACCTGGATGTTCAGGCTATGGTCAGCTAGTTGATGGTTGCATTTCTGTGGAATGAGATATCATTCCTCTTCCGTGCTGCAGTGGCTGATGGTGGGTTGTCCCCAGGACCTAGATCTACTCCACAAAAAGATCACTGAAGCACAGAATGGTTGAGGTTGGAAGGGACTGCTTGAGTTCATCTGGTACAACCCCACTGCTCAAACAACCTAGAGCTGGCTGCTCAGTACTTTTGAATATATCCAACAATGGAGATGCCACAACCTCCCTGGCCAACCTGTTTCAGTGCTCAGTCACCCTCACAGTAAAAAAGTGTTTCCTGATGTTCAGACAGATCCTCCTGTACTTCAACTTGTGCCCTTTGCCTCTGGTCCTGTCACCGGGCACCACTGAAAAGGACGTGGCTTGGTCCTCTTTGCAGTCTCCTTTCAGGTATTGATATACCTTGATAAGATCCAGACTTCTCTTCTCCAGGCCAAACTTTCTCAGCGCTCTCAGCCTTTCCTCACAGGAGAGATGCTTCACTCTCTTAATCATCTTTGTGGCCTGTTGCTGGACTCTCCCCAGTATGTCCATGTCTCTTCTTGTGCTGAGGAGCCCAGAACTGGACTCAGGACTCCAGGTGTGGCCACCCCAGTGTTGAGTAGAGGGGAAGGCTCACCTCCCCTGACCTGCTGGCAGTACTTTGGCTAATGCAGCCCAAGATGCCATTAGCCTTCTTTGGCACAAGGGCTGTGTTTGCAG
The DNA here is from genome assembly GCF_000687185.1 of Egretta garzetta. Classification (NCBI taxonomy): domain Eukaryota; kingdom Metazoa; phylum Chordata; class Aves; order Pelecaniformes; family Ardeidae; genus Egretta; species Egretta garzetta. The sequence continues at coordinate 1,364,693 of NW_009260796.1, forward strand.
CCTTCTGCCCAAGAAGTACTTGTATTCTGGGCACTGGTTCAGTCACTAATTCTACAGTTCCTACTTCATCCACAAAGTTATCTTAAATCATGAGACTTCTAGGACTCAAGCATTCTGGCCAGCTTTTATACAACCTCTGAGACTGAAAGCTGTGAAGTTCAGTTTCAACCAATTACACAGAATATACTTTTGTTTTAAATGAATATTGAATGTCCCAATCATCACATAATTCCAGAGTTTGGAGCTCTGCGGAAAAGCCATTATCTTAGGATAAAAGCCATGAGAGTTGTTAGCACTGCAGTTCCACATCAGTTCTTCTTTGAAGATAAAACTGTTTCCTAGGCCTTGGGCACAATCTTCATTTATTGTGGACAATTCTAAGTATGCTGCACAGGTTTTTGGTTTAAGCTTTAGGACTAAAACCCTTGTCTTTGTCTGTTCTTGGAAGAACTCCACTTACAAACTGAACACTGGTTATTCCCAGCTCTTTGCTAAAATGGCATAAAACAAGTAGACTGTTTTCACCCATGTGTCAGGCCAACACAGAACAGAAATGCTGTGTTAGAAATGGAATGGACATGATCTCATTTAGTAAGAACCGCGGTTCCTGAATTACCGTTGTTTGCTTAGCAACGTGTGAGTTGTTATGTGTGAAATTGCAGGCCTACTGAGTCAATTAACTTCATTATGCCATGAAATATTGGTGAATTTGACAGTAAAAGGCTGATTTCATACATTGCCTTATGTTGCCAAGAAGTTAGTTTGTGCGTCTGCTCAAATGCGGGATGCAGAAAGGCTAAGGATGGGAAGACAGCAACTCTCCTGGCAGCCATCGTTTGACCCACTCAGTAGCTTAGCTTCAGTCTCTGCAGAAAATAGGGACCAACCTCTCTGTAATGTGGGAGCAATTAACATCTGCAGAACATTTTGGAAGAGGAAAGTGTCACAGAAGAAGACACTGCTTGGTTTTGTGTGTAGTCTGTGATTTTCTTAGTAGAGGCATGCATGCAGTAGAACTGCTTTACACACTTGCAACTCTTAAATATCACGGGGCAAGAATGTGACTTGGATAAGACCTGTGCAGAGGGGAAAGGACCATGCTTTTACGTGTCATGGATCCTGAGATGTCAAAGCTATGTGCTCTTGGTCTCAACTCAACAAGACGACCTGTGTAAAGCTCCTTCGCAGTAAGACCACAATGTGCGACCACAACATCCTCAGCAACTCGCTCACCTCCCGTGACAAGTCAGCAGAACATCTCTGCATTAATTTCATCACAAAACAACATTCCATTCCTTGGCTACGCTTCTTGTGCAGGGCAGGGACTGAGTATAAGTACTACATGGAAGTTGACTCTCTGGCGACCCAAATTCACACTTCAAGAGGGTACAGATTCTTCAAAAGCAATAGATTCATACCTGATGATCCCACTGACATCCAGAAGACACATAGGAGTGGTAAGATGCCCTTGCAGCTCATCCTTTCACTGCAACTCCCCATCCATCTACATGCAGTCAACTGGGTAGCCGTTCCCCTGTGTTTGCACGGAGATCAATGTAGGCTACTTCTATGGCTGCAACGTTGCTCTAGGTTTGTTATGCATAGACCTTTATCAGTGTGTTGTGGTTTAACCCTGGCTGGCAACTCAGCACCACGCAGCCGCTCGCTCACTCTCCCCACAATGGGATGGGGGAGAGAATCAGAGGAGTAAAAGTGAGAAAACTCGTGGGTTGAGATAAAGACAGTTTAACAGGGAAAGCAAAAGCCATGCACGCAAGCAAAGCAGAGCAAGGAATTCAATCACCACTTCCCATGGGCAGGCAGGTGCTCAGCCATCCCCAGGATAGCAGGGCTCCATCATGTGTAATGGTTACTTGGGAAGATAGACTCTGAATGCCCCCTCCCTTCCTTCTTCTTCCCCCATCTTGCATACTGAGCATGACGCCATATGGTATGGAATAGCCCTTTGGTCAGTTGGGGTCAGCTGTCCTGGCCATGTCCCATCCCAGCTTCTCATGCACCTGGCAGAGCTGAGAGCTGAGATGTCCTTGGCCGGTCTAAGCACTACCCAGCAACAACTAAAACATCAGTGTGTTATCAACATTCTTCTAGTACTAAATCCAAAACAAAGCACCATACCAGCTACTAGGAAGAAAATTATCTCTGTTCCAGCCAAAACCAGGACACAGTGGCACGAAGACAAGGCTGAGCAATACTTCAAGAGCCTTCTAGACTCTCTCCTTCCCTGAGGGCAGATCTAACGCTCCCAGATCCAAATCACAAGTGCCACATTCCCTATCTCAGTAGCAATTTTGTAAATCTGTGAGGAAAGCAGGATTTGTCCCACTCATACGTGTGCTGACTGCCCCATGGCGGATTCCCCTCCCAATGGCGTGTAGGTAGCACTCCTATCAGAAAAGGAGGCGAAGAGTTCAGCCAGAAAACACACATAAGGAAATCTGGCTTCAACCCAGCCAGGCTGCTTCCCTTGTGTCTCCCACCAGAAGACAAGGATGCGGCTGCCGGTGTGTGAAGCATAAAGAATACGTGCAAGGTGAGGTAGGGATTGTATCCATGATACCAGAGAGGGGAAAGCCCTTTCTCCCCTGCTGCCTGCCTTCCCTTTCGCCAGCTTTGGCACGCGCTCCAGAAGCAGCTCCAGCTGAGGCCCCGACTGAAACAGAAAGAAATACAACTCAAGCAATTTTCCAAACGGCAACATACAAATAAACACATTAGCCATCTTCTCCTCAGCAACCACAGAACATCCTCCCAAAAGCAACACAGCAAGTCACTTATTAGAAACTTAATGAGCTGTGGAAGAATAACACTATTCATTCTCAGCTACTTATTCTCTGTCCTTGCTGAAGCCATAACTCAGGCCACCACAGAACCACACAGGCAGCGCGCAAAGTCATGGGCAAAGGCACAAGTCACTTCAGCACACAAGCTCCCAAACAGGGTTTGCTGGCTTGAGGCTTTGGCTCTGACCTGGTTTGACTCCTGCCTCAGCTGCGTTAGCCCTAAATGCAAACTGGGTTGAGCTCATGAAAGCTGGAAATTACTGCCAGAAGAATGGTAGGAAGAGTTATCCCTTCTAGCAGTTGATTAGCTGGATACTTCACCTTTACTGCATAAGAACTGCAGATACCTCTGTGGTTGCTTTTTCTCAAAGCACGTCATGAAATGAGGGTTATTCATATCTCAGGATTCAGAAAACCAGGTACAAGGAAATTATGCGTCATGACCACTTAAGACAGTGGAAGGGTAGAAGCCTTGTCTGATGTGCTCCTCAGCTGGAACTCCAAGCCCCCAAGCACAGTGCCTCCTCCAGCAAGCTTCTACCAAGGTGGAGGGATGACTTCATTTCTTACTGCTGTGGTTGGTGCTGCATCTCTGCCTTCCAAATCAGCCACCCGGTGGTGCAGCAGGTTTGTCTGTTCTTATCTTGTGGTGGCGATCTGAGATGTATCCTCGGAGAATGTGTTTATACTTCTCCAACCGCCTCCAGTGCTGCACCACCAGTCCCCAACTCTAAATTCACTTCCCAAACGAACTAGAAGCCCTCAGAGAATGGGCGCTTTTTCATTCCTCTTTGTTCTCAAGCTGCCAAGAGACAGGCCCTGAGATGCCTCCGCGCTCCAGTGGAGCTTTCCTGTTTTAGGCTCCTTTCGGTAACATCACTGGCTTGCACAAGGCAGCAGAATGGCAAATGTGAGCACTGCTTCCAGATGGGACAAAAATCCCTGGCACTGCTTTCCCTGAGCTACCATCAGACCATACCGACCTCCAGAATCACAATTCCCGACAGCGATGACGAGCCGCCCATTACCAGAGTGAGCGCCCCAAGTTCCAAACGCCATTCTGCACGCTGATGAGCGGCAGTGCCTGGAGGCCTCAACCTGAATGCTGCCATACTGAAGACTTGATGCCATTGCGAGACGAGCGGCAGTGCCTGGAGGCCTCAGTTTTGGACCTGAACGCTGCCATACTGAAGACTTGATGCCATTGCGAGATGGAAAGTGGTCTCAGAATAAAAGCTGATGAAGAGTACAGAAAGGTTATATTCCTCAGATTTCCTTTTCCTCACAGTTTAACATGGAAATCTCTAATGAGCTTCAGAGATTCAAGACTTTCCAGCTCTTAATGCAAACCAGATCCAGAAACGGGCAGGAGGGGAGTTACCTGCTATTCCACACGGTTCAGGTGAGGGACTGACTGAAGTTGGTTGCATTCATATCTCGAAACATAACAAGAATTGTTTCCTAACCTGCTTGCTTCAAAGAGCAGTAACAATCTAAGATAAATATCAACTATTTAGTTTCTGCAAAAAGTTCTGCCAAAGAAAACTTGTATAAAACCACAAGTTTGTTCAAAATTTGGTCATATTCCATTGGTTCTGTTTGCAAAGCTGAGAGCACCTGTAGGGTAGGAAAGGACTACCACTGATAGAGCAATTCAATTTATAAAGAGCTGCTGCGGACATATCTTTTCTTTCCTTATGATTAGCCTGTCATAGGCCTGTATAAATTAGCTGCAGGTATCATTCACACAGGCTTGGTCGCTTCCCTGAAGACACTTTTACAGGTGGGACTGGAAAAAAAACCCACCAAATAAAAGCAACCCATCCAAGAAGATAGAAGATCTGTTTGTCTGGGATCATAGAAGATCCGTTTGGCTGGGATAATAGAAGATCCGTTTGGCTGGGATCATAGAAGATCCGTTTGTCTGGGATTTAGCTGCAATCACCTCAAAATCTGATGAAGACCCCCTCTGCTCTTTCCAACACGGCTCTTGTAGGACATCAACTTGTCCCAAGACCTCACAGAAACCTCAGGAGGAATGGAGCCTGTACGGGTCTCAGGGACAGCAAGAAGTCTGTACAGCTACACAAAGCACCAAGAAGAAATGGAGCCAGTCTCGGGTTAATATTAGAGCTGGGAAAATAACAGTTCAAATCTTTATCTCCTTCCTAATGACTGGGGCCAGCTCATCTTCTACATCTCCTTTCTCCCCCATGGCCATTTCTGTAGAAAAGGCAAATGTGGCTTTGAAAGCCCTATTACTAACGCATCAGCCTGCATGGAAGGGTTGCCCCTGCCGCAGGTCGCGTGTGTTCATCATGAGGGCAGGCTGCCCGAGGATTTTCTTGTTTGTTTAAGACAGAAACCCGGCACATGATAAATCTGTGGCTGCCACTCTGCGGTAAAAGTCGCACCTGCCTCCCTCCTCGTTTTTGGCCAACACAAGCAATAGCAGCAAAGTGTCATCAGGAAGGGAAGGATGAGGCTGCTGTGGGGGAATTTCCCTCCCTAGCACAACCACCACAACGCTCCAGGTAGGAATGCTCTGTTCTGCCTGGGCGACAAAAAAGACCCCGCTGTCAACTCAATATTTAGACCAGGAGCTGGATGATACAAAAAAACTTTTCTTTTCTCTTTTTTATTTTAAACATCAGTGGTTTACTTTGTGGCAGTTCACAGCTCCAGCTTAGTATTACCAAGAAAAAAACCTACAACCCTCTGTCCCACGCGACAGAGACTGCCCAGATCCACTGCGTTCCGCTACAGACAGAAACAAGAACCAGCGTTGTTTCGAGCCTCTGACAAGAGAGAATAAAGGTTTTCCCTCTGTCTGCGTTAATTACGCATGTAGCACTGAAATTCCCAGGCGATCAGCCCTTCCCTAGCTTCCTCTAAGGCTTCATCCTGCAGGATGATGGGCCTGGAGCCAACAGAGCACCTGGACGTGTGCTTGGACCTAAGCACAGAGAAGACTTGCTGTGCTCGCACCGAGGGCTGAGTCTCAGCTGTGGCCAGGTTTTTCAGCTACTGAAGAGGTGTAACTCCTCACATTGGGTCTCGTTTTGCTATGAAGGGAGCTCTAGGAATGCAAGACATTTTTCTCTACTTTGGACCTTTGAATATAAAACAAATCAAAGGCTTCCGAGCATAGCCAGCCACTTTTTATAAACCAACATATTGCTGGTATTCGTGGCCCTCAGAAGTAAGCACTTGCTGAGATTCGTGAATGTCACAGAGTTCAGAACATTGATTACAAGGAGCTAAAAACCAGCACAAAACCTCTGGAAAAAAACCACTAACCAGAAGATCCTGCCTCATGGGGTGTGTCAGCAATGCTGTTGGAGACCAGAAGGTAGCACACGTAAGAGGAATCTATCTCGGGTCCGTCTAACCTGATCCAGCGATAATCACAGCAGAGCCAGCCAGCACAGAGCACAGCCATGGGCCATGTGTGAAAGCCATGGGCCATGTGTGAAAGCCATGGGCCACGTACAAAAGCCATGGGCTACGTACAAAAGCCATGGGCTGCGCACAAAAGCCATGGGCTGCGCACAAAAGCCATGGGCCACATATGGAGGCCACAGATTATACATGCAATACAATTCCTACCATAGTCCATCACTGCATTTGCCCATTTTCCCCATTATATCTGTTTCCAGGCCTTCTATTCCTCCTCCCAGTCCAATTTTTTGGTGCAACTGCTTGGTGAGGGCATCTTAGTGCGGAGAGCTCCCTTTCCATTGCCCAGGCTTGCAAGATGGGTATGGATTTCATATCAGGTTTAGCAGGGTCCGTGGGCCAGTCCCCTTTGCCAATCATGAAATATTTCTGAAAAATGAAAGCTGTGACACACGCATTCCACAACCTGGAGGCCAAGGCCAAGTGGATCCTTTCCAAAAAATATCACAGGGCTAGCAACTGGCTCTCTTCTCACAGATCTAAAAGCTTCATATCCCAACAAATCACTTTCCTTGAAGAAATCCCAATCAAGGCCACTAACACAGAACATGCATTTCATTTAGTGGTGGAGACATCAACAGAGGAACTCAGCCTGAACACTCAGTTAACCATGCGCGTGTCCCTGCACACGCTGGAAAGCATCAGACGTGCCCGTCAGGACCCAAAAGCCCTAAAACGCTGCTAGCTAAACT
>NW_009260796.1:1371704-1392771 GCF_000687185.1 Egretta garzetta
GGAATGCCTAGAAAGGGGCTACGGCATCTAGCAGAACAAAAGCTGAAAAGTCTTACGTGGTCATTCGGTAAGACAAAAAGAGATAGGAGTTGAAATTACCCCTGAAGTTCATTTAGGGATGGTACTGATTACAGAATCTACAACCGTGGGCCAAAAATTAAACCGTCAGTTTTACCTAAGTTAGCTCACATTATCAGAGCAAAAATACATATCAAAAAACCGTATAGTAATGGTCTTAAACGCTGCGGCCTGCAGTTTTGTCTCTGCCCCACGTGTGGCTGTCACATCAGAGTCCTATATTCTTCCCACTGAGCAGGAATTAGAAGCTGTAAGAAATTGCTTTCGAATCAAAAAGGTGAAAAGCTACTTAGCTATGACTTTTACCCCTTGCTGCAAAAGGAGGACACAGCACAGCAAATCAGGCTCGTGTTGAGCTGAGTTCTGCAGAGAAATTGGCCCTGATTTGGGGGGGGGGTTGGACCGACAAACTCTGGAGTCCCTTCCAACCTTTATTATTCCGTGATTCTGCAATGGTCCTGGCCGTTGGAGATGACGGTCTGCAATGTGCCATGACCAGCACAAGTTCCATCACTCATCCTTTCTGGCTAGGCAAGGAACGAGAGGCCAAGCCTGCGGCAGATAAGCCACAAAATCCATTGTGGAAGACTGGCAGTCGGAACCTGGATAAACCCAAAGCAGGGAGCTGGTTTGTCGGCCTGCGAACCTGAGCAGTAACCCCCAGACAAAAGAAATACCTATGAGGAAATATTTATTTTAGTGCACATTCCAGACTATCAGATTTCTGGCAGTTTGACTTCAGCAGCCTTGGAATCACGAGCCAGGGGACAAACATGACAGTATCTCAGTGCGCTCTTAATCTTATTTCACTGGGAATTACAGCTGGCCCCAGGCAGTCTCCAAGGAATCAAGCCCGTCTGTCTTCTTCTCATGTCACCCCAGTGGTATCTGACATCCCAGGCGAACTTTCCAGCTCGGTGTTGCACGTATGGATACTATTGCTCTGAATTTGCACCCATATTTTTGTGTGGATTCCCTTTACTAATTTGCACATGCCTGCATGACAGAGGACTTTTGGAGTACATCTCAGCTTTGCACTGGACTTGCACGTGGTAGATTTAATTTCACTTTTGTTTATACTGACTTCAACTTGATAAATTCAGAAGACTTGTTCTCAGCAAAACTGAGTGTCAGAAGCCAACCAGACATGAAAGATTTAAAATGGAGCAAGAAGGAATTGGATGAACCTTACTGGGACACTCTCTGGGAGTGACAATGAATTTCAGAGATTTTTTTTTTTCCCCTCTATTAGTCTTTTATCTTTGGACCTTTTTAGAACCTTGCTGAAGTGAGGTACTTTCAGCCACATTTTATTTTCTAATTTTTCTTAAGACCTTCACACTGGAGACCTGAGCTCTGGAAATGTTCTTCCCTAAGGTATTTTATAGATGGAATGAAAGGAGAAATACTGGATAAGTTGCAGGAAGCCTTCTAGCTCTCACAAGCTTTCTGGTTTATTTTTGCAGACACATAGAGCTCAGGTCAGAAAAGTCTCCAGATTTTGGGGAGCTTCTCCAAACCTCGAGCTCCGAACACATTCATTTGTCTGCAGATGGTCTGAGAAAAGAACTGCCCTTCTCTTCAGCTCAAATAATTTGTTCGGGGAAGTATCAAACAGCTGTAAGTAAATGCCAAGGAGTGAGATCCAAGAGTCTGCAGGGTGATAAAAGCAGATAGACCTGGGCCTCAAAGGGACCAGCTTTCCTTTATAGAAGCGCCAGCGCTGGCCTAAGCAGCTCGTTTCATGAGCAGCGAGTTGGCTGGCACTGCACAGACCTTCCCAAATTATTTAACTCCCTTTTCCACAGCCAGACAGGCTTTGGACAGGTGCTTAATAGCTGAGTGGGACTAATTAAAACCAGCCTTGCAAAATATGACCAAGGCCAATTAAAAAAAAAAATATATATATATATTCATGATTGTCCCTCTGGAGGTCTGGCAGAGCCTATGGATGCATCCTCCCAGCACCCTCTGCTGTACTGGGAGCTGGGGAAGCTGCTTTAGTATGGCCCATGCCCCAAGAGAAGACAACTTGGAGGGAAGTCCACCAGGCGCTTCGAGATGCCTTAAGCTTGGCTTTCTGCCCCCGGGTGAAGCTGGATAGATCACCCACGGCATTTGCAAGGATGCGCCCTGCCTGCTGAAATAAACTGAGAAGAAAAGCACGCGCAACAGCAAAGCACGAGCTGCCTAAAGAACCGTGAGCAAGGCTGCCAGCGGAGGGTCGCTAGGGCTCTGCTGGCGGGCACCCGGTGTCGGGGGGCTCACCGCTAGTCAGGCCCGGCCGTGCCAAGGGCTGGGTGGCAGGCAGGTTTCTGAACAGGACTAGTTAAGTGATGGTGTAGAGATCGATACACGGTTGAGCGAAGGCAAAGCCTGCAACTGCTGCTCACTGCCCGAGCGATGCCGAACGCGCCACACCACCACCTCTCAGCGTCTCTCTTTGTACCAGAAGAGTTTTCAAGGAAGTAACTGGCTGTCCTAAAGGCCTCATCTGAGGATTACTAATGTGAGATTAAAAGTGAAAAGCAGCAGGTACAGGCACCTGCTTTCCCCAGATGAAAACCCAAAGAAGGTTTGAGGCTGACCCAAAATGAACCAGCACCAAAACCATCAGGAAGTCTGGAACCTTTTTTCCCCTCGGCTTCAGATGCACCCAAACTACTGAAATATCAGGTCTGCAGGAACGAGGCAGAAGAGCCAATTTTTCAATGCCCTGCTTAGGGCTGATTTATGGCACAAACTTTGATAAAGGCTGGTGAGTGCCCTAACGCTCCGCTTGCTGGCCTTTTCGAACCGCATGGTATTTCCCATTAAAGATCACCCAGAGGCAGTTAGTTAACTATAGCAATCAAGCACCCCTAATCTCACCGAAATGTAACACCCTGGGGAGGTGGGAGACACCCTGGAGGAATCCAAACCTCTTTTAGAAGAATTCTTTCAGGCTGTCTGGCCTGTAGAAACCCCCAAGATGTATTCAGAAGGGTTTCTTAGGCTCATAGCAAGTTGGGAAGGAGGTAATGGCGAGGGGTTTTCTATTTCAACGCATTGCCAGGGCAGGATAAACATCACAAAGCCAACCTAACTTCTTCAGAAGCCAGGGGCCACCTGGGAAGCCCTGCAAGAAACCACGTAGGGTCCTTTACCAGTCCTACTTGGACTATTCCAATCGCTACTCACAAGGCAGTGCTACTTTTGAAGGCTTACTCCAAGGATTTCTTTCAAAAGCTTAAAGAGGAGAGAAATACAAGCAAAGTGATAAAAACTAAAGCAGGTTGTGTTTGTTTCTCCAGTAAGTTGAGCAAGGAGAGGGAGGCACTGCCAGACCACACAGTTCTGTTATTCAGGTATTTTTTTTTATAAAAAGAAGACAACTTAGTTTTTGTTTCTTTGGTTCATAAATACAGCACGTGTGTGGTCTCCGGAGAAACACACCAGGCTGGGCTTTCCTATCCCAGTCTCTTCCCAAGGGTTTTAAGGCACTGCTAATACCTGGTGGTAATGTCATTAGTGTATTTGGGTGGGCAGGGAAAATACTTCACGTGGAATGACAGTAAGGCCTCTCTCCTGAAGGGACAGCTGCCCAGCCTCTCACTTCTGTTACTGCCAGCATATTTCTTCGTGCCAGTTAGATTTGCAGATGGCAACGCTACTTTGGGAAGGTCCAGCTCCCCAGCTGGTGAGCCCTGCAGAGCCTGTGGTAATGCCAACACTTGCCCGGCAACTGATCCTGTCTGCTGGATGGTGCGAAGGATTAAAAGAGAGCTTGTACTTTATTACAGGCCTAGAAGGAGGATATTGCTTTGGTTGCCTTTGCACAACAGGGCAAAGAAAGACTTCTTGCAACAGCCTTCAACCTGTGCCAGCAAGGGACCAAAGGTCCGTGCTCAGGACAGCCTGAATTGAAGACCCAAGGCTCAAACGTTAAAAAAAAAATGCAAGGCACTGAACGCCAGTCAATTTGACTGCAGTCTCCCATTCATTTCAGTCTTAAAAGGGACTCATGACCTCTGCAGATGAGGCGCAGACGCATCTCACCCAGGGCTACATGGAGGGAGCCGTTACTTGTACAATACACGTTACTGTGGAGGCACAACAGCAATGGCCAAGTGTAGAATTTCAGGCTTACCGTTGGATTTCCTGCCTTTGCCTGGAACAAAATTATACCTGCGTCATTCAGTATATGGGAATTTCCTCTCTTAGATTATATAAATGTTATTTAAAGAGGTACTGGGTAGATTTCAAAGCATATTTCAACTTCGGGAAGGAATGTTTGCTATCAGTTGATTCAAAACGTCGCATTTATTGGTGATGTTTGGATTAAAGATATTTGTCTCTGAGTTACAAGTCCTTACTATTCTAATATTTCTACAGCTCTCTTTTGCCGTGTTCCTATAACGTATTAAAATTATATATCAATAGATAACAAATATCTAGCATATTGTTATCGAATATAAACGCTCGGATACTGAAAGAATAGAAATGTTAATTAATATTAATGTAATTATTTATATTCCTCAGTATGTGATCAGCTATCCTGGAGAATTCCCCCAGACTGGGTACAGGATCGCCGTGGCTGTACGTCGCTTTGGCCAGCCACCCCCTCGCTCTGTGCCGCGCTGCCCCTCCAGCCAGCTTCATCTGAGATTGGTGATTAAGCACTGCTAAGATGAAGGTGGGAGCTGAGAGCAGCTGGCTCGCCCTTCTCACCCGGGGTTTGTGCCTCCAGCCACCTGGGACCTTCCCCAGTCCCCTTTTCCGAAATCAGAGTCAGATGCAAAAATCCTCCTGATGCCGGCGGGGGGTGGCTCAGACTCCCTGCCTCCACGAAGAAAGGATAAATCTGTGACAGTTGCTTAAAACCACGCAAGGAAATGACTGGGAGGAGCAAGCGTGGACAGGCGATGGCTCAATCCCCTGGCTCAGTCCCACCCAGCTAGAGCGCAGTAGATGGAAGAACGCAGGTAAGAACAAGCAGAACCTTATTTATGCAGAAGTATCTTTTAAAGCTAAACTCAGCTAGGTCCCTGTACCAAGTCAGTAAGTCTAAGCTAACCAGAAGGTTTTCCCTCCTGCCCCGTTCACGTTGCTTTTCCTGGGAAATCACGTTAGCATGCATTTCCACTGCTTTTGGACAACGCTGTTCCTAGTCCCAGTCCCGCTTCTGCCTCAATTTTCGTACTTAATGCAAAGCAGAACAGCCTCTGGTCCTTTAGGCAAGCCATGGGACCATTCCCTCTTCCCTACCTCTTAAATATAAAAAGCATGCAGCATAATCTTCCCTTCAGTCATGAAAAATACAGTATAATCTTAAGTAAATATTAGTGTTCTACTTACGTAAATACAAACTGCCATTGAGGGCTAAAGCACTGAGCCTGTCAAAACCCCAGACTGAACATATTTCTTTGGAAAGGACAGTAAGGGTCAGGAGTGAAAGATATTTTGGTGTTCAGTATAAGTTAGGGGAAGAGTTCTGCTGGAAAGAGAATGGGCCAAATAAGAACTTCATCCTAGAGCTCTTGGGAAAGAGGGAAGGGAGACAATGCTTAGAATAAGGTTTTCTTTATTTGTTCCTGAATAAATCTCTCCTGCTTGCCATTCTACCCCATTTCTTTCTGCCTGCTGGGCAGGGATATATAAGAAATTAGTTTAGGACAAAGGCGACTGATGGAACGGGAACAGCGTCTTCGCCCTCCACCGTCACCCTGGCTCCGAGGACGCCACTGCCAAAACATCGCTCAATCAGCTTCCACGTCGTAGACAGCACTGCCTCCTGCACCCACGCTAGGGGAGGTATTTTCCTTCCCCATCCATTCTCTAGAAGAAATACGTGCTGCAGATAACTAAGGAGGTGGCAGGAAAAGACACATTTAAGGCCAGGTTGGACGGGGCTGTGAGCAACCTGATGTGGTTAAAGGTGTCCCTGCTCCTGCAGGGGGGTTGGGCTGGGTGACCTCTAGGGGTTCCTTTCCACCCAAAACATTCTATGATTCTATGATCATCTGGATCAGCTGCTGCTCATGAGTTTTAACAGAACTAGATATTTTGGGAGCACCAAATCTTTAGGTTTTAAAAGCACCCTTGCTTAATAATCATAAAAGATCTTCAGAACATTCCACTTTGCATTAGTGAATTTAACATTTCCAAACCCTCCAGCTGTATCAGGCCCCTTTGCAACCCAACAGTGACCACACTGCCCTTGCATTCTGCTTTTCTTTCACCCTGGCCAAGCGCAGCAGATTTCTGCCTCTGGGTGGAGAGAAGTGTAAGGTGTTTTTAAGAAGAGCTGGCACTGACTGTTTCTGTAGCCCTCTGAAACGGTAACTTCTCGGAGATGAGCACTCGCCAGTGTGAAAGATAGAGCGCATTTTGTGAAGCATTAGTGAACCCCTTCAGACAGCTTTGTGGTTTCACCAACCCTTGGTGCCGATATTGAGCTCTCGGCCCCACGCTCTCTGCTTGCATCAAGTAGTCATCCCTTATTCTCATCGTTTATAACCAAGAGGTGGAGATGAAGGGCAAGAGCCACCCAGCAGTCTATCAGCTTCTCTACTACTGTTGGGCACTGGCTCTTCAGAAGATCTGCTTCAAGTCCCACTACAGAAAAAGGACTTGCACAGCTAATGTGACCATAGATCCATCCCTGCTTCGTGTCCTTAACCAATCACTTACCCATGATTTCCTAAAGCATCTTGGATCTATCCCACCCATTAAGTTCAGTATGATATTTATCTCACACAGCCTGGCTTTTTTATTCCTACACCTGCACTTTATCAGCTGCACATGGATATTTCTGGTAAGTTTACCCATCACAGAGTTGGTTTTCCCTTTGTCAAGAACTGGAGTGATAACTTGTATCTCACATTGCACAGCACGGAGTGGGTAATCAAACACAAAAGCACTTAGGGCTGTAAATTGCTGATGACGGCTTAAATCTGTAATCATGGGGACAACACATTAACATCTTATTTCCAGCTGAGCTAAGGGGTACGCCTAGCTCCAAGGAAACCTTTGCCAGAAAGGGAATAACACAGAAACTCTGCCAATCAAAGCCAAACATCCCTTGGCCCATAAGATTCCCATCACCTGTCATGAGTAGCTAGTCCATCGTGGAAATCAAAGCATTTCACCTCCACTAATGACAGAATCACAGTCTGAAGAAGGCATCGTTATTCTACCCATTGTATTCAAGAGACCCTAACCTGGAGGAAAATAAAGCGACATGCTTGAAGCCAGCCAAGGACTCGGAGCCACAAGCAGAACCTGCATCTTTAGGTCTCTGGTCCCATGCTTTTCTACAGTGCCCTTCTCCCCGTGGCAGGGTAGGACAGGAGGGAAGGCTGGATCCTATTACTGAACAGATTAATTCTGTCAAATTTTTATTAGCCTTTAAAGCATTAGAGGCATTCAACGCTTGGAACCTGGGTGCATTTGCCCCATCATTACTTTCTTTTAGCATTCATTTCAGACCCTTTTTTTGGTCTCATGCCCTTTTATAATTCCCCTGCTGAGCCAAACCCCTGCTTGTTTCACAACTGCCATAACTTTGATATAGAAATTAGATTTGAGAACAGAGCTTTGTCAAAAGAAGGTTTCTGAATATTGCTGACAACAAGAGAAAAAAAAATCAAAGCATGCCGTGCATCTCTGCCTTCAGGTTCCTGTAGACAAGATTTGTCTTTCTATCAGATGTTTGTAGTGTAGGTAGCACAGAAATAAGAAGCTGCTTTACTCTTTTAAGCAATGGTTATCTTCTGAGCCCCGTTGTCCAGATGTGGGAGAGAGGCATGGGGTCATGGAAACTCTAGAGGACATGCAGGAAAAGCCAGGTCCTACTTGGCAAGTATAGCCTCCTGCGTGGCAACCCAGGAGACATTCAAAGCCTTTTCTACTGCTGCCCTTCACAAAAGCAACGTGCTTACATCGTGCTACAGCTGCTCAGCCTGCACGTACGAAGAGGCATCCAGGTTTGTTGAATTCATTGTGCATGCGCTGCACATTGTACGTGCTCAGAGCTTTCCCTAGGAGCCACCAGCAGCATATGCAGGTTGCCTGGATCTGGGCAGCGACACTGCTTATCTCTGCTAGGTCCAGGCCAACTAACATTTCTCTTCTGCCTACTCACTGCCGTGATACCTTTCTGCATTTGTAAAGAGAATCTGAAACCACAAAGGCATTTAAATGCCAAATCCCCAGTGGCCTCAGTGGGGATTTAGAGCCCCAAATACCTTTGTGAATCTACAAGTGGACAAAATGCCAGGAACCAGTGATAGCTAAAAGACACAGAGGGGGGGAAAATAGATGAGCTCAAACTCCCAGCCTCGCAGTCAGACTAAACGAACTCGGCTTCTTCCCCCCAGCTTTCCACCCTTAATACATACAACTGTGAGCACTGGAGAATAATCACCTATAGCCAGTTCCTCCTCCTACGCCCTCCCCCACCCGACTCCGCTTTATGACACCGAAAGCACGCACAGCCCATTTTAACATTTTCCAGCCCGAGAGCTGTAGTCCAACCAGGGTGGGCAAACAAACGTCTCGTCACCGCCAAGTATGGCCCAACATTGGCTCCAGCAAGAAATTTCCAGCCACTATGGAGCCAGACACATTTACATTCCTCTATTTGAAGTAAAACCCTAATCCTTTGGAAGATTTGCAGTCTGAGCAAGAGCTCTGCTCTCACCCATGCCTTTAAGGTTTCTTTCTGTCTTGCAGCAAGGGGCAGCAGCAGACTTCCAAAGAAAGAAGGGGCTGCTAAAGAAAACGGACTGGAAGTTCATGAAGGGGGTTTTTTTCTTTTGTTTCAGTTCTTTGAGGACTGTGAAGATTTTCACCAATTTATCTTCAGGATCTCACCTCTAGGAAATCAATGAAACCTTTTTTTCCCTCTTTATTTTACCAGCAGGCAAACAAAAGTGTATAGAAGAAAAGTGTCTTGTCTGATGCCATCCAAAAAATTAAAGATTCCACAGCAGAGCCAGCATGGGAACTCAAGAGGCTTGGCTCCAGTAAGTCCATTAATAAACACTGGCTTAATGCACAGGTTTGTCACACTTCTGGTCACTTGAAAGGGCCATTGGCAGCTTTGGCTTTCCCCGCTGGTTGTTGCCCAGAATTGTCACTCTGTTTCCCATTAGAGGATTGCATCAATTTTTACTGCATGCATTGCGTTTTGCTCCTCACCCTCCATCTACTGGCAATGGGTGGAATTCTTCTAAAAACTGGAATACACTTGGAAGTCAGCAGGAAGGTGATTCTAGCCTAGTAAGTGCATGCCTTAATGCCACAACTCTTCCAACCATTAGAAGTGATGCATCTCATGTACATGCACATCATTAGAGAATCTGTTCACACATGCAACGTCCAGCCCCCAGTTAGTTGCTTTCTTCAATAATCGAGTATTTCCATAGACCTGAAATTTTATTAAATGACTTTCCTTGCTAAGAGTAAAATAAACAACCAGAAAGCTAGTCTTTTTGGTCTGTGCAACGCCCCCGTTCACAAACTTCCTATAAGATCCAGAATCACACGGTAATTGCCTTTTGCAGGGAAGGAAGAAGTGCTGATGCAGATGTGGATGCAGCTAATTCCTTCTGGAACTCTCAAAAAGCTGAAAACACTCAATACCCTGCCCTTCTCTCCAACTCTAAGCTCACAGACTGACAACCCACCTCCCAGCATTCCTCAGCACTACATGGGAACCAAGACATCCAAAAGGACAGAGGACATAGCTCCATGCTTCACATAGAATCATAGAATGTTTTGGGTTGGAAGGGACCCCTAGAGGTCTCCCAGTCCAACCCCCCTGCAGGAGCAGGGACACCTTTAACCAGATCAGGTTGCTCACAGCCCCGGCCAACCTGGCCTGGAATGTTCCCAGAGATGGGCCCTCCCCCACCTCTCTGGGCAACCTGTTCCAGTGTTCACACTGTCATCTCCACTCAGCTGACAGGCCAGAAAATATATTCCAGAGTAAAACATGGCTGAAATGAGATCTCCAAACTCAACAATAGGGGCAGCAGAGCCTACCAGGCTTTGAACCTTGTCACAGCCCTGCACAAGTCCCAAGTGCCAAGCTGACTATCTAAAGCACAGAACACTAGCTCTGGTTATACCTGGAAAAGCCTGAGAGGGCAAATCTCCACATTGCTATGCATGCAAAAACATAGAGTGGCTATTCCTGGCACCCACAGCTCTAGATCTAGCCAGGCATCATGCACCATAGCACACCCAAGCCTAGACCTTCCCTGCAGCACCCAGCACCCTCTCCTGTGTCACTGCTGAGGTGAGGCTGCACCGATGACAGGAGAGCCCTGGGGTGGGCACATGATGGTTATGGCCCAGGCTGGGACTCCAGGAGGTGGTGGCCTGGACCTCAGCCTCAGCCCGCAGGCAAGATCACTGTAAGCATAAGGGCTCTTGCTTCCCTCCGAACCAAGCCCAAGGACCAGAAGCAGTCTCAGAACGGGTCAGTGAATGCCTTTTCACTCCTGGAATTCCATACAGATTACCTAGCAAACCATAAATTAGTCCTGCTTCTGGATTTCCAGTCAAGGGCTTGGACTCTCTGACCTAGTCTCCAGTTTCTTTCAGCACAGACATTGTGAAACTCTGACTTTCCTGTTTTCTCTCTCCTTAATAAAAAAAAAAAAAAAATCTTAAAAGAACCTTAAAGGTTCTTTTGCTGGCTAGCCTTACGCATCAACTTTCCAAGCAACATTACCACAACGGTTTCTCCTTTCAAATGTCAGAACCAAACACTCCTGCTGATTTTGTGGCTGCAGACAGTTCATCTACTCTTTTCAGGAGGATGAGGGGGTATTTGATGCAGGGAGCAAGGGTTAAAACTGGAGGATAACACAGTCAATCCATGCTATGGCATTATTCTTCCCACACTTGACTCAGCTCACCTCACCACTGCCAAGGTGGCTGTGAAAACAGAGCAAATAAACCTGCTGCAAAACTCACACATGCAGTATTCTAATTAGTTTGGCTTTGGCCAATGCCTTCCCAGCAGTAACGCAGGTCTTCTCCAGTCATACTCGCCAGCTCCTTTCCATCCCTTGCTCTGCCCTTGCAAGGTTGGGCAATATGGGACTGAGCGGTGGCAGTGGCGCTTCCTGAGGCTTGCGGTGATGGAGTTACCCATGTGTTGGCCCTTGGTTCGCAGGGCCTGTTGGGATACTGGCTGAAATCATGGCATGTTTATCTGCGTAGCAAAGAGCTAAGAGGAACAGATAGCGGGGAAGATAAATGTTTCTTTAGAGGAAATCTCCAGTTCATGCCAAAGATGTGGGTTCTCCCATCACAGTTTAGGGTCTCAGTTTCCCCTCCTGAGAACCTTCTTGTGAAAGGCTTAAATTTACAGATACATATGTAGAAGTCCACTCTGTAGGCAGCCCTGACCATGCCTCTTGTCATGTCCTGACTATAAACAACATTTGCCTCCAACTTCCCTTGCTGGCTCATGCCTATTGCAAGAGAGTCACCATTCCCTACAGTTTTCTCACTGTACTTCATATCCCTGGATATATTATAATGAATTCATTATTTCAGTTTCAGATCTTGCAGTTTGTGAGAAGAGTAGCTCTGGAAACAGAGACATTCCAACGGAATTACAGTTCAGTGGTTAATAGCCTCTGATGAGGATCATTAGAACCTGAGAGCGAAAACAAAATGATACAGAGGAAGGGGGGAAAGGGAAAGGGAAAGGGAAGCTGGCTCTTGCTCAACAGTGCTACGGCATCTGCTGCTGAACAATCCTAGCACTCAACCAGCTGCAATCACATACAAGTCCTTCCAGCTCCATGCCTTTCCAACCTTTCTCAGGCTACGGGCCACCCTTATTTCAGGCTAACATTACAATTCCCAGCTCTTTCCTTGCTATTGTGTTTAAATCACACCCAGGAGAGAAAACTAACCCAGCTTGTACCATCTCAGTCAACCGGACAAAGACAACCTCTGCTCATCTGAGAGGGTCAAATGTGTTAACATCGGACAAATAGTCTCATCACAACTTGATCAGAAATTATCACATTTTCCAGTTCTTTGACAGGCTGTTTCACAAAACAATAATTTCTGCCTGCCCAAAAAAGTAATAAGCCTGTGGCAGAGCCAAGACCACTGCAGCTTAACCTCCCCTTCCCCTCCCTGCCCACCCCCAGCCCTGTTTAGAACATTGCTCCGTACAGCAAAGCATCTAGCTGCTAATACAAAATAAACATCAGGCCCATTTTGCTGGCAGGACAAAAAGCCCTAGCTCCCCACGGAGAAGGGAGCCTGTAGCTGTGGAACACCACGAGGAATCATCCCATGATTCTATGAATGTCTCTGTGCCGCCCTCATAGCAGTTTTTCTGAGAGGGCTCCATGGGTTCTGGCTGGCTGGAGTAAGTCCGAGAAGGAGATGGTACAGGGAAGCAGTCGGCTCTCCTTCATCCTATGTTCCCTTAGGTTTGGGGGGGGAGAGTGTTTAATATGTTGAGAAAAAGGCACAAACGATTTTGACAGCTTCTTTACGGCATTTTCCAGAAGCTTGAAATGGGATTCAAGTGACAAACCTCTAAATTCCTGTAAAGTTCCTCTGTATGCCATGGCAAATTAGGAATTTGCTGTCCAAACCACATATATTGAACTGGCCCTGATCCTGCTGCATTGACATTCTGATGTGTTTTCCTTTCCCTCCGTTTCATTCCCTTTGGCCAACTACAATGGTTACACATCTGTGAATCATGACTTCCTAGTCAGCAAGGCGGACCCACTAATAACAGCATTATTTGCATTATAGTCAGCCTATTTTGCTAGACATTGCGCAAAAATCTAGAAAATGAGAGACTTTGCCTCACAGTCATCAATAGAATTGGACACATCTCTTCCTTCTTACACAGAGGAGTGGGAGGTTCTTGAATTCACTTACGTGTTTGTCCAGTGGTTGACTGAAAATGGTACCCTGAGCAGTCCCTCGATTAACCAGTTTCCACACCATACTAAAAGACCACCCTTCATAACTGGATTTGCCTCTCATCACCAGAAAGGTCAAGGAAGCAATAGGCCATGAATGTGGAATCATCCTCTTGCTGCAAGAGAAAGTGATAAGGGACACGCGCTGCCGCTGTTTATGCCCTCTCTTCACTGGGCCTGACCTGAGCAGTGCTCCTGGTTTGTCCACACGCTGCCCTGATAATCTTTAAGATGGCCACTTTATTTTAGAGTGACTGATACTTTTCAGAGCTGACTAGGAACACCTTTGCAACGCTTGTAAGTACACAACTGATGGATGATCTGTCTGTCTTTCCCTCACCGCTTGTCCCACCCTCACTGACAACCTACAGTTGAACCTACATGGACCAAGATCACGTAGACTATAAGAACCCCAGTGAAGTGAACTGCCTGACATAGGCACCAAAGTGCTTTAAGGTTTAGCAACACCAGGCTGAGCCTAGGAGGTATTTTGGTCGTCTCTTCCACTTGGGGAGCACAAACTGAAGGTAGGTCATGGAAAAGTTGTTGACATACCAGTTCATGGGGTGCCATCTATGGATAATGGAGGGTACTTGATCTGCCTTGCCTCCTGGGATCTATCAGTCAGGTAAATAATATCCATTCGATGTTATTACCTTTTTCACAGACTGAATTGGCATTTAGACATGCAGATTCATTACTGGATTTCCACGTCACAAATCAACAAGACAACAAGAAAGAGTTAGAACGGTAAAATTGAAATGGACGCTAACAGACATTAATGTCAAAGCTACTAGGCTGTTAACAGTTTTCTTCCTTTTTTTTTTTTTTTAATTAAAAAATTTTAAATAGCTCCAAAGATGTTCAGCACCTTTTTTTAAGCAAAACTGACCTTTGAACACTCACATAAATAAAAGCTATTGGGACTACTGGGAAGTGTTTCCCCCTAGCTGTACACAAGAGGAGTTGTGTCATGTGCAAACAAGACACAACCATCATGCTCTGACATCTGCTGGCGGAAAGCGCTTAAGTATTTACTGTCCATATTCATCACCTGAATGTTTTCTGGAACAAGGTACAAGGGGAGAGGGTAGAAACCCTCACATCTGTTAGCTCAAGAGAATGGGAATTCTCTGGGATATGCACTCCAGTCAAACCTTGAGCTGCAGGCCGGCCATCGCTACAAGAAGGAAAAGCTTTGTCAGGTTTACGCAAGAGGTCAGAACAGATGCAGAAGCCATCTATGTCTCCGAAATAACTTTCCTATATTAGGTAAAATAGCCTCAGAATTGGTGCTGGGTGTTCGCAGCCCTCCAAGAAGCATCTTGCAGCCGATCAGTTACCACTGCCTACATATTTGCACCAAAAGGGATATGTTTCTTGCTGGCAGACTGTGGAGACTTGCTGAACCCGAGCCAAGAAAATAGATGAGGCAAGGGGTGTTAAAAGCTACCGTCTCGCCTCTTCTACACATTACACGCACGAGTGCCTTCAGCACCCAGGGCCCGGAGCCCAGACAATTTGCTGAAAGTCTAATGCATTTCAGATAAGGCCTTTGACTATTACCTGGATTGACAGCCAGAGAATGGGAGGAAAAATCCAGGCTCCGGCCTACGCAGCCGAGCAGAAAGCATCCCAGATCACAGGCTAACCTAGGTCAAGTGATTTGGCGCCTGCGGTGTATTAAAGCTATTTACAAGAGAAGAGAGGGAGGGATTTACAGAACTTGAAGGGAACCAACTCTCCCAGTGAAAACTGGTTTTATTATTTTAATTCCTGGTACGTCCTGGCTCTGTGCTCACGGTCAGGGTTGGAAAGGCACCGTCTTTAGTAGAGACACTGGGAAAATGAATAATATTTCTACAACTCCTCCGTTTCACAACTACCCAGCTCATGTGCTTTGCTTTCATTCTACGGACCATCACCTGAAAGCTGCTCCTTCAGGCTGGAGGTGGAAAGAAGCAGCTCTATAAGTTCCCAAGAGCCATGTGCATTTGTACACTCCCAGGCATATCTGAAAGTGCCAGGACAAGGATGTGAAAGGACTGCCATGCTCATAGAACCACAGGCTCATTTAGGTCGGAAAAGACCTTTGGGATCATCGAGTCCAACCATTCCCCTAACCCTGCCATCCCACCACTAAACCCTGTCCCTAAGCACCTCAGAGCCGTGTCAGAAAGACAAAGACGTCTCTCTTCCAGCAAGACGTTGATGCAGATGCTTCAGTGAATCTCTCCCAGTCAAAGCCAAACTGGGAACTCCTGAAAGACAAATGTTCTTGTGAGGTCTCAGCCATCTCCCATTTGAGCTGGAATGGTGTTTCTTTCACACATGCTTAGTGCTCTCAGTACTGGGCATGCTGGGGGGACAGACTGCAGAACCTGCCGAAATGCCAAAAGATAATGAGACATTTGGGACTGATAGAGTTGACTCTTTCTAACTCTTTCCAAGGCTTAATTTCTTAGGATAAGTCTTGCCTGTTAAAGCCCAATGCACCACCCTGCAACACAGCCTAGCATCCTCTCCTCGATTGTCAGCCCAAAGGCAGAGAAGGGGGACAGGGACTCCAGGGGGCAAGGGTGGGCTGGGAGCTCCAGAGCGACAGTAGCCACCACCGTCCTGTACCCGTGTGAAGCTCCCGAGTTCTCCAGCCACTGTTTATCCAGTAGGAAAAACAAAGGGGGAATTACTCCTTCTGAAGGAACTGGACACACATCCTCTTTCGGGGTCTTAGAAAGCTGCCTTTCCCACCACTTTTTGTTTGGTTTCCAGCTCTTGTGTGCCATCACTGGCTCTAAACCAGCTGGCACTTCTGCCAAGTCCCTTCACCACGCTGCTTCCCAGCGAGACACAGACTCCTCAGGTTCCCACGAGGGACTCGTGTCTTGTGATGGCATGGGTCTGCCTGCCGTGTGTGTGACCGCAGCCCTGCGTGGGTCGGGCTTGCCGCCTCCTGACCCCGCTGCGGCTCTGGGTGTGAGCAGACAGGGCCGGCAGGCTCTGTGTGAATGACACCCAGCAGACTGGAACCAGCACCAGTTCAGTGGTTGCATTAGTCCTCACCGTTTGCTCTGAGCACAGACGTTCCCTGTCAGGATAATAAGCATGACCATTCTAAAAAATCCCATCCCCTTCTGCTCTTTGATCTGAAGATCAAAGTGAGAAAAGAGCACAAGCCAGTGACAGTAAGAAAATCAACACATGTGGGGAAAAGGAAAACACCTACTCACAAAGAGGAACAGCAAACCCTATTCCTCTGCTTGTGATGGCCCCCACATGCAGCTCTGTTCCTGGATTCTCTGAACTTGTCGTTAAAGTCTGACACACGTCCCTGACTGGCCAATGCATGGGTTTTGGAGTGATTTGGGAACCCCAAATTGTGGGCTACCATCCAAAAATGTATGGTTTTCTAATGGTTAGTTCAACCGATTTCTGCTGCAAGGCTCCAGTCCTACCATTTTTCCCCACTGCTGCCGTGTCAGAGCACATCATGGGGTTATTGAATCAGCTGCTTCTCGTCGCAGAAGAAAATCGAGTCCCATGGCACCCATTCTGCACTGGCTTTACTGGATCAGTACTGCCTGTTTAGCAGGCGTGCCACGGGATAAACCACCAAGAGCACCTAAGTCCTAAGGGTAAAGCCTAAGAAAACTCCCTTTGCAGTTCCAAATCAGAATCTGCTTAGCTGAGAAATACAAGCTGGACCTTACCCTGACATGGCATAGATGCTCCATAGCAGCTTTAAAATCAAGGACTGAAATGCCCTATTTTTTTTCTAGTGGCTATAATGCCTCACATACATCAGACCAGGACCCTAATTTTCCAATACCCCATAGACACTTTAATTCGTTGTCTGATTCAAGAGCAGGGTAAGGACAGCCTGAACGAGCAACCACAGCCACCCGAGCCCCTGGCATACTTCTCCCCAGTAAGTATAGGTGCAGAGCAGAGCATACCGGTTTGCTGCTCAGGCTCAGTTGCTATGATGAAAAGGATAGTTTTGGTCTGCCAGGAAAATAGCCCAGGCCCTTTTTTTTTTTGTGATAATTGCCTAGCAATTACAAAAAAAAAAAAAAAAAAAAAAAAAAAAAAGGGGCGAAAATAAATGGCAGGGGGAGTGGACGTTGCCTACTGCAAAACAAGGGCTAACCCCAACATCCCCATGGGTTGTTAACTCACTACGGCTGTCAGCACTGATCGTAATCAATTGGTCACTCATCACGGGAAAGCAAACGGTCAGGCCACAGCATGCCCCACAGAACCAACAGGCTAACCATTATACTCAGCCTCACTGGGATAAGTCTGCTATTAAACTCCCAGGAGTCTCACAAAGCTAAAACATTTTCCTCCAGCAGTGCCGAAGGAAGGCCCAAGGAGCCCTGGAGCGGTGTCCCTGAGGTTTCTCCACCGTGTTTCTATCCTGCATTCGTGTTTTAGCAGTGGTGAATAATACAGTGCAGCAATGTGGACATCTCTGCACAGAGCAAAGACACTGTGTCCTAACGCTTCCCGGGACTCTTCACGACAAATTCTCTTCCATACTATTTTCCCTATCCAGACTCAAGAAGATTTTCTGTCTTCCCAGGATGAGAACAGGAACACAGCCGTTGCCCTGGTACGGGTTCTGAGCAGTGGCTATTAATTTACCAGGCACATCATTTGCAAAACGTCTCTCCTGCAGCCGCCCGTCCTGCCTCCCGCAGCAGCCCCGCTCACCGCGCCGCTGGCCGGCGGCCAGCGCTGTCACTCAGCGTCGGGCAGATTCCTCATCAGCCTGCTCTTTAGCCATCACAACACCGGCAGCCCTGGCGCCCAGGCAACTGGGGGAGGATGCTTAACGAGGTCCAATCTGTCTGGCTCTAAGGGAGGAGAAGCCGGGGATGTGTTGCAGGACATGTCCTGAAAAAGAACCAAGTGCTTGAGGCAAAAGCTGTGGGACCCAAGGAGAAAGACGCAGAAGCTAAAGCAAAAAATAGCCTCTTCTTCCCCTCCCCTCTCCCTGTCCCCCAGGAATCTTACGGGTTAAACACAGGCCCCTCTGCTTCCACGCACAGTTCCGACTCCGCTCTCCAAACTCCTTAATCTCTTTCTGCAACCCCTGGCTTTGCACCTACTCTATAAACACTCTTCTGCTTAGCGTGGCTAAAATGTGTTTTTATCCAGCACGCGGTAATTCAGACATTTAGAGCAAAGCGCTTTTATTCTGCTTCCTACCAGCAGCATGAAACTCCACGCAGCCATTATGTGCACGCCGGGTGTAACTGTGGCACTCCGTGTCCTCGAAAATTCCTCCAGCCAAATGTGATTACAGGGCAACAATTCACCTGTCCCCATGTAAATCCCGCAGCTTCAGCCGTGCCATCCTCACGCCTTTCCGCCAAGCTCCATCCTGCTTTTTTAATAGAAGTGACTAATTCTCCACGCTACTTCGCGTCACATTTAAAAGGTTTCACTCGGGGCTGTGTCTGGTTAAAACAAAACAAAGCTCAGCAAAAATTGCTTCTAGCTAAAAAAAAAAAAAAAAGCATTCTTTCAATATTATATCACCATTCTTTTCCATCCCATCTCACATTACTATTCCAAGGCACTGGATGAGAGCACATTTTACCTGCAAGTAGATGGGTAATCCTGATCTCCCATGAGTTCATAGACACCCACGGTAGGGAAGGGGGGCAGAAGTTCCACTTTAATCGGGATGGGGAAGATGAGTCCAGGTGGAAATGCAGAAGCTTTCCCTTGACACGCTGTCCCATCACTTCGAATCACCAAAAGAGAATGGTTACTTCACCCAGCTTCACTTGACTTCGGTCCCAAAAGCACCACATCTCCCAGGTTAAATTATAATTAAATTAATAATCAGGCTATCCGTGCAGGATTTAGGGCATGAAATATAGCTGCCTCTGCTAGAAATCAAACTAAAGTCATTTCTGTTGCTCACTGGGATTTGTTAACCTGCAACAAGAATGGGCTGGAGCAGCTACAAAGGTGAGATAATCCAGGAGATTTGGGGATGGAAGAGCAGAGCAAACTGCAGAGGGCTTCACTTTGCAGGGCGCTGAGGATGGAAGATACCTTTTGCTCTCTTGCTTAACCTACCTTCTCACTACTTTATTTGCAAAGGTATGTTGGAGAACATCTCCTGTATGGAGAGGTCAGCCTTTCCCATAAAAGACCGTCAGTTGCTGTCACCTCAAATTAATTGAGACGATCGCCTGCCAGCATGCATTAGCTCAGAGGGGTTGGAATTAGGCTAGAGATCTGCCTGTTAAATTACCAGAAGCTGTTGTTTAAGCATATCTTCCAGCAAGGAATTTTTTGCAATCTTGAGTTTGCTATCAAATGCGAGCCTGGAAGCACATGAGAAATGGCAGATCCTTGTCCCATCATGGAAATAATTCAATCTACTCTCTCAAACATTAACAATTAAAGACAGGGTAGGAACACGCTCCCTTTGGTTGGGAATCTGATTGAAACTCCTTTTTCACCTTGAAAATTCTGGGGAGCTTTGGGGCACCCAGTGATTTGATCCTAGCTTATTTTAAATCCTAGTGGATTCAAATACTTCCAGATCAGAAAAACATCCACAAAATGAGGCTGGCTTTATCAGAACTGAGTCCCTTCCATACTGTCCCAAATCAGTGTGACAAATCTGACAGCACAGCTAAATGAACAGAAAAACACTGAGAGTCTTGACTTACTACAAATCCATGAAAGCATTTAGATCTTCCTGGCCTGCCTTTGACCACAGTTGATGCTCCAAACTGCTCTTATTCCTACAGGTTTCCTTTTTCTGCATCCAAATACTGGATTTCTGCTTACTATTGAAATAAGCATCTGAGTACCTTTTGTGGTTGCAAACCAGCAGAGACCAAAGTAGGGCCCAGCACAGTAACTGGCACACGACTCGGTGAGTATTGAGTCAGGGACTCTGCCTCTGCAACCCAACAGCTGAGGTTCAGCCAGGAACTTCACCCCCTCCAAACACCCATGGCTGCCGATGATATTGCTGATCTCACGGCTAGAGGAGACCCTGATCACGTGCACTGGGACATGATTGCCTCATTCAATCCCCTGCCAAGCTCTGCAGAAGGTTCTGCTGCACACCACCACGGTACGTCCCCAGTGATTTCAGCAAGGGGCATGCTTCTCCCCAAAGGGGAGCTGCACCCAGACACCTCCAAGCACTTTTTACTTATGCAAGTAGATTTTTCAGCTTCAGCAAGGCTCAGGATAAAGAGTCTGCAAGAAGGACTCACAACGAGCAATGAAGTTTTATCGATCTCGTGTATTGACTGCAAGGTGGTACGTTGGTTCGGGTAGAGATGAAGGAGGCAGGAGCAGCCTTCCTGCGAAACCCATTTGTGGCTGGGGGCATGGTGTCAGGAGATGGTCTCCATGACCTGCAGGGAGGCAGTGGCATGTAACATGGTGCAAGACACGAGCTGTGCGCTTAGGAGAGCTCAGCCCAGTGTTTGCGTTGCGCCTCCGTGCCTCAGGTCATCTCGGGAAGCACCTGCTGTGTAGGTGCCAGACAGAGATGATATCAAATGAAACTTTGGCACCAAAATTGACATACTTCTGCAAAGCCAATTTACATTCCTTGCTCTGGGCTTCTGGAGCCAAAAAAAAAAAAAAAAAAAAACCCAAAAAAAAAACCGAAAAAAAACCCCAACAAAATGTGCTTTGGATCCAAACTTGACTCCGTGGCTCCAGTTTGCCTAGCATAGTTTCCCTGGTATAATGCTAACATGAGGTTCTGGCTCACAGCACTGTGTCCTAGAAGAGTCCCCAGTGGGTATTGCAAAGTCTATCATAAGAGCAGACTGGGAACAAGACAGCAATTATGAGATTGTGATGAAAAATGGTCTATTTGTTACATTGCACAACCCTGTTCCCATCTTTGTCCTCAAGGGCTTCTTTGCAGACACTGTGATTTGCTTTTTTCCCTTAACGATGTTGGTTTGGAAAAGAGACTCCTTTTTTTCCACCCTCCTGACACACAGTCCATGTGATCCCTCCTTCCCTCCCTC
>NW_009260796.1:1392824-1447392 GCF_000687185.1 Egretta garzetta
TTCACAGCCTTAGAGATCCTACCCCAGAGATGAAGCAGGTGCTTGAAGGGTTATTGCTACCAAATCAACTCTGTTGGCTGCTCATAGAACAGACAGAGTTGGGTAATGTGCATTTTCTAGTCTTGCATCTCCCTCGCGTTGTACTACGAGTCGTTGCTTGTACCTTTACAAGGCTGGTTTGAGAAGCCCCTTCTCTGCAAGACCTTTGGCAGCTTGTTACACGCATGCCATCCAAGGGTAACCGATGAAGCGTAGTGGCTACAGCCGGGCTTTTGTCTCGATCTTTCAGCTTCACAGCATCCAAAATCCATCCTTTTCTTACACTAATAGCCAACAGCTTGGTGCCCCACCCGCTCCATTCCCAATATAAAGCATAAATTCATAACCCAGCACTAGGTTGCTTTCATATAGCGCAATACCAATGTAATAATATGGAATAACACAATATTACTGATGTATATTATAATGCAATTTATTCATTTGCCCACTTGATTCATGAAGGCACCATCTGAATGTGACTCTATATTAACACCAGAGTTCTTTTAACATTAAACACATTTCTTGTTGTTTAG
Organism: Egretta garzetta; assembly: GCF_000687185.1. Lineage (NCBI taxonomy): Eukaryota > Metazoa > Chordata > Aves > Pelecaniformes > Ardeidae > Egretta > Egretta garzetta. The sequence continues at coordinate 1,393,397 of NW_009260796.1, forward strand.
GTTTCTCATTCAGGCCTGGCAAACACGTACCCATGTGCTTGGCAGGTCCCTACCAGCTTATTGGAGTGCAGGATGAGGACTTCGGGTTTCCAGCTTTGTCTGTTCACCCTGGCTGCCTTCTGCAGCATTCCCACGTGCTAGCAGACCTCACCAGGAGCACACGGGTTCTTTGCCGACAGCTTCTTTCTGTCTCTCAGCGCACATTCTGCCCAAACACTCGTACTTCATTCTCTTCAAATGTAACTGTCTATGTCTGATAGGTTCTTGCTGCCTTCTTTCCACCCCAGTGGTCCTTCTGACCACCTTTCCTCCTCCGCGTTCTCTCTCGCCCCAATCCACAGCTGCATCCTTCTGGATCTGGAATGTGTGGGCACAGCTCAGCGCTGGCACATCCTACCCGGGCCTGGTGATTTGATGGCTCCTACAGTTTCAGGGGCCTGATTTTCTAAAGGAGCTTCGTAGCTTCTTACGTTTCTCCTGAATGAAGAGCAGGTCTTACTCTTGCAGCTCCAGAGAAGTTTCAGACAGCCCGTAGCATCGTAGTATTAACCCATTATGCTCTTTGAGAATAGCACATGCTTAAGAAGTGAGACTTCTGTTTTTATTGGAGTCCATGAAAACCAAAAGCAGCCAGAATTATATGAACTTAAATTTTTCAAAACCCCTTGGCCTCCGCAGTTTCTACCCAAAACAAATATGCTCAGGCTATAACTCTGGGCTGAAATGAAGGTAACGCTCATTAGAGTGTAAAGGCTTCACCCTTTTAAGTAAGGCAACAGAAAAATACCACTGAAATGATTATTTAAGGAAACACATTTATGTAGTTTTTATTTTCTCCAAGGTGCTGATTTGGCAAATGCTTACACAGGTGCATAACCAAAGGCCCCGAGGAGTGCCAGGCAGCTCATTATTAGCAGGAATCGAGGGCCTTTTGTGCCAGCTGAATAATGAAATATAAATTTGCAAGCCTGTCAGTGAGAAAGCAGTGCTCCTCTCACCGCCTGGTATTCCATCTTTGTGATGGGCTTGTTTTCAGCAGCTCCCACCGGCAACAAAAGCCCTGTGGTAAGTAGATTCAGAAGATTTCCCAATCTTTTCCCAATTGGGCAGAGTTTTATTGTCACCATTTTCCCCTGTAATTTTCTTTTCTGGGCAGGAGTGTTTCAGGTCTTGGTTGCTAATGAGGGTTTATGATTAAAACTACTCTCGTTAATTCTCCTCACTATAAACACAGCTCAGTTTATCTGTACATGGATTGTTTTTCTCTAGGCAGTCAAATGCCATCCTGCTTTGCTCACGCGGGGCACTAGCCCTTTTGGATACACACCCATCCCTTCCTTCTGCTGCAGGGAATTCTGCCACCCTCGAGCTCTTCCCTGCACAGATGCAGGATTACTCACTCCCATACCGAAGATGAGGGGGTTTTGGTGCAAACCACACATCTTGACCAAGCTGTGTGCAAAAGCGTAGAGTCTTGGGTGGGATGAGCATTTCCAGGAGATGCTATTCCTTCCTTTGGAAAATCCTCCGGTAGAGTTTGATTTCCTAAATACCTCGTTAAGGCATCCAAAAGGAGGGCAACACTGAGGCTGGTGGAGTATTTGTTTCTGACAACTGCACTTAACTTGTTAAAAGCAATGAAATATAAAAAAAAAAAAGCAAAAAGCAATGTGTGTCACATGGAAAAGACATCAAAATGAAAAATACAGTGCAAGGAGAAGCTATTGCTCCTCCTGCATCAACCCGGGAGATTCAGAGTTGCACGCTCCCTTCGTCTAGTTAGAAACTGTTTAAAAAACCAACCAGCTGTCACGAGTAGCTGATCAACACCACTGAAACACGGACAAACGTGGCATACGGACCGCCCCGCGCTGCAGCACTGTCGCCACAAGGCGTAACAGGAGTTTCTTCTACGCTTGTGCTCCCCAGCACGGCTCTCGCAGCCCGAGGCAGCCATGGACGCTGGCTGTATTGAAGCAGCAGCAAGCGCTCCTCGTGCTTAGGGAACCAGATTTGCCAAGAGCCTCATCGGTGAGCGTTTACGGTGCGTAGCTCTGACACGCAAGCCAGCGAAGCAGCTGGGCACGGGTACGATCATGGGCCAGATCCCACAGCAAAGTCTTGCCATTCCCTGCCTGTACCCATCCCCAGGCCACTCCTGCCTCAAGTTTCACGGGCACTTTGGGAAAGAACTCCCATTTTCCTATCCCAAACTCTATCACAGAATCCCAGCATGGCAAGGGTTGGAAGGGACCTCAGGAGATCACCCAGTCCAACCCTCCCTGCTAAAGCAGGTTCTCCTAGAGCATGTTATGCAGGACTTCATCCAGGCGGGGGTTGAATATCTCCAGAGAAGGAGACTCCACAGCCCCCCTGGGCAGCCTGGGCCAGGGCTCGGGCACCCTCAGAGTAAAGAAGTTTTTCCTCATGTTCAACTGAAACCTCTTATGTCTCAGTTTGTGCCCATTGCCCCTTGTCCTGGCACTGGACACCACTGTAAAGAATAGTATTTATTTTTCGTCTTCAAAGACCTCGTGTTCTCTCTCATTTTATTTGTAAACAAAGAGGTGGGGACAACCTCCTATGGGGTTATTTCTCCAAAATAAGCTTTCCCTGCATTTCATTATCATCTTTCCCCACACTCCTCTCCCCACAGATTTCTTTATATTCATATCTAATCATAACAGACTGCTTTACCATACGAGACCACCAAAGACAAATAGTCAACAGGAGAGATTTAGGCTGGTTCTCTCTAGGAAGGATGTGTTTGCAGGAAACCAGCAGGCAGCCCTCAGAAAAGAGCAAGTAGAGCTGAGAGTAAAATCGGGCTTGGAAGTATAAGATCAGATTTGGAAGTTTGCTTTGCCTCCCTACCACCAAGCATCTTCAGAAGAGATCTGGCACTTTACATATGTTTGCTCTCTGCGATCCCAAACCATCCCATGTCACCAATAATTTAGATACTGGCAAGGAGAGGTAAGTTCCCTGCTGCCTCCTATCCATGTCTCCAGCCTTTTCCTAGATCCAGCCGGTCTCACTCAGATGTCCTTATCCCCAACTTTGTGATCCCAGCAGCCTCCCCCAGCCCCTTTCAGGCTACCAGAGCTCACATCTCTCAGGAGATTTACAGAAGCTGTCTATCTGGCGAAAAGGCAGCCTTTAATTCCCTCCTACCAGGGACCATCTTGCTCCAGTAAAATAAGTTGTTCTCAAACGCCCTGGCTCTTTCTTGCAGCCCCAGACATCAGTGCCCATTGCATGACCTATGAGGGGAGGTACAATATCTTGTTTCAAGCTTTTTTGTCTTTGTCGACGTGGGAGAAGAACTGTCAATCCGCACGAGCTTCACTAAAATTCACGCTAGCAAGTTCAAAGATCAAGGAAGGAGCAATAATTCCCTTGGGCCGAGCGCTGTTTGATCAATGGCATTTCATTTCCTCACTTGATTCCCTTCCCCTCCCTCCTGGCCACCACTTTGCCAGCATCGCTGTTCCATCGCGTCACCTGCTGCCCCGATTCCCACTGGGAAAGAACACATTTTGGCGGTCTCACAAAGCCAGCACACAACTGTTCTTCCCTTTCCCTGTCACAGCGCTCTGCAGTCCCATTCCTCATTTGGGGCACGTTCTCTTCTTGCTCCTCTCCATCCAGGTCCTGCCCATCACGTTGTCTCCCCCAAGTTCTCAGTCACTTCCTATATGGATGCGTAGGCTACCGATGCTCAGCAGCTGCCCCTCGGAAAGGGCCGCAGAGGGAAGGGAAGGAGGCAAGGGGAAGAGCATGGCCTTGTCTTCAGCCATGCGGCATTTCCAGGTGACACCTATGCAGATTCTCAGTGCTTTATGGTGGGTATTGCTCAGATTTTCACAGGGCAGATGTTTTAAACAAGGCACTCTAGATACCAAAAGCTGGATGCTATTTCCTCCCCTTGTCCTCCCTTTTGCTTGCATGCTGACCATCTCTTCAGAATCTTCCACCCATTTTCCATTGATGGACTTCTCCATATACTTACACAGGTTATTGTGGGACTTTTTCCTCTACAGCTCAGGGCTAAAATGCCAGCACATCTTAAATTGCCCCCAAAAGTGTCACAAAATAAAACAAATTAAAAAAAAGGATTTGCATGTGTTGCAATAACCTTGGCGGAGAAAGAGATACAGCCTTAGGACAAATCTCAAGTGCTCAATGCATGTATCAAGAGGCAACATCTAATGACGTTAAAGGAAGCTTGTTAAAGGAAGGTGCTGATCTACTGTTAGACTCACACAGACACATGTCTACGTATACACATAAGCCATTTGAAGCACATGGTACCCTGCGTGTCCGATTCACACCATCACCTCTTGTACTTGGGCATTAGCAGCCCCTCGGCTAATGCAGGCCACGCTTCCCTGCAGCTGGACTTTGGCACGACTGGAAAGGGAGTTCTGGAGTCTGGGGAGACCAGCAGGCAAGCAAATCCTTTGCACATGGCTTTTACACCCAGAGATATTTCATTTGCATGCTGGTTTGTCTCATCTCTAATCAAAGTGACAACATTGGCAGACAATTTGACTCTTTTAGAGTCGAGGGCCCAGATTTGTCCCTTGCAGCAAATTGCTTAGCTCCATTAAAATTGGTTAGAAGCTGCTCTGCATTGCACGAGTTGGAGATGCGACCCACAGAAAAGCAAGCAGCACTAACAGAGAGCAAGGAGCCGAGTAGTGCCTGGAAATGCATGGTGTGGAACCAGCTGCTGAGTAGTGCCTGGAAATGGCCCCCCACCTGCAGCCTTCCTAGCATCCAGGTCGCTGTCCTTTGGCATTCGAGGTGCTCCAGAAAAGCCCTTTCCATTTGGTTTGCATTTTACTGCAGGAATGGAACTGGAGACACCAGGGTTGCTGGTGTCAACCCTAAGTAATGCGTCCAAAAAACAGGGGGGTGGGGGTGTAACGTTTCTCTCCAGGGGTCAGAGGAAGATCATTTATAGCTGTTATCACATTATCACTTCATCTTTGAGTAATCCGAGGGAATTGCTTTGGGGGGGTTGTTTTGCTTTTCCAATCAACTTTAATCAATCTAGTCTGGGAAAAGCCGATGGGATTTGTCATGCTAGGCAAGGGCTGACTCATTTGTACATCGGCCAGGCTTGCCCAGATATACTCAAACCCTGATCCAGTCTCTGTCCCAGCCTTCCTTTTTACTCTGAGGACCCTTAGCTCCCAAGGCAGTTGAGATACTAAAGAATACAACAGGAAGCACCCAGCCCTTTGAGGATTGGGGGGGTGCCTGGAATTAAATCAATCAATCAATCCATCCTTCCCCAGAGGATGCGAGGCATGTTCGGATGAAAGTGTTACATAGAAGTCACACATCACATTAGCTTTTTCCACACAGTTTGTACACAGATTCAGTGATAAGAGCCAGCACTCGCAGCATTCCAAGCAGTGATTTCCTGGGGTTTTTAGCGAAATAAGATCACGCCTCCGATATCTCTGTGTAATACATTCTAACTAAACCTGGCAGCAATGTGAAGCTCTCAAAGATATCTAAGGTTCTACAAATTTCATGAAGAAAAAAAGAAGCATCCAGGTAAAAGCAAGCAATCCACGAATCTCCTCCAAAAAAGCAACCAGCCACCTAGAAAGAAGTTAAATGGTCTGCCCGAAATCATCAGGCAGAGCTGACCTCAGGCATCCTACCTCCCACAAGCGCTAATGGGATGAGACTGAAGTTCTGTGGAAGCAGGGGAGGCAGTTACTGAAACCCCTGGTCAAAACTGGAGCCCACACAGGCGCGGAATCAAGCCATGTACCCAAAAAAAGCCGTTCTAGCATTGCTCTACCAAGGCCATAGCAAAAACCCCAGCATGAAAAGAGCCACGCCAGGTCAGAGCGAGCTCCCTGTGCCGCCGGGAGCAATGAAAAGCAGGGAGCAAGGCTGGCGCACAGGGACTTTCACCCAGAGGTTGACAGCAGCAGGGACAGGACACACCAGCTCTTTTTTGGCACTTTGGCAAAAGGGGAGCCAGCGCCTCGGCCAGCAGCATCCAGCCCGCCGCACGAAACGAGGGAGACTCCATGGGAGCAGCGCAGGCTCCGTGCCACACGCTGCCGCTTCGTTAGGGTCGTTAAAAAGAAACCCATGGCAGCAGTCCCTGGGCACAGCCGCGAGCAGCGCAAGGACACGGGAAGCAGGAACCTGGCTGCAGTTGGAAGCAGTCATTTTTTCCATTCCCCCACACCTCCTTTTTTTGGTCCCGATACAACTACGCTGTTTCTTCAGCAAATGCTCCCGCTGAGTTTTCAGAGTCAAAACAGCACATTCCTCATGACCCCAATTGCCTGCGTGATTCCACTGGGCATGAGAGGAGAGGGGGAAGCAAGAGCGATTCTTGAGGTTGGCTGGGCCAGCTGGAAGGAGGGAGGTGGTCTCAGCGGTCCAGTGGAGACAGAGCTCGTTTGGAACTGCCCCTTCTGGAGATGAGCGCAAGAGCGTTCCAGCCCTGAGGGCTGGAAACGATCCCCAGCCCGGCTTCTGCTGCGTACGGCGCGGCTGAGTCGCATCGCGGCAGATCCGCAGGCGTCCCCGGGGAATGAGAAGCCTTGCCCACGAGCACCCAGTGCACTGGTGTGAAGCACTGCTGGCTGGGGGCGTGCGGCCAGGGGGGTGACACTGGGTGGCACCTTGTTTTCACACGGCTAGAGTTCGTCAGGCCTCAAGCAGTAATTCTTAACTCTTAATATTTTTACTCTAAGCAATGAAAACATTGAAACACAGACACTTGGGTAGTTTTAACATCGTTAATGATGGCTTGGAAAATCAGGTGGGGAGAGCACAGGGAAACACAGGGGAGAGGGGGGGCGGCATCTCTGGCCAGGTACACCGATGCTTCCAGAGAGGATCAGTGGGCATGCATGCGTGCACCTCTGTCCGACTGTTCGGGTCTCAAACACCTCCCGCTGGTGACAGCAGCCTACGGGGCAGTTCCCACCGCCAAGCCCACGGAAAGCTTTCTGTTCTGCTTGCTTACAGCCACTGCGGCTGGCGAAGGGAAGCGTTACCGGGCACAGTTGCAAGGAGTCTTCCTCTCCCCCTCGTCCTCCTTCTACCTCCCCTGTTATCAGATCCTGTTCACTGTGAGTTTTAAGCTAATGGCTTCCCTGGGATAGCCCAAAGGGTGTTATCAGCAAAGATCCCTATCACTCTCTAATATGCCCCAAGGCTCCAGCTCCTATTTGTTTAAAACAGGGGGGAAAGCAAGAAGAATGTAACCCATTGAGCCCTAGCAAGGCAAGGGGCAACGGCTGGAGATCCAGTACAGAGATGTCTAGCACCACTGTCTGACATTCCCTCTTTCCTTGGCACTTTGAAGGAACAAGTAAATCCATAAGTACAGACCAATTCTGCAAATACCAGATCTGCAGGAGTCAGACTGACCACAGTTTGTTCCCTCAGCCCGTTGCTCTTGGCTACCCAGCACGCTCCAGCTGCTGCCACAGGCTCCATGGCAGTCACCTTTTTTGAAAAGGGGACATTTGTCCTGGTGCAGAGACCCAGGGGAACAGGAATGAAAGCACTCAGCACAGCCCCCGTTCAGCCCTGCGGTGAAGAAGCCTACAGGAGCACGCGTCGGGGTACGGCCTCACAAGGTCACCGCTGCGATGGCAAGGTGGGTAGGGACACGGAGGCACTTGCTAACATTATATACATATATGCATGCATGTTATTGCAGGATGAACAGCCTCCAGGTAGTAACCCGATACATTTTATTATTACAAAATGGGGTTTTTGCGTGCGGAACTTGGATGTCACATATACTTCAGTTTCTTCTTCTGACCATGAAAGATATGGAATTAATTGATAAAAAAAAAAGTTACTTTCAGCACAGCAAAGAATATTAACCCCCTCCTTGCCCCAGGCACTCAAAAGCTCTGACAAACTGAAGGGGAAAATAAACTTTTCTCCCCTCGGTTAGCAGGTCTGCACTGGGAGGAAGCAAGGAGCTCTGCACACCCCTCAGATTGCACGAGTCAGGCACCGCGGCATTTTTTAAATAGTCTGTCATTAATCACGACAACACCAGAGCGAGAACAAGATCAAAGAGGCAGAAGTCTGAAATTCCAGTTTCAGATTCCCTGCAGTTAAAGGAAACGACAAGGTTAGGAACCGGCAACAAGTGACCACTAAATCTTGACTTAACTGGGCATCCACTGCTGCAGCAACCAGGACTGGGGTATGGCCCCCTGATTTGTACCCATTTAGCCCAGGTGAAGGTCTACTTGCACAGATTTATCCAAACCACAGGAAAGAGCATAGCAAGGCTGGAAGCTTCAAAGGCATGGTATTTCCAGTAGCTCCTGCCTGTGGTTGAAACTGGAAATCCCATCTTCTGAGGTCAACACTTCCTCACCACCAATGCAGAACACCCCAGCAATACAAAGGCAGCAGCAGTAAAAGGGGGAGGGAGGGACAGACACACGGAAAGGTTTCAGGGAAGACACACACACACACACCCTGCTCCCAGGGAAATGTCCATTTAATTTTCATCAGGAGGCTTCAGGAAGGCTGATGATGCCGTCCCCGAGTGGAAGAACGAAACCATCCTTTGGTGCTAGCACCCTTAGGCAGAAGCCCTGAATTCCTTTAATACCCCTGCCGTCCTTCTCAGCAGGAAGAGGAAATCAATGCTCTCACAACTCCTGCCGGCGTTCACAGGAGTTGTTCATGCAAATACACAAAGACAAGGTTCTTGCTGCTCAGCAGGGACACCAGGTGATGCCTAAGGTCAGCTTAAGAGAGCTCTAGAACTGAAGCACCCATTAACCTTGTGGGAGCCTAACACACTGGCCACTGTAACCACCAAAGAGCCTTTCCTGAAGAGCTGGTGGCCAGGCTGGAGGAGATGCTGAAAGAATGAGGGAACTTGCCCAAGGTCAACAAGCAGGTCAACGGGAATGCTGGAAACAGAGCCCAGGTTTCCCATTCTCTTGCTCCGAGACATATTTGCTCCCATGGGCAAGCATGTGGCCCCCTGGGACACAACAGCCGAAGTCCCAAACCATTCCAACTCGCATCCAGGCTTCAGCCCTAAGGGCAATAACAGAGCTGCCCTGCTCCTCACTGTCCAGCCTCTTGTAAAAACATCCCCAGAATCTCTATCACTTCATAAAACTTTAAAACCAAAACCTGGTTGGAGATATTTATACTGTTTGAGATCATTTCCCCCAGACTGACTGTCATCCCTGTTTTATAGATTACTGGCAACTCCCAGCACCCTTTGCTGGGAAAAAGAGGCTTTGAGAATTACAGCAGCCCTCGAGAACTTTGCTTTAAATAAAACCAAAACAAAAAAAACAAACAAACAAACCCCAACTTCATCATCCTGTAAAGTTTTATGAGATTCCAACACACAGAGAGCAAACATTCAGCACCCTCTCAGAGGAGACACCTGAGTTAACCTAAAGCAGCTGAAAACTGTCCTTAAAATTATCTCAGCTTTTTTTTCCCCCCCCTTCACAACTAGAGCTACACTCAAGAGTATTCTCCCATCTACTGAGACTTGCTTTCCTGTCCATGCAAGCATCCCAGCTCGTTAGCATTGCAGTCAGTGCTGCCAAGAACTTTGGGCCTACCTTTAAACCTGGCTTATCTGTAAGGAAACAGGCTGCCTCCCTGCAGGAGCCACAGGCTAATACACCCGACAGAGGGATGCTCCCAGTCTTAGCAGTGCATCTCGGTTAAGAAATCCCCTACGTTTTGCCTAGGAAAGGTTGTCCAGCATTTATAAATAAGCCACGAGTGCCTGAGCGAGAGACGAGAGGAATATCCAGAACGCAGCCCCACTCCTTTTCTACCCTGAGTTCCGAGCACTCTGTGCCTCTGCCCCCCGTTGACCCCGCACTGCCCCAGCTCCCCCTGGCAGCCTGTCCTTACACCTCTCTCCCAGCTCCTTCAGGAAAACAAGCTCTGAAGAAGCATATGAAGAGGAGCATTCGTCAAATACAGCAAGACAACAAACTCCTATCCAGTCTCCTCCTACCAGACAGAGCTCCAAATGCCCTTAGGTCTCCACCCCATCAACCAGGGCTGCTCTCACGCGGCAGCGTCGCGGTTGAGCCTCCTTTGCAGAGCTGTGAGATCTGCTCTTTCGGTGCCCCGCAAGCTGGCCACAGCTCGAGGGAGGGCAAACAGCAGGCAGGAAAAGAAATAAACACTAAAACCAGTGAAAAGACAAACACGTAAACAACATTTATGCCAAATGAACCGCAAATGCAACACTTTCTTTGCCAAAAAACCAAGCTGCAGTAATGAACCAAAGCACAGAGCGGATCAAACGAAGAAGCAAGTGCCTCGAATGAAGTTTAAGATCCCAACTTCAAAATCCACAAAACCTGTAGGAAGATTGTATGGAAACACAAAACACTGTTCTCCATGTGATGCCAGTTAGGTTTCTCTCCTGGTTTTCATCCAAGTACAGCAAGTATTTCTCCGAAGTCCTGGGTGCAGAGCCCTAAGGAAGGCGACATTTCCAACTCTTATGGGCTGACCCATCTATCCTCAGGGCTACCTGGGAGCCTGGAGGCTATTTTAAATCAGAACTGCTTGCCACAGAAGAAGTAAAAACACCCTACCTGAGCCTGGAGATAGAGGTCATGTAAGTAGTAACAAATAAACACTTCTTTCCCCCCAAACAGCAAACAAGCAGCAGAATTACATGACTTACCAGCCGATACAACTCCTCCGTGCCATAGGGATCCAATACCTGCTCACCAACACTGTTATTGTAAACACCCATCAATCCCTTCACCTCTGGTTATTTACTAGGGGAATACCAAGCCCTAGAAGCTCTGCAGGAAATTAGCTCCCTGCAGGAGATTTGGCACACCTGAGCCCCTAACGGCTTTCAGCCTTCAGTGGGAGCAGCCTAACCTGAGAATTAAATCAGGTTGCCGAGTGAGCATCAGCTCTGTAATCAATGAGAGCTTGATACTTTCCTTGCACGGATATGAGCCCAGGACACAAAGCAGTAAAGACTCCAGGTCTTCTTGGTACTTGGTTCTGTTTTTACAGGGTCACCAGCTCCCTAACTTTCTGTGGAGCCTTAAGAGCTTCAGCTCTTCGGAGCCTGCTCTTAGGGCTCTCTCCAGCACGGTAGTTACCAAGCCAAAGTACGTGGTGTTAATTTCTAAATATCATATAGTATTAATGCCTATACAGAACTAATTTTACTCTGCTTTTTTTTTACTACAGCCACCAATTCAGAATGGTTTTCAAATTGCCCTTGAGCTTTCCTTGAAGAATAAGCATTGAACTAATTCTGTGGCTCACATACTTGCAGGTTTCTCTCAGGGAAGAGCCTTGGAAAGGGTCTCTCTTTCTGTTTGATTTCATCATTGTCCTCAGGACTGATTTATAACCTGTGCCTATTTATAACAGGAGTTTTATATGACAAACTAATAATTTTGCTTGACGGTTAATAGCTTGCCGTTCAAGGGGAGTTTACATGTGCTGGGCTCTCTCCTATCGAGTGAGGAAAGGCAGGCAACCGGCTGCTAATCCAACATAAATACCCCTGGAGTCAGTCTGGAGTGTGGCACTGTAATCATTTACAAAACGAGAAATTTGAATAGAACTTAAAACCTCATAACCTGTCAACTCCCAGCCAGGGAAAATATTCCCAGAGTGCCTGCAACTTGGAATCTCAGTGCCTGGAAGGTGGCTTTGATTTGTCTGAAGCGGTTAGTAGAGGGAGCACGGGTGCAAACGGGACAGCCCTGGCGTTAGGGAGGTAGCTTCGCTCAGCTCCTGACTCTAACGCAGCCCATCCAGGGGCTACTTCAAGGCCCTGTGAGAATTAAATAGAAAGAATTCACTGCAGGTTCCAGATGGGAAGGGCTGATCCAGCACTGCCCTGTGCCCTTCTGAGCCAGCCAGCACGGTGGTAAACGTGGGAGAAGCGAAAAGCAGCAGGATCGGGACAACCCCGCAATCTTTTGCCAATACAACTGGTAGGACCAGCTCTCAGGCCACGCCAGCAGAAACGCACTGGAGCGGCAATTCTGGAGTTAAGCCCTGCTCCAGACCAAATGCCTGTACTCTGGGATGAATTGCTAGTGTTTTCGCCGGATTTTCCACCAGCCTCAGTGGGCTGTCAGGCTCAGAAACCTCCACAGCTCTCAGCAGGTTTTGTGAGGGCACCCAACGTAGCCTGAGCTAGCAGCACCACCACCTAGCCTGGACCATTGAGACATGGGCAGAGGCACGTGCTGGAAGCACAAGGCTACGACGTTTACCATCTTGCCAAGCAAGCAACTTTAGTTCGAAGCTGGAAACTTAAAGCTGGACTCTGTTTAGCACAAGGAATTATGAGTGAAGACGATCGCTTTTATAGACATTGGAACTAGCAGCCAATGCTCATCCTAGGATGGTTTGGTTTATGGTTCCTGGAATGTCAGCTAAGCAGCAAAGCAGCCCGTTTACGTCGCAGCCCGTGTAAGAGGGAAGTGTAGTGATGCAGCATGCAAGAGCAAGAACATTGAGCTCAGAGGGTCATAGGGGACCACAGCATCAAATTCAGTCACTGTATCTTAGGAGCAAGAAGCTCTTGGGTAGGAAAAATACATGGGAGAGATCTCAAATCCTTGGGTAGGGAACCCGTCTCCTTCATTTGAGGGCGAGCTGCCCAGAGCATTAACCCTAACAAAACCACGCAGATTTGCCTGAGCTTTGGCTGAACCTGAACTGTCGCCACAGCAAAAAACTCGACGCAGATTGTTGCAATGATTGAGTGGGGCCTTTGCAGAGGAAGGGGCTGGGAGGAAGATGAGTGAGCAAGGGCACGGCGAAGATGGCACAGTTTTGGTAAACATTAACTGATCCGTAGAGGGGGTCAGGGTCACAACAGCCTTTCTGAAAGTGTTCTTGAACTAGGACATAGCACCTGGGCAAAGCTGTGACTCAGAGTACAAGTTACTGACGTTTGAAACTTTTTGAAGGCGATTCTGGGCAAATGTTTCTGTGCAAACATTTCTGTGAAGAACTCAGAAATGAGGGTAAGAAAGAAACTCGTTCCAGTAAGAAGAGATGTACTTCTCCTCACCTCCAGTTTCCCTGAAACCCCAAACTACTTGGAAATTTTAAAGAAAAAAAAATAATAAATGCAGCTGCTGTTTGTATTTCCTACTCTGCTAGGACCCCCATAGCGAGGTGCCCCCACCATATCCTCCTGCCTCAGTCCACAGAGCGCACCAGCAGGACCCAGGAGGGAGAAAAAGGCCATTTAATTTGTGCCTCTCTTGACTTCTCCCCTTGCACGCCACAAATAGCCATTGCCCCTGGGCGGGATTAACACACTTGGCCATTAAACCATAGTCTCAAGCACGTGGGTTTTATTTTGTTATAAACAACTTCTTCACACTGCACTCAGTCCTCTTGAGTTCTTAAATTTTCTTGGACTATAAATTTTACGACTACAAAGGAGCATTGAATCTTCTGATTCGCACACCATTAATCTCCTCCCTCTCCAAACAGCACGGAAGCCTCGCAGAGCGTTTGTCCCAGCCGCAGCCCGGCCAGGAGGCTCGTGGCCATCTTAGCCACGAGTTCTGTACGCTTGCACCTCAACGTGGCAGGCCCGCTCCCAGCCTGGCTGTTCCAATCCATTCTGCCCCGTCCTACTGCTGGGCGGACAATCTCATGCTCATGCTGACTGCTGGCTGAAGCCCCGGGATAGAAGAGAACTGCAGCCTGGTGGCACTCAGAGATAAAAGACTCTTAAAAAAAAAAAAATTAAATTTTAAAAAAAAAAAAAAGTTTTTTTGCTAAAAGACCTTGGTGATGCATAGGAAAACTCCTTAAGGGACAACCCTCTATCCTGAGGATAAAAAGAGCTGATCAAAACCCCACTCAAGCTTTCCAGTGGTGACACTGAGCTCGGGACAAATCAAGAGACACGATGTCCAGTTCCTCCGCTAATCTGGCTTTGTTTCCCCGGCACCGCGCCTGACGCAAGCTTTCTCTGCTGGCTAGAGCAGAAAGGCAGCACGGCTTCCAGAGACGCCAGAGACAGAGGTTTGCTTCTCTCTCTGACACCGTCCGCAGGCGAATCACTCCTCCCACCAAGGGAGATTTAAGCCTTCGCCATTTAGGCTGCGTGTTCCTCAGGACTGTGTGACTACGCATTCCAGCACCCTGGGGAAAACACCCGTCGGGACAGCACTCCCTATGGAAATAAGGGAGAAGGGGTATAAAGGCAGAACAATTCATCTCCTACTAAGAAGATCATGAGAGTAAAATACAGCAAAGGAGGGGGGGGAAAAAAAGGCACAAAACACAAAGCAAAGTCTGACAAACATTTTTAGTTCTACAACACAATAAATATTTTAACTCCGATTTACCAAGAACAGTGAGGCTTGGTTCAAAAACTCCTACAGATACAACAACATATGCTGAACGTGACAAGGCTTTGGTTATGTTGCTGTAAGTCATGCATGAAACAGCCTGATTTATTACAAATACACAGTACAAAGGACAGTAACACACGCTGGGATACCGGCCACTTGCCTCCATCAAACCCCAGTGTAAGCAGCCGACCTCTATCGATGGGGTTTAGTGACAGTCGTGTGGGATACGCGCCCTCCGCAGCGCCAGAGATGACAACTGTTGCTACTTGCTCGGCCTTTCCATAGCCGCAGATTCCCCTCTGCCAGCAGAGCACCCAGCTTATGCTTAGAAGCACCTTCTCCCCCAAGTGTACTACCTAAAAATCCAGCGGAATTCTGGCCTGCATCGTGGAGCAAGAATGGATATATAAACCTTGATGGCTGCTGTATTTTAGACAGTCGCACGGGTCCAGTTAGAGCAACTGCATTTCATTGACTAGAAAGTGGAATTTACCGGCGTTTACTGGTGTAACAGCACTCCTTGATCATTCCCTGCACCCTTCCAGTAGGTATCACTTCAATATCTTCTTCACAAAGGAAAAAATACCATTTCGTACCCTTAAAGACCTGTCTCAAGGCATTTGTAATGGAGATGAAAAAAAAAACAGTTTCACCCAAGCCTGTTTTACAGCAGATTTTTCCACAGCTCTTGAAATAAGGCATCTTTGCACACCAGCAGCCTCAGCAGCAGCGTTACTGCGGCTTGCAGAAGCATCACCTATTGATCAGCCTGAACAACAGACCCAGCAACGGATGACATTTTCTTCATGCCTTCTGCTGTCCCCAGCAATCTTTGTTTTCATCACATGATGACGCTGTAGTTGATCAAAAATTGCAGCGCTACGCAAGGGATATCTTCCATTCACTGCACACACTGCAGAACAAGAGGCTGGACCCGATTTGGGGCCTTGCTACCTTCTATTTACGACACTGTCACACACCCATTTCCTTAGCAAAGCTGAATCAGTAACAGGGTCAGGTGTCTGTTGAAAGGGAAAGCTACAGAGGTACCTTAAACGAGTGGGGTTTTTTTAATCACAAGGATGTTACCACATCTTGGGTAACACCTTAATCCCACAAAACGTCTACACCCTTTCACTTTGTTAAAAATGAGTTTATAGCCTGGAGCTATACGCAAAGCTGCTTTGGGGGCTCAGTCTCACGTGCTTACATCTGCAAGCAGATTAGTAGAAATCCAGAAAACATTCACTGGACAGTCTTTTGGACGGTCTTTGACAGCACTTTCAACCTCTAAGTAGGGCTCAGATAGACTCCTTATGACCTGATGGAAGTAAGCCTTGCCCCATGTTTTCTTTCATTATTTCACTGCAGTCCAACAAGCCCCAAGCAGGTGACACATCTGATGCGAGGCTGCTACCCTCACTGTCTTTGCCAGGCTTTTGACAACCAGTGTAATGCATTGGACACATTTACAAATGATTATATGGCACCTGAGAGGATGCGGTTTATGTGACGCAGTCCAAAACCACATGTATATCTTACTAAAACATAAGAACACAAGTAAGGGAGTTCATGCTAGAACTGGTGCCATTGGCTTTACCTTTTCGTAATAACAAAACTGTGCAGGCAGCGAGGTATTCAGCTTCATCAGTAAGATCAGGGAAATACTTAGATATAAAGAACCACAATTAATGAGTTCAGACCTTGGATTCCCATCAGTGAAGCAGGCATTGCCTGAGAATTCAACATCCTTCTTGTCAAACATACCCAATTCTGAACACGAGAGAGGGCCGATACCATTTACAATTGTATGAAAAAAGCAGTTTTGCTGGCAAATCCTTGTCTCCTTCCTCCACAACACAAAGAACGCAGTCACTATTTTACTTCCCCTCTCAATCCTTCATTTACAGACTCAAACACACCCCAATCAATCCCAAAAGACACGCTGTTTACAAGTGCTATTGTGAAATAAAGTTATAATGTAACAAATTCAAATCTCAGTGTATTGTTCAGTGAGCATCTGGTGAAGCACAAATTAAATATTACAGAGTTTGTTTCTGAATTATAAAAGTATATTTTTTATGATGAATGAACTGGTGTGGACCTCGAAAAGCAGTAGCCTCTGAAAGCAAGCTGAAGGATCTGTGAAAGGAAAGGCTCTTTGCTTGTTTAAAAAGATGCCAACAGTTACAGGAAGCAGTCTCTGAGAGTCAAAGTAAAGGCTTCTTCAGTCAAATATACACCGCAAGGCTCTAATTCATATCCTTCCCTGCTACACTGCTGCAGACGATGTTACGCGCCCATTAACATGCCCATAAAATCTGATCCATTCTGAATGGTGATGGGAGCTCCAGCGCTGTTGTCCACAAATATGGAGGTGTACTGGCCAGCCTGCAGAGAGAACAAGAGGGAAAGGAAAATAGCTGACACTTCATCCCAGCATAAAAGGAGGAAAAGAAAAAGCTTTTCGCTACCATGAGCTAAGCACAGGAACCTGCTGCCCTTTTCTGTGGCTCCTAGGAACAGGATCTGACCAAACATTTTTACTGCAGCACTACAGCTTTGACTCGGTGGAAGAAATTTTCTGTAGTGAAACTGTGTTATAGGTTTATTACTTAACTAGACCCTTGCTGCACTAGCATCTTTTTGGGTGATTAGTCAAGTGGCCATCTGTGCTTCAGATTCCCTTCTATGCAATGGGAAATACAACTGCCATCTTGACAATGCAAGGGGAGATTTGAGAAAGAAAAATATTTACTGTCATTTCTTAGAGGGGAGGTTACTTCTGTGGCTTAAGATCAGAACGTGCAACACAAGTCTGGCTTTTGTTCCTGCCACAGATTCACCCTGGTTACCCCAGGTAAAGCATTTAACTTCATTCACCTTAGAAAGAAGGTTAATAAAAACTTCCCCACCTCCTGGTGAGAATTCAGCCTTGCCAGTAAATAACTCCACAGCCTGCCAAGCAAACTAGCACAGCGACTCCCAGTCTGCATGGGCTTACCTGCAGCTGCAGCAAGCCATGCACATAGATAGTGAAGATTTTGCTGTTACTTTCCAGACCAGCAATGACTTCCAAAGACCTGAACAGTAGCAAAAGAAAAATGAACGGGTTAAACACCTAAGGCAGTCACAACAGTTTTATGTGGAATGACAATAGTGTCATGACCTCCCTAGAAATAGGGCCTGGTGGTTCTAGTGCCCATCTGCAGTACATAGGTGGCCTGTTGACTTGATTCTAGCTGTAATCAGCTGCCTTGAAAAGAGAACAGTCCTTGTCCTCACTGTAGCACCTAATGGGAGACCTACAGAGCATACAGGACTGTGAACGCAAACCTCAGCTGGAGGCAGAAACTGGGAGCCACCTTCCCTCACAGAGGCCTTTCTCAAGGTCCTGTGATCTCTATCCCTCACTGTTGAACAAGGGCTAAACATGCCCTCTAGGTTTATCTACATATTAGTTGTCCTAGTTTGTTGATCACCGCAATAGTTTTTACTCTCGTTACTCTGCAAAGAGGTATGCATTCTGCCAGTAACAGTTCATTCATTTTCAAGGTATGAAAGGCCTGTTTCACCTTAGCAATGTATGTAGTCAGCCTATGCAAGAACATCTTCTGCAGCTGCAAGCTGCTTTGGGAAAACATTCACATCAGGGGTCACATACAACCAAAAAAAAAATAAAAATTGTGCTTCAGTTAAAATTCAAGGGAGAGCTCCAGATCACCCCTCAAGCCCTGTCCATTTCTAGTATCATGTTCTCATAGCCATCATATTCCTTGCAGTAGCAAGATGTAGGACAGCTGCTCTCTGTAGCACCCTCTGTTTACAGAACTCTAACTCAGCTCCTTTGTAGAGGATTCAGGGTGGAAGGAGGTGCCTGAGACATCAACAATCGAACAACCCATGTAAGCTGAGTTCCAAAGCAACACGAAAGCACAGAGCTCCATGCCTGGCTGGTTCTGTAATCTGCCTAGCCAGTGGTAGCAGATCTAGCTGTTTTCCCAAGAAAACCAACCCCTTTCCTCCCTTTTTTTCCATGAAGTGGTGGTGATGAAACCTAGCAAGTGCAAACGTGCTGCTTCCAGCCCCCTTGCAAGGAAATAATATGCATAAAAGGTAGGGGCAATTTGGCCCAGAGAGAGCAAGCCACTTGGCACCACCTTGATTGAAGAGCTCAGTCTTGTGTGTCATATCCTGCCAAAAGCCTAACTTGGGTGGGAACTTCCCACCATTAATCTCTTCTACTCCAACTGTCTCCTTTCCTCTGAGTTTCCATCTCTCTCAGCCGAAAGCCCTCAGGGCTCTTTCAGCTCCCTCAAATGAATGACTGCGTACGCTGACATCCCCAGGAAATTCCACAAGCATGGGTAGTGGCTCAGCCTGTGCCAGCAGAATGTCTGTCCAGACAGGTTCCCATCCCTCCACCCATCTTCCTTCCATGCCACAGACCAGTCATACTCTCACCCACCACTTGAGAGAGAGATGTCTCAGAGAGCCAGTGCTGGTTCTGCTTTACTCCCACTGCTGTCCAGCTCAACTCAGAGCAGCCTCGCAGGACAACCAGTCATAAATTGTGACCCTGGACAACTGATGAAAACTTCGAGTCAGACATCAGAGAGCTTTATCTAAACAATTAACATCTGGGTCAGTTCTGTCTAAGAAAAATGAGTTTTTACTGTTACTGTTCTTTGGAGAACGTAGCTATAAATTCTTCAGATGGCAAGTTAATCTCAAAACATCCCAATAAACCTGCCTGGGCTGTATCTGACAAAAAGGTTGTTCACACACCCCAGCTAGAACCAGAACAATTTTCCAGGAGCTTTCAGCTAAAAAGACCTGCAACGAAGAAGGCACAGTAGCTTCCATGGCCCACAGGGAAGCTTCCTATTCAGATAGCTCTTGTGCTTGCATTTACCAGAACAAGGAAGCAAGACTAAAGCTATGTTGAAAGCAATCAGAGAAATGACATCCATTCGTAGTAATATTACTGTACGATTGACTGAATGGACAGCAAAGGAGAGAAAGAGATAGACAAACACTGTCCTTGGAGACAGAAGTGAGCTGTCCAGAAGAAAAACACTTTGTTCTCTCTCAGATGCCTTAATGAAATCAGTTGGGAGCTTGGGGGATCATTAGGAAGAAAAACTCACCACTGTTACTTTCATTTATTTTGCAAAATGGTTTAAATGGAATTTAGATTTTCTGTATGACTCTGTAACTGAAGACAATGTAGAGTAGAGATCAGGATGGGAGAACAGCTTTTCACTCCTGGAGATCTGCAGGATCAATTTCACTTTTAAATCTTCTTAGGTGGCTTCAAAAATCTCACCCACTCATTCACTCAAATCTTTATTGAAATACGATCAGGTCAACACCACCAACTGGCAATATCTTTCCACATCCCAATGGGAAATATCTTTCCACATCCCAAAAGCATGTAGGAAAAGATTCTGTGGAACTCGCAGTCTTTGTTCATGGGGAATCCAAGGGCTAGGGGCATAAGTCCTGCTCTTGATGAAATTGTTAAGACAAGAGGAGATTGTTGTAGGTGAAAAGAAAAAAAAGCACCAATGCTGAAGAAAGAAAAAAACCTGATTATTTGAATCTGACTGGATGTTGCCATGCAGAGTAAAAGGACAGGAATAGGGATCTGCACTGTGCAAAGACAATTTGTGAGAGCTACTCATAAGAAGGACAGTAACATTCTGCCCTACTCGTACTTGTTCCACCCCTGTGATGAAAGGCCTGGGCTGTCCCAGGATCACGCACTGTCAACACGCATCCCAGATTTCAAGATCAGGCTGAGGTTCATTCTTAGCATGATCTAAAGGAATTCTCACAAGTGCCAGAAATTAAACATCCCCTAAGTTCTGCAGCTTAGCAGAATACAAGGCGTCCCTTCAAGGGGCAAGAAGTTACACCCTTCTTCTTCTTCTGCTCACGTTGTGACTGCAGCCAGTCTGTCACTGCCGCATTTTCAGTGCTGCAATCACAGCAAAGACTGTTATAAAACAATCTACAACACTGAGGACATGCCAGATGCTCCAGTCAGCAAGCTCCTTGACTTCCCATCAGGTCAGTGGGTGCACAGCTCCCTCTTACCTAGTTAGTAACGGGTACTCCAATACCAATCAAGTCTTTTCTACTGGCCAATGAAACCTAAGAAAGGTTTATTTATTATATGAAGCTCCATGTCAAATTCACCCGCCCATAAAGCCTCTAAATTGAAATGCCTGTGGAGAGTTCAGTCCTATTTGCAGCACCCATGCAGCAGGGAAGGCAAGGGCTGAAGCAGCCAGTCCAGCAGCAAACTTACGGGTTTGTGGGTTTTAAGTTGCACCCATGGAGGCGTTTTATGGATATATTTCAGTGGTGCTATTGAAAGGGTGTTGCTACAGCTGCAAGCAGGGCAGAGCAAATCTGTACAGCCCTGTACAGGCATTTTTCCTCCTGTGACAAGGACCCAGCCACAAGTAAAGGTGGTGGCCATTCTGTGCAAGCAGCATTGCCCTCTGCTGGGTGCAATTCAGCCCAGCCCAGGGGCTCCCCAGCCCCTTCCTCCAAGCCAAGCTTGTCAAACTCCTCCTGAGCAAGCAGGCCTTCTCTGAGACACAGGGCACCTGTATGTTGCAACTGAAAGGATGACAGAAGCACAGCAAACAAGAGCAGCCAACAGCATGCTGATGCCATGTCCCACTGCATAAAGAGCAATAGCCAAGGGTGGCATGGCCTAACAAAAGCATTTCTTTACCAGAGTTTTGCTAATGGATGTCAGCAGAGGAAAAATAAGGATGGTTATCTGAGCAAGCTCCACAAGGCAGCTGACGGCTGTGAGAAGGTATCATATACCTCTATACAAGCCCTGCAACTTTCTGCCTGAGGACCCATTCACCTCTATTTCCCACCTATTCATTCTCCTCATCACTCCAAAGCTTCCATGGCAACACGAGTGAGATGCTGTGATCCATTCAGGACCCAGCTGAAATTATAAAAATTGAGCTAACCACCTCTGGCATGAAATTAAAGTGTTTCACTCTGTGTTTATGATAGCTGAGCATTCAGCACCTTTACCTACACCCAGTTTCAGCTGACTTTATTTACAATTCTCTCAATGTGCACAATATTTAGCTATTTAGAGTAATTAGCACTGAAAGGTTAAAAATCAGAATAAAAAAAACCCACATAAAATCTAAGGGCCAGATGGAATCACTCTTTGGAAAAGTTCTACAAGCAATTATCATACAAAATTCACTGTTGGTGAACCTGATTTCCACAGTTCGTTAAAACATTGGCTCATATGAGAAAAATAATTGCCAAGACAGCATTGCAGTAACTCACGTGTATCGGTGGCACAGAGATTCAATGCAGATCAACACTCGGACATTATCTCTGGCTCGGAGTTGGACTTTACTCTTCAACTCACTGTGGTCTGGGGAAAGCAGTGGAAGAAATATAAGCACTTTCACAACATAGGAGATCACCAATTGCTGGCGTTTGGCATAACAGGGACACCAGTAACCTTGTGACTTCTGTACTGGGTTTGCGTGGCAAGGTTTTGGTAGCAGGGAGGCTGCAGGGGTGGCTTCTGTGAGAAGATGCTAGAAGCTTCCCCCATGTCCGACAGAGCCAACGCCAGCTGGCTCCAAGATGGACCTGCTGCTGGCCAAGGCTGAGCCCATCAGCAACGGTGGTAGCGCCTCTAGATAATGTATTAAGAAGGGGGGGGGGGGAAAACCCTGTGCAATTGCAGCCAGAGAGAGAAGTGAGAATATGTGAGAGGAGCAGCCCTGCAGACACCGAGGCCAGTGCAGACGGAGAGGAGGAGGTGCTCCGGGTGCCAGAGCAGATTCCCCTGCAGCCCATGGTAGGGCAGGCTGTCCCTCTGCAGCCCAGGGGGGCCCACAGGGGAGCAGATCTCCACCTGCAGCCCAGGGAGGACCCCACACTGGAACAGGGGGTGCCCGAAGGAGGCTGTGACCCTGTGGGAAGCCCAGGCTGGAGCAGGTTTGCTGGCACGGCTGGTGACCCTGTGGGGGACCCATGCTGGAGCTGCCTGCTCCTGAGGAACGGCAGGACATGGGTTTGGGTCACGGTACCCAAGGGAGAGGTCACTGCAAAAGGCTGCCATTGCGCATGCTTCAAATCAAACAGGACCCAGAGAGTTCTCCAGGACTCCTTCCTGCACGTCTGAAGCAGTACAGAAAAGGTTTCTGCGGACAACACTCACCAATGTGGACATTGGCTGAAAACTGGTAGATGCCAGACACAGGTGCTGTGAAACGTCCTGTTGCCAGATTTAATCCTGTCCCGCGGAGAAAAGCTCCTTTGGCCAGAGGCTGGAAGGTAAGAAAAACAGACCCTGAACAAGAAGATTCAACAATTAAAATTTGCAAGGCTACTGCCTTATCCCCCAGAACACACCTTCCAGAAGGTTTCTCTCTCAGCATTCAATGCCCACAAAAGGCAAAATAATCATATGAGGCCTGAAGATGCCCTTTTTGCTCACTGCTGAACTCTACTAACTCATCATGACTGCGCTTACTGCATTCCTGTTCTCTGCTGGTCCTCGTGACCTCTAGCCTCCACTGATGTTCCAATACACAAGATCTCGCTTTATGTGAGTCAAGAGATCCCTACTACTCCCAAAGACTTCCTAGATGGGGCCAAGCAGTGTCCCCAGGCTTAAAAACCTGGAACCTTATACACTGTTTTTGCGATACAAGCACAGAGGAAACAGTCAGATAGGTCTCCAGAGGTTTTCTACCTTTAGGTCGAAGTCAGATGGCGTTGATATTGTTAAAGAACAACTGCTTGGATTCTTACAGATTCCATGCTTAGTTTCATTTTGTTCTAGCTTTAGATTCTACAGAATGGGCAAAAACCTAGTAAAACAACATGCAGCTTCTCTTCATGGCAAGGAAGCAGTCTTAAGTCAAACTCGCAGCAGATTATCTGACTCAGACTAAAATAAACTCTGCGAGAAATGTTTATTGTTTGTTTTGGCCTGCCTCACATGAATTTGGCTAGAGCTGGGGAGAAACAGGATTGGCTTCAATGGGCCAAGAAAGCACACTAGTCAGACTCTGCTTCCACCACAAGGGCATTCTGCGCAATGTGAACGCATTCCCATGAATGCTGTCCTGAGAGATTTGCCCCACACTCATCTAATGGGACAGAAGAGCTGTCCAAATCTGACTGTAAAACCTGACTCTGTAAAGGCACGCACACTGCTATATCCCCCAAACAAATGCATAATTGAGTGATCTCAACAACCCAGCATTTGAGTATGCTTTCCAATGCTAGATGATGAAAGGGGCCTTGAGACGTAGTGAACAAATTTGGAGCAGTGGTGCCACAGGTGCTATTGCACTAAGAACAAATGTAGCAAAACATTTTTGTTCAAGTACCAGAGGAAGTTAATTACCTCCCCATTCTGGTTCATCACAGCCAGAAATTGCCAGCTTTCACAGTGCAGGGTAGGAATAATTTATTTAGCTTTCTCTTTGAAAGGAAGCAAGGCTGTAAATATTTGGGTCTGACAGTATTTGTGTAGAGTTACTGCACGGTAGGAGGAGTGAAATGACTAACCTGCCTTTATTCAGCAAATCTGAGGCAAGGCTCACAAAAGACAAATTCCCAGTCCTTATCTACTAAGCCCTAGCTGTAGTCTTAACTTTCACAGAACTTTACTAGAAATGTTTCACATATGCATATGGTGGTGAAAATACATCTGTGAGCTACAGCAGTGGCATTTCTTATAAGATTACATATGTATAATGCGAGAACAGTAATAATGAACTGCAGAACAACTACATTTCATACAACAATTTCTAAGTCTTGATATTTATCAATGTGCACTGATGTGTGCCTATGTGCACATATATACACACAAAAGGAGCTCTATTTTCTTTATGTATACACACATGGACAATGTGACAGCTAACCTAACAACAGAGGCTATGGAAGGAGATTGATTCCGTTCTTATGCTACCACACCACCATCATTTTTGGTAATGCTATTTTTGATTTACCTCACTGAAAGCGCAGATCCAAGCCCTGTATGTGCAAAACTGTACTGCATAGTTAGTTCATTCCTTTCTTGTTACAGCTATTAGCAGAATCAGCAACATAATTCCAAAACCACTGGCTGAGCATGGAAGGCAATTTTAGGCACCAGTAAATTATCACTGATAAAACATTCCTGTTTCTTCATGCCCTCTATGGCTTTGTTATTCTTTTGCTCATAGAAATAGACAATGCAGGGAGAGGTTCTCTGGGCAAAATATTCCATTAAACCCCATACCAATGAGAGCTCCCTGCTGCATTTGCTGCCTCACAGCACCATACTCACCTAGCTGCTTCGAACACTGCAGGGATTTATCTGGGACACTAACTGCTTGCACACAGTTATTTCACTGAGCAGACTAAAAGCAAAGAAACAAGTTAGTGTCCAGCCGTTCTGCACAAACCAAGGTCAGCTTCTCTTCCTCAGTTCATCTCCTATCCCCACATCTCCCTCATACACTCCATAGTTTACTTCCAGGTGGAAAATAGGAACCACACACAGAGAATTGAAAGGTGAACTGCCAGTTTAGCTTTTCAGTGATAAACACTGTGGAAAGCAATGCATTGACTTATCTGTTATTAAAGAAAAGGATAACCTGGCCTGCACAGCAACCACAACTCACAGGGGCTGCACCAATCTCCTGAAGCAGCAAAAAAAAAATTCAACTGCCAAAGGTAGACATTTAGCTTGACCTCAAGGCACTAGAGACATCAGGACTCCTGGGATCTTTTACCATGAAAAGCACATGGGCCACCTTAACCTTGAGTGATCCGATTCCAGTGATGTTCCTGGGCCCCAGATAAATCCCACTTCCATGGCCTGTCAGAGGCAGAAGTTACTTCAATTCTTGCTGTGTAAAGTACCTTTCTGAAAGCTTCTGCAAGAGGCAATCATTAGAAACCTCAAAGCGTGAGAATCAGGAGAAAGAGGTGTGTGGAAAGGAGTATCGCATGTTTCATTGAAGACACCAAGGAAACTGTGAGACCGAGAGGAAGAGAGAGGGAGGGAACGTTCTTGGAGGAAATTTAGTATGGAAGGATGAGAAAGCCATTAAGCTCTCTCAATACTCAAGGTCAGAGTGACTTAGACACCATACTCAAATGACAGAGTATAGAAGTAATAAGCTGTTTCTCAGCACAGGTTCTTTCCACTATCTCAAAATACTTTGGGTAAGGTCCAAATCCAGGAATTAGAGTCAATTCCTATCATCTCACTGAAAAGTACCAAACCGTTGGCTTCTTCACACTATTAAACCGACAGAATGGAGAGGGGAATTTTCACTCACTCTTCCCCTTCAATTTTCAAAGACAAAGTTTTCATCTTTGCAAGAGCATCCACTGTCTCCCTCCCTGATAAATTCCCCTATATCAGAGCACAAGCTAAAACCAGATACTTCTTGTCCAAAGCTGAAATGAAAGGCTGGCATCCAGAGGCCTGCCAGCCCTCCCACATCAGCTTCAGGGCCAGAAGCAATTAGAAAGAAGCTAGGCATATGATAACAAAGCATGGGAAGCATCAGCCTACGCACTGATTGCTGAGATGTCTTTATTCACATTTTCCCTCCTAATTAATGAGGCAGCACATCTCTCTAGCCCTGCCCACACTTCAAGTACAATCTTGCCTCTGTGCCAGCACCCACAGTGCTGTCAAACCAGGCTTCCACAAGTGTATTTGGGAAAGATCCAGGAAAGCACCCTATTTAAAACATAACCACTGCCGCTAGTCCTGCAGCTGTGAGAAGTCCTGGCAGCAAAACTACCCCATAGGAAAGGATTTGCTGGACAGGATTCTTTAGAAATGGGACTCAGTGCAGCTGGGAAGAAAGCTCAGCACCTTACTGTATGGACAGTGTTAGCAAACCCTGCTGATGGAAAGTCATATTCCCTGTTCATACTCTTCAAACTCTTCTTGTCACATCACAAAAGCAACCATGTATCTGAAGGCCTTCTGCTGTTACACAGTCCTTGTGACTCCAAAGTCTAAAAAAGTCTCCTGAGTTAGAAAGTAACTATTTGTTTTTAGCTATTACTTTGCCTAACATTTATACCTCAAATTCAGATCCTATTTGCAACTGGTTCAGAAGTGGTCAGTAGAAGCTTTAATATCAAATTCAACAGCTTGCTCGTAACCATGCTAATAATGACCTACAGCATCAGACTGTTGACACAGTGGTGTGTTTACCATTATAACATGACTATAATGAAATTATATAGGTAACATTTATTAGTCTTCCATAAAACATTATGTCAAGAATTTGAGCATCATGACTGGCCCATCTAACAAAATGATGGCTCTCATCTGGGCTCACAAACCTATAACCAATGGCTCCTGTCTGCCTCTGACATTTTTCTACATCTGAACGTTACTCTGGAATTAAACAGGGTGTGCACTGAAAAAAAGAACAGATCCTTCAGACTAATGCCAAACATGGGTAAGTCTTTCTCCATCATTAACTGAAATAAAAAGTCTGACTGTTGTTTGGACCTGTGAGACAGCCCTCTCTTGCACAGACCTGTTAGAACTTCAGTAAGAACTGTAATGAGATTCAGCTGGGCTGCAAGAGAGGAGGAAAGTCTGCCTCTTGGGTTTGTCAGGAAGGAGAGGATTCAAAGCTAAACGTCCGTCATACTGCAGTTGAACTTCAGTGCTGAAATCACCATGTGAGACCCTACTTCTGTCAATCACAAAAAAGGTAGTGCTATATTCAGAGCATCTATGCCTGAGACAAGCTTCTGGGATTAGTCTGCCCTTTCAGGAAACATCTTTATCTACAGAGCCACCTAGCAGCTTTGCAGACTAGGGGAACTACAGCTGATCTACACACAATGGCTGTTGTGGAGTTGCACAGGTTCAGTCTGTAATCCCTTCTCACCGACTGGAAGTTCTGAAGTTCTACCAGAGTCTTCTTATCTACAATGACTTGTCCTTTTAGCTTGCAATGGAATGCCTCCTCTACACGTCTGTGGGGTGAAACTTCCTCCAAGGAGAGCAGGAGTGGAGGCAGCTGGCTAGGATGGGCTGAAATAGCCAGGGATGCTCGACGCTCAACGGCTTCTGAGGAGAAAAGAAAAAGTATAGGAAAATAAAGGCTTAGTTTAAGAGGCTGGTCTATGAAGCCATTAGTTATGCAATTAGACTTCTGCACTCAACTCATCAACTCAAACTAAGCAGCACTGGGGAAACATTTTTTTTTTTTTCAAGTTTTTGATTGCCAGATAGGGGAACGCTTTAAGGTAAATGTTTGCAAAGCCAGTTCTTTATCTGCCATGGTGCTTACCAAAAGAAGCAGATCACAAAAGCACAAAGCTCTTACAGTCTTTACCTTTTAATATCTCCTTAAACTCCTGCAGAAGGACTTCCCGGGTGACTTCAGCACCAGGTGCTCCTGGAGGTCCCTGGGGGCCAGGAGGTCCTGGGGGCCCAACTAGGCCACGCTATGGAAGTAACCAAAGAAAAACATGTGAATTAGGACCAGGCAATTGCACTGACAGACCAAAAATTGTCTCAGCCATGAGCCAGCTCTACAGGGCTCAGCCACATGAGGAGTCCCCTCCACTAGCAGTTCAACTACAGGCCTGATGCAGTAAATCTTAAACCGACTCCCCATCCAGCTGTGAATTCCAGCACTTGGAATCTACTCACACCTTTATGTGGGAGGATAAGCTTTGCTCAGGTAAACACTAACTGGTTCTTCAAGTATATACATACTGTGTGAAGCACAACAGGCACAATACTAAGTTTGCCACTTCTGTATCTTCTCGTATCGCCAAAGTAACATACGAGCTTCTAAACTTCTCATTCTGCCTATTTGATGATTAGAATAGCCACCTAGCCACTGTTTACACTATTAATATATATTGCTTAGACATAACGATCACTTGCATGAATGTCTGGTGTGACCGTAAAGCGCTCAGAAAAAAATGAAACAGTTTATTCAAACACCTGTAAAAGTTATCCACACATACATTAGAGCTTTAAACTAGTAGTACGAACACACAGCGGTGTTATCAATGCTACTTTGATGTATATTGTTCCCAGGGAGTTCCCGTTTCCTCAACCCAACTGCAGTAAACCTGCATGGAAGCACTCCTGCCTATTAGCTCACTGAGAAATAAAAGAAAATCATTAAAAGCATTCAAGACTGTCTAAGCAGCAGATTAAAAAGTGCATACATGATCAAGCATCACTCAGCAGATGATCAATAACTCATTAATTTGAAATAAATGACTTGTCCACATCTTGATTAATATATCCTTTGAGATACCTGGACTTTATCTAGTGGAAGAAAAAAACGTTAATTTTATTTCTACTGAGCAGAAACAAAAAAAAAAAGGCTCAGTCCAAGAAACAGCTGGTTTAAACAAAAATGAATGTTGACAGTGGAATTCACATACCTTATCTTACAAAGCATATAGTGCTTACTGCCTCAAACTTCTCCAAAATACTTTGAGAAATTAAACACAACCAAATGAAAATGCAGCACTTTCTGGGGTGGGAAGGCAAAAGCTGGAGCATACAAAACACCTTGCATATCAGCAGTAGGAAGGGAAGCCACGGTGCACATTTATTAGCTGATGGCAATCTAGCAATAACCTACTAATTTCTTGTCTTTCCCTTTGCATCTCCTTTTAGAGGTATTGCCATCATCTGGGCGGTGAACAAAGGAGATCCAGGTCCGCCGTGGATCTGTGATTCGAGGATCTGGAGATTCTAGGATCTAAAGAGAAACAAGAACAAAGATTGAGATCACTGTAACTCTTTGGCTACTACATGGATTCAGAGAATGCAAAGTTTCCAGACCAGGCTGTTGTCTGCTGCCTAAACCACACCCTTGATCCAAAAGTACTGCATTTGGGAGGACATTGAAGGTGGAAGAAAATTGGATTTTACACTTCTGTAACAAGCAATTCAGTTTGGATGATCCAGTACATTGCCACTTTTTGTCTTCATTTACAGGAGCATGGCAAATGCAGGACAGTACCTCAATCTGAGTTCTGACACAGTCTATGAAAGACACCAGCCTTTCAAAGAGTCCCATTAGAATGGGAATTTTTTTATTTATAAGTTACAAGCTAAGTCTGCCAGCAGAAATGTCCCAAAAACCAGAAGATGCTGCCCCTAAAACATCAAAATGCCTTCTCATAACTAAATGTGCTACCACCTGCAGGGCCTCCCAGCTCCCTTTGCTTAAGAAATCAGTAAGAACCAAGAGCTGGGAGCCTGTGTACCTCAGAGACCTTTCTCAAGCTGCTGAGACTCTCAGCCCTCTGACAGTCCTAATACGTGCCACAGAAAACCTGCCCAGATGCCAGAGATTGTTCACCACTGGCATCTGACATTTATCAGTGGGATCCATCAAGCCATACAGGGAGATTAAAATGTACAGAAAACCTTGAAATGCTCCATAATTTTCAAATCACAGGCTGTAGAGTGACAAATGTGCACACAGGGGGGAAAAAAAAAAAAAAAAATCACAATGAAAAACAAAGTCTATGACTGATCACTGAAAAGATGTCAATTGGCAAATGTAACTACCTTCTCCATTCCTGTGTTCTGTAAGTCTATCATAGCCATAGAGAAATTATCAAGAGAAGCTTTGACATTACAGTGCCTAGTTCTGGATCCTTCTAAACAAAGTCTGGACAGAAGAGAGGATCTGTCTTTACAAATTTGGGTCCACTTCCTATTGGACTCCCTGGTTCCCATTACTCACCTCCCAGAGGCAACCAGAAGTAAGCAATCAAATAGCCACACTGTTGTTTTAATCCTAGTCTGGGAATAACTTCTAACTTCAAATTAAAAAAAGGCACGAGAAATCCTTTGTTACCAACACCCTGCCAAGCTCTTGACAAGAGCAATTCACTGTTGACTACGGAGGTTCCAATCTGTTGACACATCGGCCTCCCAAATGTCCATCACAGTGAGGATAAAAGCACAAGCCCTCCCAAAGTTTCATGAACCACGCTTAAGTATTGAGAGCCATTAATGAAAAAGCCAGAGAGGAAAAACTGCAATGAACACTTAAAATATTTAAAACAAAACAAAAAAACCACAACCCCCCACCCTATTCCTATTGTAAATTTTTGGAATTCATTCAAGAAACCTGTTTTTTCTTCTCCTGGTGAGACAGAACAGGTACAGATCAAGAATTCCAGCAGGAAAGCAGTACAAGGCCATAGTGGGTTGAATGACATTTGAAACGATTCCTAGACCATTTCGAGTTTAGGTAAATCAATATTGATCTATCACCATTCAGGAGGAAGAAAACAAGATGGGCGTGGAAAAAGCACAGAAGCAAAGTCAGCCAACAGTGCACTTTTCAGATCTAGAAGTGTTTGCCCCGGGGGATTAAGCTCCTACTAGTCTGACAGCTCTAAGACAGTTCTGCCACAGCTCAGACACTATAGCTCTATCCTCAGTGGCCTGAACAGTCACAGTGACCTTGCAAGGCGCTTCCAATGCAGCCAAGTTAGCAAACACATCTACGTTTGCTCATTACCTGTCTGACGTGGCTCCCTAAAGCACTCACCACTTCTCAGAGAACCACACTGAGTTTTAATAATATTTCTAGTACCACTTATAAGCATAGATTTCCTTTCAACAAATAGTCTGCAGAAGCATGTAGAAAACAATTCACCTTCAGGATGCAACTAGAGCTGAGGTCCCACTAACTGCAATACATATCACTGTCTAAGAGGAATTGGACAGAAGATTGCAAATTTTCACTACAAATATCAGGGCAAGCCCATTTTGAGGGGAAAAGACCAGTCTGTGTGATCCGCTATGAAAAATCCATGCAGCATAAATTGTTTCAAAATTAAATCTTAGAAGTCTGCTGGAGTTCCAGCTTGAGGTTGTAAGGAATGTCAGTGCTTCTAAGCTGATGCAGAGCCTGGAAAGCTCGCTCTCCGGCATGCATCCAGACACATGGGTGTAGTACAAGGCACTTGTCCATACATTTCTGAGCTGATGTGATCATAACTATTTATTTCAAACAGCTTGGGTCAACAAGTGATTTACAACGGGCAGAATACGAGCAGCTCCACAGAAATCAGATGTGTTGAGAGCTGAGCAAGGATATTTGTTAAACATACATCTCAAACTCTGTGAAGCCAACTTTATCTTCTCAATTCAGCAAACAATCTTAGGTGATTTACTGCTCAGACACAACCCACTGAAAGATCTACTCCTACTGAATTGCTCTATTCAGGCAGTCCACTTATCCTCCCGTCCAGATAGATGGCTGCAGAGTAGCTGGTGTCTGTGCTCTAACCCAAAGCAAGGACATTCTGAGACGTTTTGCCATACAGTTCATTCATTCTACTGTAATTAATCAGAGCCAGAGTTATGGTTATGCACACTCCCCCGATGCTAAAATTTAGTGTGTTATTGCAAACAAGAGCAAGGCAAACTATTCATAACAATCCAGTTCATTATTTCTGTATCCAAATCAGTCTTTAACAGGCTTTTTATGTTTATAACCATATTGAAAGTGCATGTTTAGTCAAGGGGTTCTAGTAGGTTGTTTTAGCTGAATTATTATTTGCCCTTTTTAGTTACCACACCCAGGACTTAATAGCTTTCCAAAATTCCATTGGAAATTAATGTAAATGGAGCACCATAGGAAATCCCAGGTACTGTGAGATTAGTCACCTCACTAAAACATTATCACCTTCCCACAGATTGCTTGACTGCAGGTTTTTGCGAAGCATAAGAAGTCGAAGACAGGCCGAGAAGGTCCTTCGGTGCAAACCACTGCATCTATCGTATCATGTAAACAACAAGTGCAGAGGCAAACGTTCATAAAGTTTGCAAAAGTCCTCAGAAGAGCACATGAGGCACAGCTTGTTTCTACAACAAAGAGGAAATATAAATATATTTATAGAGTTTCGTGGAGATTTAATGGTTTCTGATGGGAGAAGCTAGTTCTTTCCCATCCCACTTAATCTGAAAACAGATGGGTGAAGCATCACCACGCGCGAGGTCACAACTGCAGAGGACTGTGGCTATGAGCATTTAAGCTTACAAAGCTCATAAATGTAAAGCAGGTAAAAGCCTACCTGTGCTTTGCCCAAAGGAAGCAAATGTCTTTTTGTCCCAGTGACTGGGACTGACAGGTCTGTGGTAAAGCTGCAGTGCAGTTCACAACACAGGAAGCAACTTATTAATAGAAGCACCCAACTCAGGCAGGATCGAGCATTCCCTCAGTGCTGTAACAAAAGCCAGCAAAAGAACAGCTGGGTTGCAGAGAAAAGGAAAATAAAAATCAGTTCATCCTTCAAAGAGGGACGGCTCACGTGGCAGGAACGCCAAAGTGCAGTCTCCAGAACACAGTGAACACAAGACCAGAGTCTTAGGATGCAGCATTTGCTGCAGATGTGGAAGAGACTATTCAAATATTCCTGGTTTCCACCAGGCTGCAAGACAGGCATAAACTCCCCTCCACTGCAAAAAATGAGGAAACAGGCCAGCTAGAAGCAGAAGCCAGCAATCACGGGCAGACTCTGACCATTAACTGTGAAGACAAACAGATGTCCTCAGCCTTTCTGGAGCTCCAGCTGTGAAGAAACAGGCTAGAGCAGACATCTTGTCAGGAAGAAAAAAGAAATCCAGATGGCACATCCCAGAAAAATAAATGAAAAACTCCCAAAGTTTAAAAAAAAATAATAAAAAAACCCCCATACCTCTTCAGTGGCTTGCTTAAATTACAAATCCCTCTACAAGCCAGTCATGGCACTCCCCAATTTCTCTAGCACAAGGATGATTGACAGTTAAAATGAATGTTCCATCATTGTGGTATTATTATTTAATTACTATGGCATGCATGAGCAATCCCAGCAATAAGCATGCAAGCCTCTATTTTTCTTGGCAGCAGCAGCCTCCAGCAGCCAGAGGGACCTTGCAGCCAACTCAGGTATCAGTTAGGATTGAGAACAGCCTTGGAATCCCAGCAAAGGGGACTTGTCCCTGCTGGGGTGCTGCTTACAGAGCAAAGCTAACCTACAGGAGTCAGGAGGAATCCTCATGTTAACAACAGTGAAATCAGGCTTACCCCTTGACACTTGAAACAGTACCTCCAAAATCAACAGGAGCCTTGCCAGCAATTTTTAATGAACTTTCAATCAGGTCTTTTAACGTTCCTTTGGAATCCAAATACAATGGCACCTATCACTTCAGAACCAGTTTATGACACTGATGAGAAATTAGCCCACACTCTCCCCAACTTCCCTCACAATAAAAGGCAAGTTGAGCTGTAATTTTGACTCCTGCAAACAAGCAGAACCTGTGGTTCTTTCTGGCCTTAACTCCCAGAACAGCACGCAATGCCCAGAGACACATGCAGTCTCTGGCCAAGATTCAGCCAGCATGGAAGAAACTACTAGCAGCAATCTACAGTCAAGTAGCAGAGTTTGGATCCTGAGAAATTTCTGAACTCTATCTGAACTTTCCTGAAATTCAAGGATTCTGGGATTCAGTCTGCATCTCTGCTAAAAACCAAAGTGAAACGGACAAAAGTAGTTTGAGAGTCTGGATGAATAAAAGAAAAAAAGTCAACACTACCTGTAAGCAAGTCTGTACAGCTAAAAGCATCTCAAAGTGTTCTCAGGCATACCTAAGCATTTCTCAGAGTGGGACAGGATGGAAAGAAAGCATGAAAAGATTGCAATTTTGTGAGAGGACGGCATCCTTTCCACCTGCAATTAGTCAGAGATGCATGTCCAGGAACATATACCCAACCATTCCAGTCCACAGTCTTTATGCCTGAAGTTACTGCCCTGCAAGCTTTGCTCAAAGTTTTCTATGCTTTTGAGCATCTGTGATGGAATTATATTTAAGAATCCTTTCCTTAATAGTTAAGCAGTTGCCAGACACAAAATGGATCTAAGCATTTTGATTATCTTAAGCCACAAATGTCTATGTTGTTACACCTGATTTACACCAGCAAGAGTATTGTCAGCTTCATTATGGAATTAGGAGAAAATTCTTTATTTCAGTAGTGTATTTTACTTGGAACAGGTTAAAAAGTGTTTAGCATGAAAAATCCTATGTCAGCTGCTAATAACTTATGGTTATACACACTCTTGGTTATTAATGAGATGTAAAACCAAGGTCCTGACCACTTGTGGTTTTTACAGATCTCTCAAGAATTCTCCCTAAGAGCAGAAGTGTTAGGTTTGCTATCTTAGCCAAATCCAAAATGGAATTCCTACCTAAATTCCCACTGTTTTGTGACCAAAAAATTATTCTTCCCTCCTCTAAATGGCTATCTCAAAAAGCTTCTCCCTGCACTTAAACACAAACTGCCTTCGGTGGTCACACCCATGATGAATTTAGTGAATCTAACAGGACAATTCGTGTGAGCAAGAGCTACTCGGGGTGAGGAAATGACATTGTTTTTGTGGTTGGGTTAGCGGTACTGTGATGTTAATCAGCACCAGCCGATCTTTAGGGACACCACAAAAAGGTAAGGAACTGAACAGCACCAACAGAACAGGTACAGCACAACGTACCTAGCACACGAAACCACATCAGAGGTCGGACTACATACTAATGAGCTTTAAAAATCTTACAAACAGCTCTGAGAAATGAGACCAAGCACTGAATTATTTGATATGCTGCATCAGATGTAGGAATCCAACATTATTTTACATGGGCCACAAGGAATTGCTAGGAAGCATGTTATTTGCTATAGCCCTTCTTGTTCATAATATGCCAGAGCAAGATTGACAATGACGATAGATACAAAACATCTTCTGCTACAGATAGGTCACAGTCCAGTCTCTGCCATGGCTTTAACACTTGTCAAGCCCCAAAATACTTTTCTCAATTACACATGCAATCTCATACTTCAGGCTAAGACTGAAATCTCTTTACAGAAGAGGAATGCAATCTGTGTAATGCCATTGAACCAGTGCTGTCTTCAACTGGAAGCAAAAAAGCCCCAAAGAAATAATTCAGAGAGATTTAAGTAATAAACCAGGTAGACCTAGCCCTAGATATTTGACAGAAACAGAAGATCACAAAGGAAATCAAATTTCAAGGACGTCTTGAAAGGACGCCCCTCTGTAGTGGGTAACTAAATTAAAAACATTACACTATTTCTTGCAGAAATTCCACTGAAAGTAAAATCCTGTTGACCTCAAATCATATCTGAAAGTTCACTGGGATGCCAAGTCAATAATTTTCTCCAGGTTAGGATGTTGCCTTTGAGTTGCTCAGCTGAACTATCCCTAAAAGCAGCTCACAGAACAGCTGAAGTTGGAAGGGACATCCACAGATTATCTAGTTCAACATGCCCTGCTCTACACAGGTGAACTCCAGGAGGTTACTCTGGACTATGTGCAGTTGGGTTTTGACTGTCTCCAAGGGTGGAGACGCCACAGCCTCTGTGTCCAGCCTTTCCCAGTGTTTGACCATCCTCACAGCAAAGAAGTTTTTTTCCTTATGTTTTTTTCTTACATTCTTATTTAAGTGAAATTTTCTGTATTTCAACGTGTACCCGCTGCCTCTTGTCCTTGGGCACTAGGAGTCTGACTCAATCTTTACTCCCTCTACTCAGGTATCAAATGGTAACTCCTGATCAGCATCAACCCTATATAACCACTGGACAATCTGCTACTGCTACAAGATCAATGCCTGGAAAAGGAAGGCAAGCCTGGCAAGTGGCAGCTGCAGGTACTCAGCCACACACAGTCAAAGTAAGAAGGTCCGGTAGATTACAACCTCTGTATCCATCAGTCATGTTCTGCTCTCTCTCTTGGCCCATCTGTGCCAGAGAAGAAAACTCTCATGTGCTTGGCAAGCACATCACATTGACAGCAACTCAGCAAAGATAAGACTAGAGAAAAATGTTTAAAAAAACAGAAAAAACCCAACACGCTATCTCCTTGGAAATACCAGGTTTATCAGGAGATTTGAAACTTCCACTTCCCTGTTTTCGGTAAAGGTTTCACCACGACTCATGCAAAGTGCATGTTAAAGGGGAGCTTTCTCCACTCCTATTTGAAAAGAATTCCCAAGAGAAATTTGTCCCCAATTGTTTTGCTTAATTAGAAGGAAAACACATCTACCTTTTCAACAGTATGAATAAAAATCACTGCTCTCAGCTAATATTTCATTCCCTGCTCCTTCTGCTTTGATAAACCTACCAGCTGGCCACAGAGTCTTCCAAGGTAAACACAGCCTCAACTTTTACTCCACAAGGACAAAAAAAAATTCCATCTCTTCTGTTATGTGCTGCAGAGAAATGAAGCGTTGTTTCACGTTCCTGTGCAGGGCATCCTTTCATGATGCCTGCTCACAAACCTGCTCACAGATGTACCTTCAAGGCTCAAAGAGATCAGTCTTCCATAGAGAACTGTGTTCAACCTTCCTTTAGCTTGACAGGTTAGGTAAGCATAGCTTCCTATTACTTTATTTCTTCCATTAAGAAGAAATTGTGATGCTTTGCTGTAAATGGCAACTGTCATTTACCACAGAAATGGTGGCAATTCTTAAGCACTGCATTTATAGGATGTGTAAAATAATCCCTTAGCTTGGGCAGGTGCTATATAATTATAAAACACAATACAGTCAGCCATGACATTTAGAAGCAATACTTAACTAGAGCCTGGACCTCAACCTCATACAGATTCGAAGGAGAAAATCACACTGCAAAATTTGGGAGTGGATATCAAGCAGAGCTCATAAGTGTTCACATCAAAGATTTGGTTTCGCCCTATCCTTATTAAACAGAACCTGCCTTCACTGAACTCGCCAGCTCTTACTGCAGCCAAACCTTTGCCATGGATATTTTAAAGCAAAGTATTTCAACACACAAACTGCAGCTTCCAAACAATGTCTGTTTTAATGAATGCCCACTAGCCTCCACATGAGTAGTGTTTCTTCTAGCAATAACGTATGTATGACTATATCAGAATTAACCAGGACCAGTTTCTGCTTGCTTTCGCAATCAGAATATATTCTGCTTGCAGTCCGATACATTTCACATCAAGCCAAATTAATTCCAGAATAGACTGAAATTTGGTTGCACTTGATACGTATCTGGCCCCTTTTGCAAAAGCAGAATGAAGCAGTTCTAGAGAAAGTAGAAGAAAGTGATTGATTATAAGCACCTCAAGAATTTAGCATGCATACAACCTGTCCTGACAGAGCCTTGCAATACACAACAAAATATTAGCTGAAGAAACGCTGCCTACAGTCCCCTAATGATAATTTTAAGTGCAGCAGCCAGCTTTTTTATATAGGGGACTGTTTCCCAGACTTGCCCAACCTTAACCAATTACTCTCACAATAGCATTGAATAGGATATTTAGAATGTCAGCCCAATTGTTCTAACTTGCCCCCTCTGCCATGCCCCAATTTTTGACAGGTTTGTTCCTCTATTGCTATAGTGACTGCCATCCCTAATGCTTGTGATCAAAGTCGTGTTTTAGAGGTCACCTCCATTTGAAACAAGGGACATTTTTGTGTGAGCAAGATAGGGGAGACTCCCTCCTTTCTCAGTGTTGCAGTCTCCCTTCCATTTCATCCTGCTCCTAACACTAGGACCTGCTTTTAATTCCCTAACCCCCTCTCCTACTCCCAAGCATTCTACACAAGTTTTCATCTTAAAGGATTCTGGGGGTTATGATCAATTGACCAGAAATTTTTTTGCAGCTTTCAGCCTGGGGTGATTCTCCCAAACATGTAACTGGAAGAATGCACCCTGCAAAATTCACTCACTAAGCCTAGCAAGTCATCAGCTACAGCCACTGAGGTATCACAGACACAGTCTTACACTGACCACTTATGCACAATCACCACCATCCTGAATCCTTTCCTACACTAATCACCATAAACAGATCATTTGACTACACCAAAATTTTTCTCATCGATAATTTTCAATCACCGCAGCCTCTCTGGTAGAAGGTGCAGTGCACAGAAAGCTCAGGTGTTTATACTGTTGCCCAAGACAGTTTTGAAATAACGTTCCAGAGAGTAAAGGGTTTGCCTGCAAAAGACACATTAATATTCCAGTATCACTATTTTATTGCCATAGCCTTTTTTTAATCAGTTGTTTCTGAACAGGATAGCGTTCATACACTAGACTCCAAAATGTCTTTAAATTTAATCAGCTACTATGGGACTGGAACTTCAGTCATGCATATTCTAAAATAAATTATAATAATAAATTGCAGTATTCCAGTGTTTGTTTCAGTAAGCTACAAAATCAATCATGCAAAGGCAAAAGAGAGAACATTTCTCTTTAAAATTAAACAGAATTTGGCAAGGTTGCCTCAATCACTGGAAAAAGGAACCAGCATCACAGTACTGCCAGAAATAAGTTCTGCTAAGCACTGACAACACATAAACACCTACCTTGGGATGCCCGTGCAGCTCTTCACTGTTTGAGAGGGTGGCATTGAAAGGCTCTGTATACTGATTCGGTTCTTTCTTCATCTTTCTCTCTCTCTTTGCTGCCGTAACTCTGAAGAGGCAAAACTGCTGACAAAGTAAAGTTGCCACAAATACCCAGGTGCACCCCTTCATTTTGAAAAGGGAGGGGCCAAGTCAGGAAGGGCACTCTCCAAGCACAAAAACCTTCACCACCAATAACAGGAATAGACACAGACTTCTCTCTAAAAAAATAAAAAGTAAAAAGGTTAGAACTATTAAAGATGATCCTCTGGGTTATGCAATGTCAAATAAGCAGCATGCACGGATGCGCTGGTTGCTGGAGAGATCTCTGTTCAAGCAGGACACATGGAAATGGTATAGATAAACTTGTTTGAAAATCTGGATTCACTCGAAGGAAGAGGTAAGTCCATTCAGCCTCTCGAAGCTTACATAAATACAAGAGGCCCTGGCAAGTCCTGCCACCCACCTTGAAGTGTCGCCTGCCCCCCCCCCCCCCCCCCCCACCACCAAACCCCCCTGAAATGCCGTTACCTAGAGAAGTGAAATTGCTCAGGGCAACAGTTGCTCGGGCCAGAGCTGACAACACAAACTCATTAAGGGGGTTGTTCGGTTGTTCCTCTTCAACAGGAGATTTCACTTTCTGTCATTTGAAGCATTGCGTTCAGTTCAAAGCAGGCTTGAATATGTTCCCATCCATTCTCTCTTGAATGATACTTCCCTTTCCTCAGTGACAAGTCCTCATCCTTTCCTTTCGAGATGCTGGGGAACTGTAACCCAAAGTTGCTATAGCCACTGCTCTTCTGAAGAGGCTGAAAGCATCACAGCTCAACCAAGTGCTCAGCCTTCTAAGGAGAAAATAAATTTCTCATATCATAGAAGTTAAAACAGGGAGAAGCAAAGAATCTGAGGATGTACCTAGGTCCATTAGGAGCAGATAAAGTTTTCCCAAGTCTAGCTTCTCTCCCTCTTTAGCTGGGTTTATCTTCACTTTTCTTTAATGAGACGATGAGCAGTAAATCCCGATGCCGCAAGCAGCTGTCAGGATGTAGAATCTCGTGTCTTTTTCATCCTCGTTTCCCTCACACTAGGCAAGGTTTCAGGTACCTTTGAGTGTAGATCACGTCAGATTTTTCTCACTGTTCCTTTCCTCAGCTGCACACTGGCAAAACCCTCCTCAGCTTTTGCTTTACCTCAGCAAATAAGTACTTCTTTCCTGAATGAGTTTCCATCAACTTCAAGAAAGAGAGGAAAAAAAAAAAAAAAGAAAAAGTAGGAGGGATCACATTCTAATGAGCTGTCAAGCCTATTCTCTTCACATTCCTATTAGACTCACTGATAAGTGGAGCTGGCCCGTGTGCCAGGCAGATTTAAATCAATGCCCGTTCCCTGCTCCCTCCCCTCAGCCCTACTCTGTACCTCCCCTTCATTATCTCAGAGAAATCACCATTTTTCTGGGAAGTTTGTAAAACTGTACATGAGCGTGTGGTAGAGCTAAAAATATGTGGCTTGGAATATGCACTCAGCATCGCACCACACATTGATACACCAGAACTCTTGCTCTGTACTCTAGTTAGCTGTGTTCCGCGCAACATTTTCCCCTAGCTCTCATTAGAGGCTGGCTCAGTGGGGGCTTTCTGACTTCTTTACAGGAGGGTGGGCTGTTTATTAAAAATAACAGCAAACCAAAGGTTACACATCTCCTACAAGCATTTCACAAGGGAGATCTTGAAGTACTTGGGCAGTCTGCAAATCTTAGTCAGTCCCCCACCACCTAGAAAAAAATACTCTTTCTACAAATACAGAGAGCGATGCAAAAATTTATCTGAGATTGTACCATGAGAAAGTCCAAGAATGAGAAAAGGTTGAAGATCACATAATTTGAAGTCCCTTATGAAGCAAGCAACAGATTTACTGTCTTCTAGCAATTCCTTTAGCATGCCTTCTGTAATCCAAGCAGTAATCCCAGCACTGTTCTTCACCAGACTTTAAAGGCAGCCAGGGTGGATCAGGAGCAACAGCTCTACTATCTGTAGCTCACGGAAACTGAGGCATGAACAACCTGAGCACAAAATCAAGAAGTAGAGTACAGGTTGGTTTGTTATTTTTTTTTTCTCCAAAGCATCTTTTGAAAGAAATGGAGTTTGGGAAAGAGAAGAAAGTGAGAGTAAGAAGGGAAGCTGCACAGAAGCTAAATAGTTAACAGCGTGTCACCCCTCCCCCAACTAGCTCACATTCCATCAAAACTACGTGGCAGACTTTATTTGTTAATAATATTTAACTTTCTTTGGCGCCTTCTCATACTTAAGCCTCTTTTTTCAGGTTAGTTGTAGACAAGCCATGAATTTGTAAAAGTGCACTTGATGACACATTAATAGGACAATCTGTCATATTGCAGCTAAACAGCTTGACAGATCCGCACACCATGGCAAGAAATGATATCCAAGGCTGGAATGGGGCAATCGCTTTTTTGGTCTGCTGGTGCAGGCTGCATCTGTCTGCCTGCAACATCTCCTTTCCCATCCCAAGAGCCAAATCCCAAGACTGTATCCTCCTCAGATTGGGGGGAAATGAATCCTAACTATGTTTGCAACCACGAGGCGAAGTTAATGATGGTCCAGTAGGACAAACTGAGCATAGCTAACTCCCGACTGTACCCTTTTCTCTGTGTTGGGCTGGAACAAGTGTCAGCTCAGTTGTTACCTCTCCTCCAACCTTCAATTCAGCTTTTGTGTTATCTGTAGAAAACTGCACGCCTGGCTGCTGCTGTTCCCTCATCCTAGCTGCAGCGGTTCCAAAGCACCTGAGTCCTGCCAATGCACAAACAACATTCAAACTCCACTGGCAAAAAAAAAAAAAAAAAAGGAAAAGGCAAACATTGCACTTAATAGTACAAACCAAGGATCTCAAAGTGACTGAAGAGACAAAGAGCTCCTCTGAGCTCAGCACCGTTTCAGCAATAACAGGAATAGTTAAGAATGTAGCGATACCAATTCTGCATGAGGGAAGTTTTGCAGTAGGGAAGATGATACAAGAAGCCACATTTACATTTCAAAATTGTGTGCAAGAACCCAAACACAGTATTTGCAGACACTGTAAGAAGTGTGCGTAAAGCTAGAATAGTCATGCAAGAAACTTCTTTCAGTCTCTACTTACACAATTTGCCTTTTACTCAAGATAGACCTCACCTAACCATGCTAAGAATAATACCCAAAGGGAAAAAGATCAAAAGCTAGGATTT
Organism: Egretta garzetta; assembly: GCF_000687185.1. Lineage (NCBI taxonomy): Eukaryota > Metazoa > Chordata > Aves > Pelecaniformes > Ardeidae > Egretta > Egretta garzetta. The sequence continues at coordinate 1,435,485 of NW_009260796.1, forward strand.
TCCCCAGAGTTGCCCATTGTAGGTGTATCGAGCAACTCCTAAGCCCTGGTGCAGAGGGAGTGATTTTTTTTAAGCCAATACAGAAGGTGACGGGTTCACTGACACGCACACCCACCCCTGCTTCAGACCAGCTAAGCTTTAGAGTGCTCCTATCATAGATCCCTTAGGTTTAAAGCTAAAATTTCCCGACATTAACCCGACACAAACTCAAGCAGTTGATTGGGCTAACAGACAAAAGCTGTTCGAACAAACCTAAACGCACCAGCAGACAAAAAAGAACAGCTTTGGGAAGGCAGACCAAGAGCTCATGGCCACCCCCCCGGGGCTGCCCGCACCCCACCTTTCGGAGGGCCTCTCCATTCGGCTCTTCCCCGCATCCACCCCACAGCCGCCGGCTCAGGACCCAGGCAGGATCGCTGCGCCATCTCGCGGCACACCCACGGAAACACCGAAAGCTGGGCAAAACAGAGAAACATTTGCTCGCTTCGCTTGCAGGCATCAAAGCGTGAAATAACATCATTGGGGCAAAGCTTTTACCGCTAATAAAAGGTTCTTGGTAAACCCCAATAAATCATCCTCATGCATTGCCCAGAAAAGTCTTTTCAATAACACGAGAGTGTTCATGCTCAATAGCCTCACTTCTGTGTGTAAGCAATTTTTCCACTGAAAACATGATTTTTCTGCTTTAGAAGCAAGACCTTTGCTGGGCAGCAAAAAAAAAGGTATCAACTTGTATACTAGTTGTCTTCCTGTGACTGGGTTGCAATATAAGCCACCAATAGCAAGAAATTATTAGCAGAAATTGTTCAGACACATTCAAAAATTACCTTTTGAAGCACAGGGCTTAAGGTCATAATTCTAATTACAAGTGATCAGCTTGCTCTTCTGAAGAAACAGCAGCTTGTCACTTGCTGACTGCTTACACATTTAAGGCAAATTGGAGAATCCAAGAGATGGGCAAGCATCATCTCATTTCTTTGGCCTTCTGTGTATGGGAGAGTTTCCCATGCTATCAACACCCATGTTCCATTTCAAATCCCAGTACCTGTGCAAACACAATAGGAGGGTTTTTTTTTTCCTTACAGAATTTGTGAGGGGTAGGGGCAGAGCAATGCCTGTCCTCACAGCAAGAATCCTGTATGACTACATGGATTCAAAATGCAGCAACACAGCTACCCTCACCTGACTAGCTCCTTGCTAACACAAGCACTAAAAAAAACCTGAAGCAGGGCAACTGGCAAAATGAAAAGCACTAAAGTCTAAACAATGGAGTGCAAAAGAACTCCAGGCACAAGAACTGATCTGAATAAAAGGCAGAAATACCAGCGTTATTAAGGAAAATGCACCATTTTATAGAGCAAATTAGGACACAGCTCAGCCCTGGCAGATGTCAGTCAAGCAAAAAAACCTCACTTCCATAAAGCTATGAAGAAATTGCTGTTAGAAACAACTATCTTTTCGATCCACACACACAACTGGAATGCCAGCCCATAATCAAATTCTAGAAGTCAAAAGCGAAGACAGCCTCTCAGTAACATTTACTACTGCACAGAGCTGACGCTGGCCAGGTATCACAGAACTAGCTATCCCGGTGTCAAGGGAACAGCAGCAGAATGAAGCCAAACTGTACTCAAACAGCAACTGCTAAGTTAGCAGCAAGGTTCCCATCTACTTTTTTCTTGAGAGACCCCATCACTGTTGGCAAGAACAGCAGAACAGCCCCTTAAAGTGGTTCTTTACGTGTCTCAGAGCAGGTGCTGAAAACAGGTACTGCACTACAGTGGCAGCTGTGATGTTTACATCATTATAGGACAAATACCCCTCTGCAAAGGAACTGCATCATCAAACAAAAGATCTAAAAGAATTTACTACCTCTAGGTCTTCCTGGAGGTGTTCTACTACAGATGTAAGTGACCAAACTAACTTGAGGGGGCGAATAAACCTGGAGGTGGGAAAGATGCAAGTGTGCTACAGTTCTTGTTTCCTGGCCCATATATATACAGTAAGATTTCTTCCCAGTGACTCCTTTCCCAAAAACAGTCCCACAGAAAGTACAAATTTTATCATGAATGTTTATTATGAACAAACAACTTTACAATGCAGTCACTTCTACTCCTCAGCACATGCTTGAAGTAAGGTAACTTCCATGACCTTGACATCTTAGGGGGAGAAAAGTTACGGCTACACACAAATCCAGGACTTTAAAAATCAGGAGTTCTTTAAAGGCGACCACTGAGATATCTTCTGATTCAAGCTGCAGAAATTCCCTACCACTTGTGTAGAACAATCTTACAGAAATCTATGAGATCGCAGCATGAAAGTGAAGGGCCAGACATTTGTTCCAATATGATATACTAAGGGACAGCTTTTAGTTTTATTACGTTAAGTAATGCACTGCTTCAGGGCATGATAATATTTTTGCATGGCAAAGAATGGCTTACTCCATCTAATGACTTTGATAACAAAAAGATCAGATACTGCATAAACGCTTTTAAAAAACACAAAACAGGAAAACCTACACAAAAGGGAAGAAATCTTCTGTTACCAAAGGCAAGGAGCAGAGAGATGTATCAAAACCTTGTAAGCCACAGATGCAAGGGTTCAGTCAGCTACTGCTCCTAGCTTTCAACAAACGGCACCTGAAATGACTGTCGTGTCTTTCTCCGAACCCAGGATACTGAAAAGGAACTGCAATTGGAAGTTTTGTTTTTTAAATACAACCAATCCTCAGAAAAAATGCAGCATGTCCAGGGTTTAACCAAAGGTTTTTTTGTTTCCAATTGAGGCCCCTACTAAAAACAAGAGACCCACCTTGTAATACTTGGGTGTAGCTTAAGGCCAACTTCTTGCCACGTAATAAAATGCCTTTTATTCAACATCTCCGGATTTTACTAGTTCTTTTACCATGGTTAGGTACATTTCACAAAAGGTTCAAACACACCATGCCCCAAGTTGGTCTCCTTGCCTTTGCTTTCATTTATGTAGACAAAATAACTTCCATAAGGTAAGAAGATAAACATAAGATAACCAATTAAAAGCTTCTGTCTGTAGGCAATGTCAATGGTAATAAAAGGCGTTGTGAGAACACAAACATCTTTGAATGACACTAAGTTCTATGAGGCAGAACAGCCTCAGCTACAGGTCCATATGCTTTGAGAAAAGTCATCTTGAAAAATCCTGTCACTGCAGGAAAGACATGACACTCCCCCTTCCTTTCTAGCACACCCCCAGACTGACGGAACATCGTTCTTTCTAGACAGATACAACCAGTGCTTCTCTTTTAGAAGAGCTGATCAAGCACATACAAGAGGTAAATTAAAAAATAGTTATAAGATTTGGTAAAGTCACAAAATAAAAAAAAAAAAAATCAAGTATTTATAAATACATTTTAAAATCCAGCCTTTTACAAATTCCATCCCCACGCACCCATGTCCTCCTTCCCTTCCTTACCTCAGCAAGAACTGCTTCAAGATTTCTTTAGTATAGAGCTGTTCTGCTAGTTTTGATAATTCCTACCTATTGCAGAGAATTGGTCACATTTATTGATGCTCTAAGCTGCATGGCTCATGGATTAACAGTACGTTTTTGCTTACAATTCAAGATACCAAGGAGAAGCACAGAGAGAGAACAAATCTGAAAGGGAACATAAAAGAGTTTCAAAAAAATCCTTAGATACATGAGGTAATATTTATTTGGGCTCTTCACAATACTTAAAGTAAGACTACGCAGTTAGATGCAGAGCTTTTTACCTTATCACCTTTGACAATTTGTTTACCATCAACAGTGAGTGCGTTCTTCCCCAGATGACTAGGCATCACTGCCACTTATGGAAGGCACAGTAAGTTTGCCTCTGATGAAACAAAGCATTTGGATAAAATTAAGCAGGGGTGGGGGGAAACCAAGCAAACTCAGTTAAAAAAGTAATTTCAGACTTTTGAAGTACCCTAGGAGCTGTAGTGTTTATCCATAGTTCTGTAATCCCATGAACATACATCGCTATTTCACTCATCCGTCATCCAAAGGGGAACAGTGATGAACTTACACCTAAAAGCAAAAAGCTTCTACAGTCTCAGATGAATTAGAAGGGCTTGGGTTTTGGCCTTTGGTGGTGGTGGTGGTTTTTTTAAGTTTATGCAAATCTTCAAGTAAGCAAGTGGAACTAATTTTAAGGGTTTACTTCAGCTAGTGACACTTCAGATTAATTCAGTTGACTCTGAAGAAGCTGGTTTGTGACTCAGACTCATTTGTCCTCCTACCTTCACAAGGGCTAGGGTTAGCTCACTTACCAAAGCCCAAGAAATCCAGAGAAGATTTTCTGAATACACAATCAACTCTCCATTGGTGTGTGCAGTTTTATTATTTTTTCCAACAGTGGCACCTTGTGATCAAAATTAAGTATTACAGCTTTCAAATATAACATCTCCCAAAATGGAAATCTGTTAAGTGAACAAATCCAAAACAATACTGGATATGGGTATCCCCACTAAAGACTGATCCAAATGCTTCTTCTTGCTAATTCTTCCTAAAGGCTGACAACTGCACTTCTTGTAGCCCAAATAAAACCTTCAATTACATTGGGACAATTTAGACAACACATTTAACACACACAGTGTTATTTTCCCACTCATCTAATCACTACTGACTAGATATGCAATGATGTTCATTCTATTTTAAAAAAGAAACCAGCAATCTTCTGTAGCATCAATGTTCACATTAACCAAACCCTTACCAAGTCCACCTGAAATCACTACTTGAATCATTTCAACACCTGTACAGGCTCTTCCCTAATGAAAATAAAATACGATATGCATAAATTGTGAAATTTTAAAAATTGTTCAATGCAGTAAAAAGCCTTATTTGCTTAAGATTTTCAAATTTCAAATAACAGATGGAGAACTGCTATAAAAATCAAAGCACTAGAAATGTTAGTGTCTCATCAATAATGCTTTGACTTGTGAGCCACTACTAGATAGTAGCAAGGACAAGAGGATCCGCGAGCAGAACTTCTTTTAGTTTTCTGACTAAGCGAAACTACTCCATTTCTCAAACATAACCCATGAGCCAACCAATGTTTTACCTTGCAACATGGTAAAACAAATATTTATCCCAGTGTCAGAGTCAGATGCCCAAAGGGTCCACTCATTCTGCAACTACCTCTAATTTGGTCTTGGTTTTATTTTGTCATTCTCATTCTTGCGCTATGCTTCTCAGTACATACTTGACTGTGTAGGCAAAGGCTGCAAAACCAACTATAACAAACAAGTTCGCCAAAGCTCCGCCTAAAAGTCCATGGTTACGATTGGCCTGTTGGAGACCTGGATGATTGGCAGGTGCCAAGGGTACGTGCCCATTAAGAAGGGGTATTCCATTCTGACCGTAGTGCGCTTCCCCATCAGGGACAACATCTGGTAAAGGGAGGGATGGAGGTCTGTTATTGAGCTCTTCTTGTGCTTTCTGTTTTTGTTTAATCTCCTGGAGAAAGAAAAAAGAAAACTGAGTAACTGGAAGTAAAAGTGGTGAAGCTATTGGGTGTTTTAAAGAGATTTCAGAGTCCAAGTTCTTACATATCTTTAGGAAAAGGATATGGTACACTCCTTTACATCATAGGTCTTTTAAACTAAAGTAACTGCACTACATACATTTGTACAGTCTCCCCAACTTCTTCCAAAGTGACCTACTTCAGTAGTTGACACTAACAATCATTTGGGCAAGTTTATTTTTAGTTCACATGCACATTTTCTGAGAAGCCTTTCTTCAGAATTGAGAAATTCTTGCGTTAAGTCTTGCATATCCAGCTTGTTTTGAACACAAAACATGAAAAAAAATGAAGAAAGCGATCATAGAAGCTTAGAAGGATTAGGACCATAAGTACTACATGTTACAAATCTGCCTGTACTTGGAACACAACAGCCGTTATCTATTATTGTCTTCAGAGTCTCCCGACGATTTAGGTACTGGCAAAACAGCATTGCAGAAAGTATTTCCAATTCTCTGGCATTCTTGTAACTGATAAGAAAACATAACTAAAGCCTTCAGTTCAGTTCTATATCTGTGTGAGGAAGAAAGGAAATGGGAGATAAAACATTCCTTTTCCCTGAAGGCTGTCCCAAAAGGAGACAAAGAGGGAGAATGCTTTTTAAACAAGAGCTTTGTAAATATCTTTGAGAACAACAACAGATGAATCAAACTTGAAGTTCCGTTAGCACTCACCACTCTGACCAGAAAGGCCATTTCTGTCTATGGACGATATTTACTTCACTAGCTGGGATCCTATGTTTATGACCTCAGGTTATCGCTAACAAAACCACACCTCTCATGCTTAAGAAAACAGCTGGAAAACAGCTCTTCTATATTTTTTCCCCACTCTTCTATGGTACGTATTCTTTGTGCAATAATTCAGACTTACAACTTGGTGAAATTTTTATACCCCAAAACAGTTTGCCTGGCAGAATAAGTTTTACGCCTAGAATTCCAAATTACAGTGAGCATCAGCATTATAATATTTAACTCCTGAGTCATGAAACAGAGTCAGTAACAGAAAACTGTTTCCATTCATATGGCATGCAGAAAATTAACTCTCAAAATCTCAACAGCAGGCTGAAACAACTGAATTCCTTCACTAAGCAGTTACAGAGAAGGAACCATCTTGAGACAGGAGTGAAGAAAGGAGCATCCTTCATTCCTAACAGGTGAGACCTTTTAGAACCAAGTACCATCCGTGGATATTGGCTAAAGAATCCCAGGGGTCTGAACGACGTGAGATACTTTTTATCTTTTTCCTTTCTTTCTTAAACCTTTACCACCTATAAAACTGCTGTCTGGCTCAAGGGTAACTATTTTCAGAACCTTACGCACAGCAATTTTTTATATCCTTCAGCTATTACCTATACATGACAATATCAACTCTGCATCAACATACCTACAAGGTTAGTGTTGTGCAAGGAAGATACACACCTTAAAAAGATACCACCCATTCTCAGAAGTTAAGCAGGAAGATCTTTGAGAACAACAACAGATGAATCAAACTTGAAGTTCCGTTAGCACTCACCACTCTGACCAGAAAGGCCATTTCTGTCTATGGACGATATTTACTTCACTAGCTGGGATCCTATGTTTATGACCTCAGGTTATCGCTAACAAAACCACACCTCTCATGCTTAAGAAAACAGCTGGAAAACAGCTCTTCTATATTTTTTTCCCCACTCTTCTATGGTACGTATTCTTTGTGCAATAATTCAGACTTACAACTTGGTGAAATTTTTATACCCCAAAACAGTTTGCCTGGCAGAATAAGTTTTACGCCTAGAATTCCAAATTACAGTGAGCATCAGCATTATAATATTTAACTCCTGAGTCATGAAACAGAGTCAGTAACAGAAAACTGTTTCCATTCATATCGCATGCAGAAAATTAACTCTCAAAATCTCAACAGCAGGCTGAAACAACTGAATTCCTTCACTAAGCAGTTACAGAGAAGGAACCATCTTGAGACAGGAGTGAAGAAAGGAGCATCCTTCATTCCTAACAGGTGAGACCTTTTAGAACCAAGTACCATCCGTGGATATTGGCTAAAGAATCCCAGGGGTCTGAACGACGTGAGATACTTTTTATCTTTTTCCTTTCTTTCTTAAACCTTTACCACCTATAAAACTGCTGTCTGGCTCAAGGGTAACTATTTTCAGAACCTTACGCACAGCAATTTTTTATATCCTTCAGCTATTACCTATACATGACAATATCAACTCTGCATCAACATACCTACAAGGTTAGTGTTGTGCAAGGAAGATACACACCTTAAAAAGATACCACCCATTCTCAGAAGTTAAGCAGGAAGACTATAATAGTCTCTGATCTTAACGGAGAATTAAGAAAAAAATCTAGGATATTGATGGACCAAGTCCAGATATACGAAGACCAGTCCTACCCAAACTCAAGAAAACACAGTATACAATTCTAAAATATTGGGACCGCAACCACATCTGCTGCATGTGCAGCGCACTCAAGGCTACAATACCGATCCTAAATGCACATATTTGATTCTCTATACAATGGATCTTTGTGCAGCAGAAAAACAATTCCATTTCAAGATTCAAGTTTTTAATTCTTACACATAGCAGAAGCGCCTTTAAAAGGCTTTCAAGACTGACAAAAGTAGCTACTGTCTGGGAAAAGTCCTAAATAATCAGTTCACAGATCTACACAGAGCAGCTGAAAATTATAGAAAACCGACTTATTGCACAGATTAATTCCCTTACCTCCACCACTTCAGGAAAGAGCTCACAGAAGACTTTATCTTTTAAATTAAATGCTAAGCTTTGTGCAGCAAGCTGTCTTTTCTGTGGAGGAAACAAAAATTATCAGTAGTTACACATAAATGAAGTCAATATCCTTTAATTCAACATCTGATTATTTCCCACAAGAATGGTGCAAACCATTAGCCAATTAGCCAACTAGTTTCTACCATTTACAGCTGCGTATGTGACACTTGTTCACTACAACAGACATTTCTAGACATAAGTTATGTTTTCTTTTCTTCATCTTACAGGATTAGTGTTCTGTACTAGTGTGCCTGCTTGGCAGACACTTCAAGAGGAAGGAAGGAAGGAGAAAGAGCGTCCTAACCATAGGCTTTACTAAAAGGGATTTTAAGTTCCCTTAGAAATCTTCTCCCCATCCCCACACGACATAAAATTGACTTGATTCATCTGCCCGTCATCTGTAGTAGGCAACAACATATTAATTTCTGAGATACCAAACTGCCAGCTGCCACTGTTGTTTTAATTTGAGGTCACATTCAACATTCCCTAAGCTGACAAAAGGTACATCATGCAGTCTGGAGCTTACTGTGAACTCCGATGTCTCTATGCTGCCCAGTGTGGGGCCCTTTTCCACCATAAAACTAAGAAGGCCCGTCAAGATCGTCGAGACTGACCAAGCCGGATTCCACGTATCCGGGTGGAAATCAGTGATTGAAAGACACAACCTTCAAAAAGATAAGACAGGCAGTGTGTTTTATTTTTGCCATTAAAACTATTACACATTATACATATTGCTAAAATGGTGTTAATTGCTTAAGTGTTAGAAGAAAATCCTTACCTTGTATTACACTTAAACCTTCCATTAGGTGTAATCATATAAATACTAGGAGGTTTAAAAGGAAATTCTCTGGGGAATATTAGTTTCCCATGATAATAGCCACCTGCATTACATAAAGAGATGAATTACTTATTTTGCATGAAGATGAAGTCCTAAGCTGCTACTCAAAATGGGCCAAATAAAACCCTTTACTTGTCTCCTTCTCCCCCTCACACTAAAGAGATCAAGGTCATCATCTTGTGCCTCTAGAACACGGGAATAATGATCCACACCTGCAGCAGATTTACTTTGGAGGCAATTCTCTCACATGCATATTACAAACAGTACTTTCCATTGTCAAGTCCATAATATATTTAAGGAAAACCAGCCAAAGTGTATTTAATACAATACAAATGGGTTAGTTTTCCAGAAACACCGATAATGGCAAATACAGTCCTATGAAGAATTCAATTTCAAAAACGCATTTTGTGAGAGGCTCCAGAAGACATTGTGGAATATGTGACTACAACAAATTAATAAGGCTTTTGTGTTCCTTGCTTTCTCCAGAGAAATTCATAAAGAGAATGTATGTCTCAGTTCACTGAGAACGTTTAGGTGGTAACAAAATGGGATTTTCTGAAATTATCTTTGACTGTCACATACTATCTAAAGTGAGTTATCTGCTCCAAGACCTTTAGCAATTACTTAATAAAAAGTTACCTGTCTTCAGTTTAACCTACATGTGGTTTTGTTAGAAACCTTGATAACAGAAAAATTACTAGTAGACAGCAGTACTACTGTCTCTTTTCAACAAGCTATCACAGAAGACACAGACAGCTTTGAAACTGCACTAACAGTTTTTAGAGCTATTTACAGGAGTTATATTTTGCCCAAACAGGCATGCAATTACTCAGGCATGCCAACCACAACATAAAGTACATGCACATTTTTGCTACATGCTAACTTTTACCTTCATAGGGAGTCATTTCAGGTCCCCGTACCACATAGTGCCTAAGACAAAGAAGGAAATTTAAACAGTGTGAAAGCCATCACACAATCAGACATCAATTTCTCTACAAAAACGAAGATCAGTATCACTTCAGCAAAAGTTTCACACTCCACCTCCCAAAACCAAGATTCCCATACAACCTGTAGGAGTGAAGGAGTCAGACCTGATGACCTGGAAAATCTTGCTGTCTCCACAAGTGTGTGAACAGTTCATTCTAATTCTTACCATTCAAGGATATTGGATGGGAGGGGCTCTGCACAGATATAAGGCACTGGATCTTTCTTAATTCGAAGGTAGTCTTGTTTAAGTCTCTGTGTTGCTGTCGTTGGTGCTCTCTTATTACTGTTGTTGCTCATCTAGTTTTTAAAAAATATACACAAACACAATCTCAATACAATCTTAAGAGACACAGAGCTACTATGCTTCACTGAACACAGCTCCAGATTTTTGCAAAATCTACATTACAGAGTATTTTTAAAAATATAAATTAAATTACTGTAACTTTTAAGTGGCAAGCACCGTGCAAGATCTTAACCAACTAACACACTCCCAAGAGACTCGGTATATTGCCAAAATGGGAAAATACTCCTTCCAGAACTCTGCTGTTTAAATACGACAGTGAATTGCTATCATGAAAATATGCTGCACTATAGAACCCACATGAACTCTTAATAACCAGTCCTGTGTTTAGGCTGAACACACATCATTATGACAGTTTTAAAGGGCTTAGTCTTTTTAAGTAATTCATTTCCCTATTCAGTTTGAATATCTATTATGTAAATTTGCCTATGATTTAAATTCATTTGCTGTTTCTACACATCCAGTTATTTGAAATAAACAACAAACAAAAAGCCACAAAAACCTTATTACTGACTTTGAGGTGAAGAATTTTAAGTTAAATCTGCTGCCTGGTTAATAGTTAGTTGAATTTACGGAAGGGAACTTCTGAGCGAGATTATTCTCTTCCAGATAAACAAAGACCTCATCCAAAATGAGACAAGTCAGTGTGAAGAAAGGAAATTCCATGCTGCTTACAAGACAAAGAAAGCATTAGCCCTTACAATGCACCTACAGAACACATAACAATTAACAACTGCTATTTAACTCACTTTCTCCCAAAAATTTAGCAAGTTAGTTAGCTTTATACATGGAAATTCAAACAAGACCAAAAAGGAAAGATTTTACAAACAGCTTGTATAAAGACCTAAGACAACGCTTACAGTACGACAGCAGCATTTGATGGGAAGAGTACGTTAAATGCCTCTAACCCTTTCTATTCCTTTATTTCATGTAGAAAGCCAAGTGCAATTTATTAAAGGAATTGTATTTAGACTACAAGCAACAATTTTATGTGGTCAAATATTCAAGTCCTACTCAAAATAAGCACGTTTAACCTGGCTTTTGTCAGAATCACTGTACATCATTGTTTGAAACATATTTTTTCTGAAGGAAGTCACACATGGTTTTAAGTCTCACGTCTTGAAATCATAAAATCAAGGCTTTTTCCTCTAAAAAAGTCAATTTTGACTTTAAAACATAGATTAAATCGTATCTTTTTAACACAATTACTTGTTCTGAAGCCTTGCAATAGCGCCCCTCACGATGGGCTGCAAAACCGCACTGAAATACTTTACAGCACTAAATATAGTTATTGGGATTTTAAGACCCCGCAAAGCTTTATCCGAAAGAACCTCTGCATCTTAAAGGCAGAGAATAAACGGCAACATTTACAGCAGCTACGACGGCAAGCCCAGTTTCCCATCACGACAATATGATTTACCACAAGCAAGCAAGCAAGCAAGCCAGCAGCTCCCCAGCCCTCAG
>NW_009260796.1:1448028-1482128 GCF_000687185.1 Egretta garzetta
AGCCGGCGGTGAGGGGAGCCCGGCGTGCGCTGACATCGCCGTTCGGTTATTGTGACTTCAGCGAAGATTCTGTTCGGGAGGGATCTCGGGGTTGTCCGGTTTTCGTCTTTCCTGAAAAATAAAACGGTGTGTTCGTGCCTTTTTGCTGTGTGTCTCCTGGATCTTTTCTTCAACTTCCCAGTGCTAATAAAACGGATAAACCCAAACTCGTTTTCAGTCACCCCGAGCACAGGCGACATTTTTTAGTTGCAGGATTCCACCGGTAGGCCCGTAAAAATGCAGCAAATCATTTCCTATCATATTAGTGCGTTTGTCGCTCCAGTGATGTTTAAGAAGAGTAACAGAAATTATTCCCTTACAGGTTGGAGGCCAAGTGCGACAGGAAGATTTAATTTTAAGATTGCGGATCCAGATCATCTTACGAGAAAACGCTGCGAAATCTTGCACGGCTGGAGGGAACCCAGAGCTCGGCTGCGTCTTGGATCCGTAGCTCGCCGCCTCGCACGGCTGCGGGCAGCCCCTGCTCTTAAGGGGTTATATGGGAGGTCTGTGCTTAAAATACTCGGAGGCCAAGTGCAACAGGAAGATTTAATTTTAAGATTGCGGATCCAGATCATCTTACGAGAAAACGCTGCGAAATCTTGCACGGCTGGAGGGAACCCAGAGCTCGGCTGCGTCTTGGATCCGTAGCTCGCCGCCTCGCACGGCTGCGGGCAGCCCCTGCTCTTAAGGGGTTATATGGGAGGTCTGTGCTTAAAATACTAAACATTTTAACAATGTGGGTATTGTGTTTTGTAAAACACAAAATCCCACCTGGCCTTAACGTCCTTCTCGGCACAAAAAGCATTTTGAGTAAGTTACGCTAAGACCATATTTACATGCTGCTTTGTACAAGACAGGATCTAGCAGACGGCAGTCATGACGGTCGTTTTCCAAGATTTAATAAAAAAAAACCATAAGGAAGAGATGGGATCCTGATTTAAACATCTGTGTATAGCACTCGAGGTGTAGAGCATAGCTGCTGCGTTGTCTTCGTTAACTATTAGCACACGTACTAGTTTAAGGGAAAGCGTGCCTCTGTTGCTGGGTTAATAATCTTTTATTGCCTAAGGTGAAACAAAAAGGCAGAAAAGAAAATGATTCGACTTGCCCAAAGAGTTTGCAACAGACTCGTAGACGGGACTGCACGACTGCAATAAAGGCCAGAAGTTTTCTTCCTGTTCCAAAAGATGCCGGCATCTTCCGTGGGAATAATTCCTGCAGTTTCCTCTGGGCTTGAGCGCTCCTGCACCGGTACCCAACAGAGGGCAGTGGTAGCCCTCACGCTTTTTCAGTTCTTCTGTCTGTTGCCGGAGCAGCGTAGGCTGTTGTCCAGCCTTGGACTCCGTGTCATGAGCTTGTGGGGGTTAACAGCAAGAAAAAAAAACAACCAACCCCCCAAAAAAGGGCCGTGATGTTTTCACCTATGGGTAAAACCCAAATTTGAAACCACCTATACCTTTTAAATTTTACTTTGTTTCTATGTTTGACTGCAAAATATTGTGTCCTCATAGATGAGCTCTCTCAAGCATGTCGGTTTTAGTGTGGGAGTAGGACGTTTTTGTTTGTGTCCTAAGCACTGAGGCAGGGTTGTTGGAGCAAAGCGACTGTTGTCTTAGACCCCAGAGAGCGCTACACTTGTGCAGCAAACTGAAATGATGTTTGGACTTACAGAACCCCACAGAGAAATATAACAATTTTTGTTACATAAGCCTCAAATATGGACAAAAAATATTTTTGTAGAAGTAGGACAATGATAGAGGTTGTAGAAAAAAAAATGAGAATCTGAAATCATGAAGAGAGAAGTTAACCAAACAAAAATATTTTCAGTTTGCTGAGGGTGTCAGAATTTTAATTTCATGGTAGTCTCATTTCAAATGTCTAATATTTTCCATGATTAACTCAGACTTCTATCGCAATAACGGGATCTTTTATACACAAAGTGTTCACATGTCCCGCCTGTGGCCACATCAAAACTTTTTGATTTAGTGATGTTTATGAACCCGTATCCTTTTCTTTGAACTCTGTTGATCTTGGTGCCATGAAATGCTTAAAGGAAAAATGGTTTGCTTCAAAAAAGAAGTAATAGTTGATCTGTTTGTTTAATCTCTTACACTCACTCATCCTTATATCTAATCTGAGCTCAGAGGTCACAAATGCTTGAAGGTTTTGTGGAACAGAAGAAACTCTCCAGAATAAATTATTGTTATACTTCAAGATGCAAAGCCCAGTATAAACACCGCGTATTATTAAATGCTGTATTAGCTTACATGTCTTTCACCTCATAAATTCCCCGTGCCAACTCATGCAGTATAATCCATACCTAGTTTTATACCTTTTGACCTGAGGACGATTGCTTTTTTTTTTCCCCCTCTGCCGCACCATTTTGTCTTTTTTTTTTTTTTTATGTTTACACTGGAATTCCTACTAAGTCATCTAAGTCTAGAAATGTGAGAAAAACGTGAACCTGGCTACTGTAATAAAGGCCCCAGAAGGCTGAAGGGATTCCAGAGCTCGTATTTACACCTCTGTCATTCTCTCTAATGTTCCCCAACCCCGAAGTATTTCATGCATAAGTGTGTTGTCATTAACATTCCACTCATTTCTCTGGTATGTTATGCTCAACACTAATGATAGCGTAGAATGAGACTTCTCTCTCAGAGTACTTTGTTTCTTCCCAGTTGTTTTCCAACATGCAAATGAATCACACTACAGCATTTCCTCTCTCTGTAAAGTATCTTTGGTGTACTGCTATCGTGTCTTGAAGGCATATTTTAAACCTGGGCTTGGGAAGTCACTAGAAGTTCCAAATTTATGTTCCTAAATCATTAAGTGCACCAAGTAAAGAAGTACATACTGCTAAATTAACTTGGAAAGTGATTAACTCCAGGACAAAGGCAACTGAGAGTTCACGATCTCATAAAGGCTGGAGTTGGTTTTTAATTTGGTATGGGCCCCTCAGCAGGATCACATGGGTGGTTACAGGACATGAAAACATCTTTATGTGCTTGTGAACACAGACCTTTTGTATTACTGTTTAAAAATACATAGCTGTCTGACTTGCGCACTGCAGAAAATTTTCCTTTAATTGTAATCATAAGAAAAGCATTGCAAATTTTCTGGTCAGATACAAATCCCAGGAATCAGAATTTGTTCTGTTTGTGGGTGCCTTTGGGGAAGTCCTTTGCTCCGGGTTCTCCGTCAAATGAAAGTAGTACTTCATGCACTACTCCACAATGAGTATTTTGAGGCTGACCTTGGTGGATGAAGAAATAATTTGAGAAAGAAAGCGCACCCCGAGGAATGTAGTGAGGGTTAATTAGTATTCATATGTACTCAAATGTAATCTTGTCCAGTAAATGTGGCAACGCTGCGGCTGCTGAGTGTCTCTGTTTAGGTTGTCCAGAAAGACACAGAACGCTTGGAAGAACAGTCATGCCTCAAGGCTGCTCAGAACTGAGAATGCTGAGGAAATAGAAAGTTCCTGTGTCCCAGAAAGACATTTGATATATCCTTGGGGAAGCAATATCCCCAAGTCCTGTTACCATCAGCCATGCAGGATCAGGAGAGGACCCAACTGCGTAACTCATATGCACTCGATGGGCAGGTTTTTTTCTTCAATTACCTCACGGGTTGACCATTGGACCCATCGCTGCTTCAGATCACCAAGATAGGCCTCTCAGCTTAAGTAGTGAAAAAACAGGAGTCTTTACTTCTGCCCTGAATACAGAGAACTACCCCCTAGGCCCTTTACTAGTTTTTCAGTCTCTGTAGCCTGTGGGATTGGAAGATCAGTCAGTTGTAATGCACTCCCTTACTTCACCCATCCATATAACATGTTCCCTGATGTGTGTCATAGTGCGACTACTGATCTATTCATTTTGTTTGTTGTCTAAAGCCACTCTAACTGGCACCATCTAAATATTTTGGATGTACAAAGGCATAATTTTCTAACTGGGAAGAGATTACTGCCTACAAGCACAAGATGCATTAAAGAAATTGTTGCCCAGTGACTAAATGCAAGAGTGTCATGTGGCCTCTCATGCGGGACTACCTCCCTCCTAGAACAGGGGGCCTCAGGAACTGAAGGTGCTGGGCAAATCCTGCCTGGCAGCTTCTTCCATTACCAAAGACACAACCAAGATTCACAGCAAGCAAAAGCCACAGGGATCAGTAAAGGAGGCTTGGGAGTGTTATGCCCACGTAGGAGAGAAGTGGGTGGAGACTACCAAGCACAGTAAAGGTGAGGGTGGAGTTGGACAGAGGGACAAGGAGCTTGGAGGGAATGCAGAAGGAGAGAACAAATGAGGAAAAAATAGTCAAGGGCCTCAGAACAAAGGGGACGTGGCAACCTTGATCTGAATGGGCTGGAAGAAGCAAGGCAGGCATGGGGCTGAAGCTTTGCAAAGCCATGGGGAAGGAAAGAATGAATCTTTAGGATGTTGTTAAGGAAGAAGTAGCAGCTCAACAATCACCTTGAAGAATTCATCCCGTGAGTAACAGGTGATTTAGCTCAGGAAGCCACAGAGACATCTTATTTATTGAGCAAGGGAGCACCATTTATTAGCATGACTTGTCAGTGTTTGCCAAAGACGAGGCATAGTTGCAAGGAGCTCAGTGATGCCGGTGAAGCCATTTTTTCATTTACGCTAGGTACAAGCGTGTCGTGGTTTAACCCGGCTGGCAACTAAGCACCACGCAGCCGCTCACTCACTCCCCCCCCCACCCCTCTGTGGGATGGGGGAGAGAATAGGAGAAAAGAAAAAAAAAGTAAGACCCGTGGGTTGAGATAGAGACAGTTTAATAAGAGAGAAGAATAACAATAGTAGTAATAATAATAATAATAGTAAGAGAATATACAGAATATATGACGTTATATGGTATGAAATAGCTCTTTGGTCAGTTTGGGTTAGCTGTGCTAGCTGTGCCGTACTCCCAGCTTGTTATGCACCTGGACGAGCAAAAGAAGCTCAAAAAGTCCTTGAGTAGTCTGAGCACTACTTGGCAACAGCTGAAAACATCAGTGTGTTATCAACATTCTTCTGGTACTAAATCCAAAACACAGCACTATGCTAGCTACTGTGAAGAAAATTAACTCTATCCCAGCCGAAACCAGGACAAAGCGTGTTCCAGACATTGTTCTCTGAAAAGCCTTAGTTAGGATTTTGGTTCTGTACTGTGTTTAAGAATTAATAAATATTGCTGAACTGTATCTACTCTTTAACTTTCTAAAGTACGCTTCTTCGTTTTGGGGGAATGCAAAACTTTTCTGAGGGTGGTTTTTTTCCTTTTTTGGGAGGGGATTTCAACAAAAGAAATTTGGAATTCTGAACCTTATCAAAGGCAGAAGGGTATTTGCTGTTCAATCTATAGTGAATCTCCATCACTGATACCTGTATGTGCTGCAATTGTAACCACCTGTGTGCAAATGAGAACGGTGACACTGAGAAACTAAATCACTGTCCCAGGGTCATGTTTGTAACTAATCACATGTTTTCCACTGTCTGAGCCTGCATTCAAACCAAGAGATATCCCTGACCAAAAATCCTTCAGAGATCTTTTTGTAAGAGTACAGGACATTAATGCTAGTGTCTTGGGCAGATTTAGTTCAAGTAATTATATCCTGCCTTCCCAAATTCCCTTCCAATTTCAAGTGCATATGAGATGCATCACTTCCAGGTCTAAACTATGAGCAATGTCATTTGCACGCAAACATCTTGCTGCTTTCCCATCTAAAAGTAGTTCCAGTTCATTGACGGAGGAAACAACGTAGGTTTTTTGGTTTGGTTTGTCCTTTTGAGGGGTTTTATTGCTTTAACTACTGTACTGGCTTTTACTGAGTAACCTTCCGTCTGTGAATGTTTCGTCACCATAGTGCCTGTTTGTTTCGTAGTATTACAGTAGTATATTACTATCTAGTAAAATGATATTATTTTGTAGAATTCCCCAAACCCTTTGATTCCCTGGAGAATGAGCCTCATTTTTTTTTTAAATGAAAACTGATAACTTGTTCATAACTAGCTTCAACATGCGTGATGATCTTGAGTTTCAGAGAAGGACTATGATGGTTCCCGAGTCTCACTGACGCGTTGTTGATCATAAGGAAATCATTCAACTGTTTTGAAGCCCCATTTTTCTTCTTGTATAAAGAAAGGAAAAAATGATTTATCTAGCTTTATTGGAAGCACGCATGCTTAATCATTTGGTGAGTGTCTATTTTGAGCGCTCTGGACTAAAGGTTCCACATCATCAAGTGCCAGACATGAATCATATTCTTTATTATCCATAAGCACTGCTATTATGATAATGATCAATGTTGTTCATTTATAGGCCAGATTAATATTTCCAGGCTTTTTGTGATTTACTTCATTTTCTACTGTCTGAGTTGGAGAGGCAGCAGGCAATCAGACAGCCCTAGATGACCCAAATAAAATGACAGGGAATTTAACCTAAGCACTGATAAATCCCCGATAAACTTCCTGAAAGCAGGGGTTTTTTCCCTTTTATTTCCTCTCTTGCCTGGCTCAGGTCAGGCGTGACCTCCTTTATGATGATTGACAAGGTGATAATATTACCTAGAAAATAATTCTGGCATGTTTCTGAGTCAGAAAGAGGAAAGGTCAGTCCTCTTCCTTATTTATTCCACTGGTACTAGGTAAGGAGCTCCATCACCAGCATCCCGCTCCCATTTACCTCTCCATCCTGTGTTTCCTAAATGATAATTGGTACAGAGCCATCAGTGGCCATAAGTGGCCTTCTAATGACATCACCTTAGGATGCAAAGACAAACAGTGTGACATACCAGTTTCTCCTCACTGTTTATCACTTTCACCCAGAGCCTTTCACTGCTTCTGCATGCTCTTCTTTAGTATTTGACATTTGCATGATTACATTGCTCTTCATCTACAAAGTACAGCATGCCTAGTATTAGACCGTTATTAAGCTATTACCTTGCAAGCTGGATGTATGCTTTCCAAAAGCCATTCTAATGACTGTGGTTTCGGTACTGCTGAACTTCCTTTAAAGCCAGGTGATCCCCACACAGATCTCTCTAGATAATCATTCTTCACAGAGATCATTTGCAATTTCATAGCAAGTTTTTGTGTACAAAATATTTTTTCTTATTTGTTTAGAATATTAATTTAGTCCTACAGGAAGGAATATCCTGGCTGAGCTGACCAGTGGGGTTTTTTCCTCTAGTTAGACACAAATTGAGCCTCATTGAATGGGCCATTTTGCTAAATTTCTTTGACAAATAGGCCTCTGCCTTGACCTAGAGGAATTGTCTCCAGTGCTGACACGAGGAGTTGAGCCTTTCAATGATAAAATGTTTCATTTACAGAGCTTACTAAGCAACACAGACGACCTGCTAAACTTAGCCTGAGCTGTAAATCCCTGCTCTCCCACTCCACCTTCTGATCTATTTTTTCCTTTATGGCCATGAAGAGGAATGGGCATGCACTGAATGCCACCAGAATGGTTGGAGCAGACACTGTGTGGAAGCACGTGCAGTCTTTTACAGCCAGATTCTGATCAGTTCAGGTGTAGATAAACAGTTTGCTTATTGATGCAAGCTTTTGGAGATGCTGCAGCCTTGCAGGAAGGCACATCTTTGAAGAAGAGGCAGGAAGCCTTTTGGAACTGTTGGTACAAATAACACCTAAAATTTATGTCTTCCAGCAGAGTCTCTGGGAAACTTAATAATAAATATACGCCAGACAGGTTATCAGAAATAAGAGCAAGGCAGCATGATTTCCTATGGCATCCAGAATAATGGAATGATGTGCCATCTGACAATTTACACTGAATTTTCACGGCAATGGGTCCTAGAGAGTCTTCTCCTGAGGGGTGCTCAGGGCATATTTTGAAGTCTGTGACAGATCAAAGGTGATCTGCTTTTGTTCATGCCAACAGAAGAAAAAAACCCCTGATCTTACCCTTGCAGCTCCACTATTGTATTTAATCTTTACTACACAGTGGCAAAGCAGGGCATGGGCAGCAGGGAGTATCTTGAACAGAGTTTCATAGAATCATAGAATCACATAATAGATTGGGTTGGAAGGGACCTTTAAAGGTCATCTAGTCCAGTAATTGCTGCTGATCTATCAAGTCAAAGTCAATGTTCAGATTTTTAAGGGACTAGAATATGAAGTTGATGTTTGCTGAAAGACTTCGGTCAAAAATGCCAGGGATAATGAGGAAAACCAGGGTATTTTATATTAAGACACTTTTCAAAATTAAGTAATACAAAATGCATTACTTGCATGGTAGGCCTAACTGTCAGTCCTTGTGTGATGAGTGAATGCAGAGAGGAGAGAGAATTTAAAAAAAAATATCAGGTAAAGGATATAAGCCCTCACGATGTACATTCGCGTCTGGAGGCATATTAAATTGCTGGCATGGCAGACACAAACTACAAGTGTTCCTGATGTATGGACTTCTTTATGACAATTAGGTCTAGAAGGGAAAATAATCTCAAGATCTTACCCTCTCATGCTGATGAAGTGGGAAGGAAGTCTATTATGTTAAGCAATGGGCATTGCAAGGAGCTCATCTGATGAGGCTGAAGCCCAAAATATATCGGATCTGATGGAGGCAGCACCCCTTGCACGTTGTTGGAAAGCATCTGCAGGACTGTTAAATGCACAAAGACTTCTGCCACCTGTTTGTCTAATACAGGAGTAAGCACTGATCATCTCAAAATATCAGATGAGATCTAGGAATATCTCTTAAAAATGTATTTTTAAATACTGTAGCATGACTACAACCCATCCTGTTGCAACTAACAAGCAGTATCAAAGCAATAGTCATCATCGTGCTTACATGGCAGCTTACATCACCACGGCTTCATACAAGCACCAATTAACCCTCTCAACAATGCTGCCCAGTGTCATTAGGGCTGTTTCAGAGATGAAGCAACAGAGAGAGGCAGAAAGATTTGCCCAAGATTGCACAGCAAGAGCAGAGAAAAGTTCAAGAGTTTAAGGCTTTCAGTTGGTATTTCTTTGTCCGTGTTGTGGCAGACTCTACCCTCGTCTGTGGGTGGAGTTTTTTATTTATTGCCATTGCTTTTGCAGTTCTGCTGGATAGGGGAAATTGAATCTCTTCTTGTTGCATTTGTTTTTCATTTTGGTTGGAGGTTGGTGTGTTCATTTTTAATGTGCTAGAGACTGGACAAAATCTCCTTGCAAGCAGGAACCCTCCAGCAACCAGACTATAGACTTTGAACAAACGGTTGTGAGGAGTTTGGAGATTTCTGCCTTTATTTGGGTTTTACAGGGCACTAATGGGGTAAATTCCATGAGAAAACATCACAAGGCCAGTTTAGCTCCTGTTGGTTACAAGCCATTCCTGATCTAACTTTTGGGGATTGCTTGGGGACTTCTGTGGAGGGTTTCTGTTAGTGCTGAACAGACAGGTCAGACCAGGGATATTTGTGCTGTTCAAGTGGACTGTTCATTCCACATTACTCATGGTGAGGTTCAGGTCGTGGAAGTCACATGGCAGCATTTCTACTCTTTGATTGGCTAGTAAAGCTTTCCCAAGCATGAAAAAAAAAAAAGAAAAATGAGTGATTAATAGTGAATCTTAGCGCTTACCAGCTAAGTACGGTGCTTTCTGTGTGAATAAGCACAGCCCAAACATCAGAGCAAACAGACCCAGAGCACAGGGACATTCATGGATCTCCCAGATAATCTTCCGCAAGTTTGAATGAATCAAAAATAAGTCATTTATGCAATCCTCACATCAGCCTAGCATTTTGGATCGCCTTTGGCATCATTTAAAGGTTACAAATTTACCTCTTTTTTTTAAAACCAGGTCTTCAGCCACAATGGTTCCCTGAGGGTTTACCTGCATCCAGAGGATTATTACTATGCTTTTTAAAGTTTTCAGCACTGGTAACCTGTATAGAGCTGTTTGTATGCCTGCCGTTGGGACATCAGGGGTGTGACTTTGTGATTACCGACTCAGGCATGGATAGAGCTGTTCTATGAGAAGGTGAAGGAAACCTTCAAAGGTTGCTGATGGAAAATACAGTATTGCACCTGAATTTAACCCAAAAAGCATCCATCTAATGAGGTATGACAGCTGACACAGCCACTTATATAATAGCTGGTTTCAGTTACTGATTTGCTAATGACTGTTTTGCCCTTGCGCAGTGCGTTCCCGGTTTCTTCATTCCTCTCCTTCCTAGTCGCCATACTGTAGTGCCTCTTCCTCTTGTTGACATCTGTTCTAGTTCCCAATAGGAAAGCCTGAAGTTACCGGATTGATTAACCCCAGTGAATTGCTACCAAGCATTGCATTGCAATCTCTCTCCTGGCTACCAAGAGGAGTAGGGATCGCCAGGGGAGATCTGCTTGCCTACTGCCGGAAGACAGGAACCAGAAGCACTATCTACCACTTTCTCCAGGAGCCTGGACAACAGCTTGGGGAGATTTGGGCTTCATTTATGACGGAGTTATGGTATCTGTGATTCCAGGATGGTTGCATCTTGCATGTCCACAGAACAAGAAGCTTTTACTGATGTTCTCCAACCTCTGCCAGTCCTAACTGCATCAGCATTCCTACAAATACTGCAGCTGAGCTGGAGTAGGATTAAAAAAAAAAATAATCCACTAGCAAGCAGGATTTCCCCAGCCTGTGAATCTTTGAAATTGGCTGAGGGGTTGACAGGTCTGAAGAGGTGGAACAGCTTCTATGAAGGCCTGTGATTAAAGAAACAAGAAGCGAGAACAGGAAGAGAAACAAAAAAGCAGGTGTTATCCCAGAGGGATGACAGGAGCAGCTACAGACATCTTACTCAGAAAGGTGAGTGAGTGGAAATGAATGCTTGGTCATACTGGAAGCAAGCAGGATTTTGCTACTGAGGCTGCATTTTTAACCCTCTGCGCCTCTGGTGGAGGCTTAATGAAAAGCAGGGGTTACATGGGGCCTCTTCATAACAAGGGGTGTAATTAAGGAATATTTAAATGGCTGGTGACTAGCAGAATATGCATGTGCTCATTGCTGTGATTTCTGGGTTTTGTAAGGATGTGCCAGCTAGCTCTAGCCTTGCTAACTCAGGCACTGCTGGCGATAAAACCGGAGCACGAGGGAGCTCAGCACAAGTTAAGCAGTGTTTACCTCCGTCCTTGAGCAGGTTTGGCAGCCTTTGCAGCATTTGAAGCCGCTTTGGGTAGGTACAAACCAGTGCAAAAGGGACGCCGAGGTGCACCAATGCTGTCCTATTTCTGCAGGCATAGCTCACTGTGGTTTCAAGATACAGGTTCCCTCAGCCATGGCTCAAAAGCATCACACAGGCAAAGCAATGAATGTTGGGATTCCCAGAAGAAATTTTAGTGAACAGAGCTTCAACACAGAGGTTCCAGGAGACAAGGAAAACGCCTGAAAATCAGAGTCAGTTCAGGAACATTTGGGGCAGGATCAAAAGGAGTCATTAAGCAATGTTTGAAAGCTCTCCAGGGCAGGGACTGCCTTTGTTCTGCCTCTCGCATAGGACTGAACAAGCTGTGAGCTCTTCCATAATACCTCTGAGTACTGCTCCTTTCTCCAGTAGGACAGCAGAGAAACAATTTTCCGTTCTTTGAAAAGATGACAAAGTGGTTCTGGCTAGTAAGAACTGGGGGAAAAAAAAAAGTACAGGAGGCAGAGCCTGATGCATGCCAGTCCAAGTCCATAGGCAGCAGAGCCAACCAACACACGCAAAGAGGAAACACTGGGAGTTTCCTTTTTCTGTACTTGCCCACAGGAGTTTATCTGCCATTGAGTGGGAGGAGGAATAGACTGGCTCATCCAGTGGCCATGAAGAAAGCACTGTGAGGGAGTTTCCACAAAACCAGAGGAGACAAGTCACTGATTTCAGAGAGAGGAAAACTGGGTTGGTATGCTGTCCCCCATGCAATGAGAGAAAATGCGGGAAGATGGTTTGACAGAGTAACCTGGAGCATTCCAGGAGAATAAACGCCATTCATGCAGCAACAAGTGACGTGAGTAAAGCAAGATTTGCTAAAAAAAATCAAGACTAAACTGCAGATCTACAACACCTGCAGAAGGCAGGAGGGTACAGAATCTGCTCTGTATCCCTTCCACTGCTAGAGGAAACGGATGCCCAAGGCTGCTTTTCTCAGCTCGCAGCCTGAAGAATATAGAGAAAAAAAGTGGGGACCCTCCAGAAGATACAGGCAAGTTGAGGAATAATAGAAAGTAATGAAACACTTAAGTGTGAGCGAGCACGATAATATGAAACAAATGCAATGAGGGAGAAAGTTAATAACTGAAAGACAGTTTGTGTGGTTAGTGGGCAGCAAATTACAGTGAAGTTTACAGTGTGGTAGGGCAGCAGAGAAAGCTGCTAGAAGTGGGGGGATTTTGATGCATCATTTCAGTTTGCTGATTTGTTTTAGGCCTCTCAGTGCAAGCGATTTTCAACCCACTGGGAAAGTCTTCAGGAATGAGGAGCTAAAGTGTCCCCTCTTCTTTCTGTGTAAGCCAAAGAATGTGATGAGGAAAAGCAGCCTTATCTGGCTGGTCAGACTCACCTCACTGCAATTCAGTGTTCTCACAAGCAGTCCAGACACTGTGGCACCTCTTGGTTTGGACATTTAAAATAATATTGGACAAAACATTAATATTTGAGCTTTAGAGGACTAGCTAGCCACAGCAAGAGGGACTAGCTAGAGGTCATCACTAAGCTTCTCCAGTTTAATCTCTGACTCTTTCACTGAAGCCTGTAACAACAGCAAATGTGATAAGGGGCAGGCACACCGAATGTTCTGCCTGCTGCACACCGTGCTGTTCATCTGCTCAGCATCTAAGAACAGCCAAACTCAGTATTAGGAGAGGTTTGCTCTACAGAGAGCAAAACTTTATTCATGTGCACCAGCTCTAAGGAAATGTTGGAGGGTAAAAAAAAGAATTATTATCTGGCAGTAGATTTCCCTAAGTGCCTGAGTCCATTCCACAAGGAACATTAACTCACTGAGTAACTCTTTTGCCCACGTGAAGTAGCTCAAGTCGCTTCTCTCTGCCTGCAGGATACTCTTTGCACCTCGCTTCCGTTACTCTGAGCCGGTGCTGATACTTAGACAGGCACATATTCAAAGGTGTGTTTATACAGTCTGATTTTCATTTCTGTTTCAGTCTATCAAATAGGTGAGACTTGTGCTGTCATCCATGCTGAGCATGCACAGTAATCAAGGCTAGCGTAGAGCCAAGGGTCGAAAGTGCAGTTTGGACAGTTCCTTTAATATGTGACGGCAGTGTAAAAGCTTAAAAGCAAAATGGCAAAATTCCTGTCTTTTGTTTACCTGTACTGTCTTTGTCAACTAGATGGGATGTGATTCCATTGGTGTCAACTGTGGAACAAATTGCAATTCAGGGGAAAGGGGTTTGAAAACTTACAGTGCGGGAGACATTCTTCTGTGTCAAGCGTAACGTGTCCAGAGGGTGCATCCAACCACTGACATTCACTGCTGCTGCACGGGGCATGCGATGTACTCACTCCTTTCCTCCATCACAGTACTATGAGCACTAAGAAACATGGTCTGCCCCACTGAAAATGGTTACAGCATAGGCTTTTTGCAGCTCTAAAGGACTTTCTCATGGATGTTATCTCCATAATCTGTTTCTGTATGTTGAAAGAAACACCGACTTACTTCTTAACCAGCGAAAGAGTTCTCTTCCCCTCTCCTCCCAGTTCAGGATACAGGATGACAGATGAGCAAGTGCAAACAGAAATGGTATCTTGCTTGAGGGACAGCGCTGTCTGCATATCCAGTTCTTCTCCATTTCCTGCAGGAAAAATTCATGGCTGGCTCAGAAGGTATTGTTTTGATGTGCTGCCAGAGAATCGCTACGCTGAGGCCTGCAGCCATAATGAAGCAACAGAATTTGTCTTGTGTGCGTTCATTGTGCAATAATTCCATTGTCAAGGATTTATTGTTGCCATTTTCTATTGCACAATATAAAATGAAGAGAGAAAGAAGGGTGGGGGACACATAAATGGACGTGACAGAATTAAGTTTTCAGTCTTCCGAGTTTTCAATGAGAATTTAACTACTTAGCCTTCATCGATCAGTGATAAGTGTCTCTGCTGTAGCTGTTCATTCAAGAGAGAGTTGGATTTTTTTTTAGTAATAAGTTTAAATTTTACACCCCAAAATACTGGGGTGTAATTCTCCAGTAATTCTTTTAAAGTTAAAGTAATTCTTTTAAAATTTAAAACATTTTCCATTTTTTTTTGGGTGACATTTCCTTTTAATACCAAAGACAGAGGGGTAAAACACATTAATAGCAGCAGTTTAATAGGATTCACACCTTTTAAAATAATAATTTTAAAATTTGAAATGAGCATTCTACACGTTTTGTTTTTCTAAAGCAAGATCCAGCACAAAGCAATTGTTAAAAATGTAAACAGGACTGAAATCAGTCAGAATCAGAAGAGTATGTTTCCCTGCTCTTTGTCCTTCCTCCCTTCTTTTTGAATTGAATTTCACAAGACATTTCAGTTGTCTTTGCAAATTACAGTATTTTGCAACTTCCAGTGTAATAGAAAATCCAGTTCCAGCCAATTTTAAAAGGCAGGCAGGAGCTCTGCTGCTCTGATTTAGAGCTCTAAACACAAACCATATCCAGAGTATTAATATTTTCATGTAACAAGCTTCTTGCAAAACCATTGCACAGCTGTTTTTGAACTGGACAGATTTCAGTACTAATTATGCACGCAATCTGAGCTGCTTGGGTTTTAGCAGTCCCAGAATTCTGAATCTGCTTCTGCATTACTTATGCAGACTTTTGCAAGTCTTAACTTAGCAGTGTTACAAAACCAGGATGTTCTGATTGAATTTGAGTATCGTGGTTGATTTAGCCTATTCAAGTCTCAACAGCTGAAGAGTAAATTCTTAATGGGTATGCGATAGCCCACTACAGATGAGAAATATTCTTGGAGAAGCAGGAAGAAATCCACTGCCACGTGTGCCTTTGAGTAGCTGATCATTTCAGATTACACTGAGGTATGTAATTCCTCAAGCACACCTGTGGAAACATTAATGGCTTCAATTACTAGCGATCATGCAAGCCTCCGGAAACCATGAAAAGGCAGCAGAAAGCTAGTTCCTTGATGAGAAAGTTCTGAATGGAAAGAACCTTGGTTACTTCCCCATGTATTTGTAGAAATTCTGGCTAAAAAGCTATTCTAGCCCTTGAAAAAAAAAAAAATGAACACACCACTACCACTCAAACCAACTTTAACTCAAGCGTAACCTTAATGTTAACTTGTTTGTCCAGTTCATTCACTTCCTATTATTCCCTGGATCATGCTTTGAATAATTTCCATGATCTGTTTCTGAAGTCCTGCCCCTTTTGATGTCATCGATTTGATCCATATAGGCTGGACAGCTCCCAGCGTATCTTCAGTTAGAAAAGGCAATCTGAAAGCTTTGGACCAAGACTTGTCTTCCGTTCAGGATAAAGCCGAAGGCTGAGTTTAGTGGCTACTCTAAACACTCAAAGATAGACTTTCTGCCAAGGTACAGTGGGGTGTTTTGCAATTTGGTCTTAGCTGTTTTACTGTGTATTTCTGTGTGTGTATATATATATGATTGATATGTAAACATAGATACCTATACACATGGTTAAATATTTGACTACATGACATTCATGTGTGTTTAGTATGTGTTGAGCATTGAGTTGTGTGATAATACAGGAACGTATATTTGTTTGCTGCTGCTGTATAACTTCTACTGACTTTCTTAGACCCTGCAGCCTCTCACCGGGCACTTACCACAGACGAGCCAGGCAACTGGGCACTGTGGCTGTTACACATTTTATTAAGTCCTTGCCTGCAATTGCTGTGTTAAATAAATTCACGGTAGGGTGACTTGGGAAACCAGTGGAGAGAGGATGTTCTGTTGTCTGTACACATGTGTGTTTTGAAAGATTCCCTCTGGGTTTTGGTTTGGTTTTTTTTTTCAGTATCATATGTTCTTTTTGTTCTAGTTATTTTAAGAATGCAGATTCAAATGGTATCAGCTAACTAGCCATAGCCTTAAAAGCCCAGTCAGAATGTCTGTAAGCTGTGGATTGTCTCTGAAAGCCATGGTTTGAATGTTTACCAGTGGATTTTTAGATTCAAAATTATCTATAGAAAAAGTGTCTTTGATAGATTTGATTTAGCATTCACTTTTGGTAACTATTCTACTTTTTCTCATTACAGCGAGGCTGACTTAGTGAGATTAATACAACAGCGACAAGTTACATTTTCCTGTTTTAGTTTCACACAATTTTCACTTCCATCTTAAAATACCGTAAATATTTAAGGACTCATTCAATGTATTTCTTAGCATACCCTGCTGGCTTATTTTCATTTACTCTTATTTAAATAAAATGACCAAGAACTGAATAAGATAAAGGTTGAACATACAATCTAGCCTAAGAGTTTAATCTGAAAAATGTGGAACACTAGGGCATAGCAAGGCTACCATGGATTCACTTCTGGAGTTAGCCACAGGTAGTCCTTTTCAACTGAAGTAGCATTCAAATGTAAGCCTTCAGCTGTAAGAATTGGCTGATAAAATTTATATCAGTGGTTCAGAGTACTATGGCTCCGTGTAGCCCATGGGGGAGTCACAGTTTAACTATATATGCAGAGAAGAAAAACAGTGTTTCCTTGTAGCAAAAGCAGAATTGCTGGTTTCCCACTTCAATTCTGTATCCCACAGGTCGTCTTTTAATTGTTCATGCCCCTTTTTTAATATTTCACTTTACTTGGGCTTCCTGCACTTGTTCAATGGCCAGTATATCTAATAAATTTGAAAAATAATTTGTTGTGTTCAGTTATAAAAGTGTAAAGGAGGTGCATATGCCTTTGAGTTAATTTTGTATTACAAAAATACCAATATGGTATGTGTTATGGCCTTTGGGGAAAATAATTGTAATAAACTGGGTTTCCTTGTCAGATAATACATTTCTGTGGGCTATTTTAAAGCTAATCTGGTATACAGCTTTTGGAATGCTCTTCACTGTTTAAAGATTAGGAATAATCTTTCTGACATGAATAGGTACACTGAAGAGCGTGTCTTAGCAGCTTGTAACTCAAAGATATCATGAAGTGTCCTATTCCAGGGACCTTTGAAATAAAGCCATGTTTTAAAATGGAGAGGTTTAGTTGAGGATGAAGGCATTGCAGGTCAGGGCAGTAGCGTGTATCAGGTGGGCTGTGATTAACCTCACTGGCACCTCAGACCAAGGCACTACCAAACATTTCAAGGCCCATAACTCAGTAAAGGGCCTGAGCTTTCATTTCGTTATCACGCAGCCCAGTTGCAACAATTCTTTAGTGATTGGTGCGCTCCTTGTCTCGTCTTCAAACTCTCTTACTGTATTTATAAGGTCTTTATTTGGAGTTAAGGTTGGACCAAAGAGTTGTACTCAGTAAACTTCTCTTAATAGCATAATAGGTAGGGTGATTCACAGAGTGCTGTAATGTTGGAAACTCACCTATTACAGGACTTGATGTCACGTTCAGTAAGTGGAAGTACGTCAACATTAGTCCAATGTACCAAACCAGTACTAAAACCTGGGAAGATGTCCTCAGTCTGTGCTGACTAAAACATATGAGCATAAATAACGTTCACACTTTCATCAGCATAAAGTCTCATATTATCTGGAGTAGCACAGTAGATGTTTTACTTACTGTGACAACAAGACATGGATTTTGATTTCCAGTTCTGCCACTCTTCTTGGGTGATTTTCAGTTTCTGTGCTTCCTTTTCATTTCTGTAAAATAGAAAGAAGGAGATTTTTTAGATTCCTGGAAGAAACTACTTAGGTAAGACATAAGTGGCAAAAATTCTGTTTATAGCACTAATTAACATTTCTGTGGTCTTCAGAAACAATCCAGGACCATTTTATTTTAAGTAGTATCTGCCGTGCTTTATCCACATCTTAATTTGGTTAATCCCCTCTGTGGCTGAGGTGGTGTTTTGCTCCACTTCCTTTCCTAAACACCTGATTCTGCTCATCTGAACTACAAAATACCTACTATATTTCATCTTGGAAGTGTCTCTGTTTCAGGGATGGCAGAAATTAATCCTCTTTACCTCCATTCTGCAGAATGAGAGATCATTCAGCAAAAATTAAAACCAGATCCTCATTTGTCCTTTTTGTTCACTTGAAAGTTGGATTTATCCCAATTCCTTGGCATAAGGCTGAAGCCATATTGCTAGTTCTGAGACAGTCTTGTTTCAAGCCTATAGGCCAGCATGTTGCACTAGCAATATACTCATAATAATGAATTAATTACAGATCTGTATTAATGCACAGCAACCCAATGTTTCCAGAATCAAATGTTGGTCCCTAGTGTTCTTAGAAAGAAGAAAACTACACACCCCCTCAGCTGCAGACTTCTCAGCAGCCTGTTTATTAGTCACTTCAACTTTGCATACCCATACTAACAGAGAAGTCATAGGTGAGTATGCTAGAACGCCTCAAGTTATTTCGGCAGCAGCAATATGCAGAATTTTTGATCTCTTCTCTACTTCCTGGTGTCCAAACTCTGGAAAGACAGATGAGCCTCAGCTCACAGTTATTTTCAGCTTTTTCTAATAACAAACTTATCAGCTCCCTGTTTGAAAGAATCTATAGATTGGCCATGGTCTTAGCTAATACGACTTTTTTTCTTTTTTATTGAAAAAATAAACAGACTTAGAGGATGGAGCAGGAAGTGGCAAGAGAAGAAGAAGAAGAGAAGAAAGAAGGCTTGATTGAGTTTTATGATTCCTTCAAGGATATGTTTGAGTTCTTCTGTAAGAACACAACAATCCATGGCACCATCCGCCTTGTGTGCTCAGACAGCAATAGGATGAAAACAGTTTTTTGGACTCTGCTTTTACTTGCCAGCTTCGGCATGTTATACTGGCAGTTTGCACTTATGTTCAGCCAGTACTGGGCCTACCCTGTTGTCCTGACCATGTCAATGCATTCAGAGCCCAAGATGTTTCCAGCAATTACCATCTGCAACCTGGACCCATACAGGTAACCTGTGCTTTCCCTTGGCTGTAGTCATGTCTTTATGGTCACAAGGGTTCAGGAAGGGTCAGCAGCCTTACACCGGCAGCCTGGAGGAGGCTGAAGGTAGAGGGAGGTCTCTCTGCCTTACAGGGGTGGAAAGGGACTATTGTTATTTCCAAACTGGTTTTAAGATAAGATCTTGTTGGGAATTGTGCAATACAACAGCACGTAGCAGTTTATTTCATGCACTGAGTCAGGATAGAGGGAACTCTACCTTGTGACTTGGTTCAACCTGCTAACTGATTTTGTGCTCTGATAAAAACAGTCTTTCCCTGAAAAACACGGCTACTTGTGTGCATTCGTAATTAAACTACCGATCCCTGGAATGGTGCATGCTAGAGCTGATTCTGCTTGGGTTTTCATACCACAGAATAGCTTTAAGGAAACAATATAACTTCTATGGAAGCCTGCGTGGCCCTGCTTGTCAAACAAGGCTCACGCAGTAGTGGCAAGTTATTGAGACGTTTCAAATTGCATAGTAAAGGAATTATGTAATTTCCTCAAAATAATTATCTAATTGGCTGCCAGGAAGGCCAGCTTGTGCAGCTGATGTTGCATGGCTACAAGTTCTAAGGTTTTCAATGGAGGGCCCAGCAACTAGAAGTTCAGCTACTGGAGCTCCTAATAAATTAATTTATTGACGTTAGGTATGCTAAGCATAGGCACCATAATTGCTGGCTTTTCTCACACAGACCTGAAGGCCTGCAGGGATCAGGAGAGTAGCCCTTCCATAGATCCTGTGAGGGTACATAAAATAAAAATTGTCTAAGGGAAATGTGGATATTCACAGAGAGCTAATATTTCTGTCCCTTGCAGATTTGAACTGGTTAGCGAACATTTGGTGCAATTGGATCGCATGGCAGAGGAATCTATCACTTTTTTGTACGGCATCAAAACATCAGCCAGCTTATTCCACATGAATGAGAAAAACATCCACGTAAAAGACTTGTCAAGCATAGGGAATTTCAGCAGATCTGGCTTCAAGCTGAGCCAAAACTTCTCACTCTTGAGAATGTCTGACCACACCAACAAGTCGGGGAAGAAGCATTCCAGCGTGGGCTTCAGGCTGGTAAGCGCGTGGCCTCTCAGGTTTTAAGGGGCAGGGGTGGAGGGGGGAGCCAGCCGGGCAGGGGCCCATCCCACCGTACCTGAGCAAGCAGGCAGGGAACGCTCGCGGATGGCGGGCAGGTCCAACCAAGAGTCCAGCTCACCAGGCAGGTTCATGGTGATGAGGATGAGGTAGGCTCCAGACCAGGCCATGAAGGCACCGCGACGGAGCGAGGGGGCCCACAGAGAGGCAGGACCACAGCCGCATCCCCCAAGGAGGGGCTGAAGGCCCAAAGCTGAACTTAAATTTGCTCCTAGGCCCACGGGCGGAGGGTGTGGGTGGAGGCCGCAGGTGAGGCTGCTCAGGGCCCCACAGGCCCATCAGTGCTCTCAGGGCCCTGCAAATATCTCGCAAGGTACACTCAAAAGAAGTGAGTAAAAAAACAGTTTCAGTGCTGTGTAATGGCAGCTTGGAGGATGCTTCAGGAGAGCCCATCCCTGCCTCTAACGGTTTATACTGATTGCCAGGATTCTTGTGAAGTGGAACAAGAGCGACATCAGTGGTCTTACACAGCCCACCCACCTGTAAAGTCACACAGTCATAGAATAATTGTTCAGGTTGGAAAAGCCCTTTAAGCTCCCCCAGCCCAACCATTCCCCTAACCCTGCCATCCCACCACTAAACCCTGGCCCTAAGCACCGCATCTGCCTGGCTTTTAAATCCCCCCAGGGATGGGGACTCGACCCCTTCCCTGGGCAGCCCCTTCCAATGCTTGAAGTCCTTGTGGTAGTGACAAATTCAGTAGAGAATGGTATCAACAGGCTATGGGAATCATTGTACCCCCTTTCTGAACATATACAAAACATCTAGATTTAGCAGGCAAGCCTAGAAATAATGGAGAAACAACAGGCAAGGATTCCCTCAGTGTCTAAATGCTGTGGTACTAGTGCCACTAGAAATGTTGCAGGTAAAATGAAAGATGGCAATAACAAATCAAGAGGATGAATACAATAAATGTGTTGTATTGGACTTTGGAGAAGAATGCAAATGCTTCATATTCTTCATATCAAAAGCAGGTTTAACATAGATCTGAGAGCAGAAGCTGTGAGAGAGAGGTTGGTGTGGCTTGAAAGGCCGGCAATTTTTGCCTGATTCTTATCGTCCTGCCCTATCCTGAAGTCCTTCACCAGGCACACTTTCACCAGAACCTGTGGGTGTTCACCTGTCTAAGGCCTGAGTAAGAGCAAAGAAAGCATCTCAGGACTTGGTTCATGATTCATGGGTTGTGGAGCATTCCCACCAGCCCTGTCCTTCCTTCTCCCGGGGTGCTTGAGTGTGCTTGACTGCTCTCTTCTCCTGCCTCTTTTCCCCTGCACTCATTCCCCTGAGACGAAGTAGCACACCTAAGTCAGCTTCAAGGAGAAAAGGTGCTTAGCATGTAACAAGATGACCTCCAGAGGTCCCTTCCAACCCAACCTCAGCCATTCAGTAATTCCGTGATAACTAAAACGATCAAAGACTTCACTTGCTGGAAAAATAGAGGTTCCCCTTGTCCCTGTGTCCAATATCGCCTTTACCCCCCAACCTCTGTTACTCTTAGGCTGTCATCTCCTGGCTGTGCTGAATGTCTCCCTCTCTTCTTTTCTTCCAGTGCAATGCCACAGGTGGGAATTGCTTCTACAAGACCTACGCATCTGGGATGGATGCAATTCTTGAATGGTACAGGTTTCACTACATGAATATTATGTCCCAGCTACCAGTTATAATCAACATTTCTGATCACGAGGAGCAAATAGAAGATATGGTCTACTCCTGTCAGTATGATGGGGAGCCCTGCAGACCCAGGTATGTTACTTCTTGCGATGCTAATTGTAATTTCAGCACAACTCAAGGACTTGGGAGACTGAAACTGAGCCTACACGTTCAGGCAGTGCCGGCACTGCACCTCATGGCATACTGTCAGGCATAGCCCTTGTTGGAGCTAGTGCCTTAGGGTGTCAAAGAAGCCTGAGAGAAATTAAGCATTTACTGGTAGAAAGATGCATTGACTGTATCGAATGGTAAAGGATTAATGTCTATCTGCATGGGAGGAAAGGAGCA
This sequence comes from Egretta garzetta, assembly GCF_000687185.1. Classification (NCBI taxonomy): domain Eukaryota; kingdom Metazoa; phylum Chordata; class Aves; order Pelecaniformes; family Ardeidae; genus Egretta; species Egretta garzetta. The sequence goes on from NW_009260796.1 coordinate 1,470,287, forward strand.
GGAATCCTCAGATATCCAATGGATTAAAGTGGGATCTCTTTTTATGTAGCAATGAAAAGGGGGAGAGAAGGGGAAGAAGCTTCAGACACACATTGAGTCATTTGCTGGTCTACTTGTTTTCAGCTGATGAACAAAGTTAGCAGCAATGCACTCATGTGTGACACAGAATAAGCAGAAGGCAAACTTAAGTTTTTTTCTGAGCACTTTCAGCAAAGAGGACAGGGGTCTACAAAGTTCGTTGTAGATCATTTTATGAGATAAAGTCCTATCTTACCTTTCCTGGAGGCAATTGACTCTTACGTTCTTCTGCACTTACTGTCTGTGCACTCAATGGTGAGCATCACCACTTTTGTACGTGTGTTCATCCAACTCCTCCTAAGAACTCTCATAAACTGGCAGAATGTGGAGGCTGACTTGGCCATAATAAATGGTATCATATTTAAGAAAACAAAGAAAGACAGCATCTATTTCTCCTATTGATTAGAGCACAGAACTTTAACCTGCCTGGCTGTTGGAACAAGCAGGGAGAAATTTAGTCTACTTGGCAGAAGGAAAAGCAAGTCAGAACTCTGAATTTGACTCCTGTGTTGGCCTCTCTGGCTGTAACCTTGGGTGAGCAGAGAATCCCTGTGCACCTGATTTTTTTCCTTGTCTCCAGTGACTTAACAACCCTTTCCCATAGGCACTCCTGTACATACACACACACACACAAAACACATCCTATATAGGAGTAAAGTTATTGCTATGCTCATGATTAAAACCCATCAAAATCTCTCTTGATTTCAGTGACTATGTTCACTTTCACCACCCAGTCTTTGGAAGCTGCTACACTTTTAACAGCAAGGGAACAGACCCTTTTTGGACAGCTACGAAACCAGGAATTCCTTATGGTATGTTACTTGGCAAAGGGTGGGAAGAAGAGCTAAAGTTAATATAATTTGGCTATGGGTTAAATATATGTCTTCTATACATAACTTACTGACATATAGTCCTCTCTTCTAGTCTGACGGCACAAATTATAAACTGTATTTGCTTGCTTCACTGGCCACAGGTATATGATAGCCATATCAGCCATATCTGAACTTATAGCAAGCAGAATATTATTTTAGTTTTCAAGCAGAATATTATTATTACAGTTTTGGAATTGGCTGGAGCAATTGCTACCTGACTGCTCACCAGGTCTCTAAGGAAAAAGAACAGCTCTTCTGTGAGCTAAGACAGCAATTTGATCAGTGATGAGAATTCAAGATGTGGTGGTGTTCGTATTTTGGCCCAAAATAAGTTGTTATCTGCTTCCCCTTCATTTGGCTTGCAGGACTTTCCCTTATCCTGAGAGCGGAGCAGAAGGATCACATCCCACTCTTGTCTACAGTAGCAGGTGTGAAAGTGATGATACACAACCACAACCAGACACCGTTCCTTGAGCATGAAGGCTTTGACATCAGACCAGGCATTGCAACTACCATAGGCATTCAGCAGGTTAGCCACTTGCTCAAGAGCATTGCTGCTTTCCCTTCGGATCGCAGAGAGTTGTGAGGAGCTGAGCGCTGTGACTGACTCGGACAACGGACTTGTGGGCCTCTTGTGCTCACTTCTTGACTGTGCACGTGTATTTATGCGAGCCCCTTTTCTCTTCACTGGGCTCAGGTTCTCATGGGTAAACCAAAATTATTCCAAGTGTGCAAGTGGCCTTTTGGGGCCTTGATTCTGGGGCCTTGATTTTGGGCCTGATTTGTTTTACACCGAGCCTCTTACATCTCTTACATCTTGTTCCAGGTCTACACAGGGGGCTGCATGTGTACATTAGGATGAGAACAAACACTCAGAAGTGCTTTAGTTATTTTGACATGGTGAAGCAGCACTGACCACGTGCACTCTCCTACCTTTGCCCTGTTACTGTGTATGTTTTGTTAGCAAGGTATAACTTGGCTGCTCACCTGTATTACTACGCTTCCTGTGCTTTATATGATGCTCCATCCAGTTAAGTTTAGGTGCTGATGGCTAGTTGCAATTAAAGCTCCTAATCACTCAGGCCTCTTTTCTGTGTCCACAGGATGAGGTGAATCGCCTGGGTGGCAATTATGGGAAATGCACGACTAATGGTGATGATGTGAATGTTAAACTCCTGTACAACAACTCCTACACCCTGCAGGTATTGTCAGAGTGGCTGGCTGAGGCCCCAGCTTATTTAGTGTGGATGAATAGCAAACAAGTCATACCTTACTCTCTGGGGAGCTTTTACAAATCAGCAGGTTCATTGCCGGAGATAACAGAGTGATTCATGCCCCTGTGAAAAGAAGCTCAGAAACAGAGTGTTATAACTCTGTATGTGTTTTAACGAGTGAGAGCTACTCAGTCCCAGACACTGGGGCTCTTCCCTCCTTGTAACACAAGAGAGATCGATAGTGAGCCAGCCAAAGCAGCTGGACTGTTCTAGTAGGACATTCTTGGGCCATCAAGTCTTTATTTGTGTAAATGTTTGCTCCTGGCTCTAGATGCTTGAGCTGTTTAATTGAGTTGTTACTGGGCATAATGAAACAGGGAGCTGCGGAGAATTCTCTCTCACTGAGTTCAATACTGTTTTCAGATGTAAAGCCAAGGAACAGAAAGTGAAAATTTTTTGCATCATCATGCTCATGCTCATCATCAAGCTGGTGTCTTTTTGCAGCAACAAAATCTGTACATTGTCTCCTAGCAGCTGCATGCTACAGACTGAAAATTTGGGCACTTGAGAATTTCTGGCTTATCCGGTCTTTTATGTCTTCTTTCTTTTCCAGGCTTGTTTGCACTCCTGCTTTCAGCACATAATGGTTCGAAAATGTGGCTGTGGTTATTACTACTACCCACTGCCTCCCGGTGCTGAATACTGTAACTACAATAAGCAGCCTGCATGGGGTAAGAGCAAAAGCCTGCCGTGTCCTCCTTGTCAGAAGGGAACTACGATTATCCTATGATAATACTGGTTACATGACTTACAGATTGCTGCCCTTCTACTTTGTGGCTATTTCCTGCTTAATTTCCTCACGTCACTGAATCCGGCCCGATGGCAGACATCTTACTGTGTGTTTGCATGGATATCAAGTTAATGCATAAAAAAATCTTGATGCTACCAAGCATCCCTTTATTAAGGACATTGGTATAGGGTCAAGCTTTTTCATGTTACCAATATTGGTGGCTGTGCTGGTTTAAGACAAAGATTTTAATAACTTCTCTTGGTTTTCTGGTTGCCCTATCTTCATCAGACCCTTACAGGGAAGGCACCTGCATTGCGTGCATTAGCTTGGCCATCTGGAACCATTCCAAAGTGACAGGCAAAACCAGGTCTCTCTGAGAGGCCGAATGAGGGCAGAGGTTTTGGGAGCCTTCCATTCGACAGCCTTCCTTCTCCTGAGGAAGTGTCTGAGTGTGTTCCTCCCATTTCTTTCACCAGGTCACTGCTTCTACCAGCTGTACAGCAGGCTCAGAAATCATCACCTGAACTGTTTTGACCAGTGCCCCAAGCCTTGCCGGTAGGTCACGAAAGCAGAGCGCAATAAATGCCAGCTTGCAGGGGAGAATTACACCAGTGGAAATGTGGGCAACTTAGTGGAAAATTTATGGACCAACTGGCCGACTGAATTTTGGCATTTTCTGAAGCAGAGATTTCAGTTTGATGTTTGAAGCCCAATGCTGAGAAAGGAAAAAGGTGACAGCATTAGACAAATTAAATATGAATCTTGTGTGTGCATGACAGCAGAGAGGGGAAGTTGTTTTAATCACACTGAAACTTAAGCCCAAACCAAATAGTTTGTGCCATTTTTCAATCTATATTACTTTTCCTGGTTCACCTTTTTATTGTAGGTCAATTTCAAAATGGAAAGACATAATTTTAAAGCAAAATAGCAAATCTTTTGGTTTTGACTGTGTCAAAGAAAAGTTGTCAGGATTTTGAAACCATTCTAGTTTTCCTCCTGACCCGGACAGTTTTCAGGCAATCTCTGGTTTCATTTTCTAAGCTGACTTACAAAGCTTTTTCCAAGGTTCTCAAGAGCTGCTCCCAAAATTTCTGCTTTGGGCAATAGTTAGCATTGCTAAACTCCTTCATGTATTCACTTTTTAAATGCCAAGAGTCATAGTGATCACAATCTCCTTTTCTTATCAGGGAATCGTTGTACAAGGTGTCTGCTGGGACAGCTAAATGGCCATCAGCGAAGTCTCAGGTAGCCCCTACAGACCAATGCTATGTTTAGAGGGGATACTGTATGTACTGTGGCTGTTGGGACATTGGAAGCTAAGGGTGAAAACAATTGCTTGGGGCAAATAAAGCAAACTGGGCCAAAACCTGGGCCCAAGGGAATGATCCCATAATTAAGATGCCAGACTAAGATGCTCGAGAGGTACATTCAGTTCCAGTTCTAATCCAAACTTCCTTGTGACCTGAAGCAGTTCACCTTGCTGCCTTAGTTCCCACCTACGAAATGGTGTTAATGACCTTCTGCTTCCAGTGGGTGTTGTAACAACTCACTTATTACTGTTTGTGAGGGGCTGCAGCGGAAACTCCCTGAGTCACCAGATGGCCTCTTGCCATTTCTTATGTTCTCATGTTAAATGGGCATTCAGGCTGTATGACTGGGTAATTAATTCGTGTGGAGTAGGTGATAATGTAGACGTAAATACAACCAGTACATTTCAAAAGAGGAAATTATTTGGTGGGGTTGCCATTTAAAAGCAAAATTTAAGAACCAGAATACAATACACACCTAAAATATCAGTGCGTATTGCCTTGCTATTCTGGCAAATATAAGTACTACTTGATAGCTATCACTATATGTTATAAACCAATCAATTACATCCTTTTTTATTATTCGCAATAGCCCTTTTATTGCTTATGAAATCTACATTTACAAAATGCATAAGCATACAAAACCTCAGAAGACAGGATTGCCAATAACTTACATGTACTCTGCTGCAGGCCTGGGTCCGCCAAGCTCTGAGGCACCAGAATGGATATAACTCTACCAGCAACAGGTTAGTCACTGCGAGACGGTACTCGTGTTAAAATTATGGATCAACTTTTCATCCATGCAGAATTTGTAGATGTTAGGCTGGAAAGGGAGGACAAGAGAAAAATGTACAGCGTCATCCAGTAAATTTCCCATCTTTCCTCACCACCCTGTAAGACAGTCGCTTCTGTAACCTTTTTCCAAGCTCATGGTAAACCCCCTCAGGACGAAAGCTTGAGTGAGTGGTGAAACCTATTGCCTAGCAATCAGCACCTAAAATCAAGACCAGAATTCCAGCAGCACCTTTCACCAGGTGAATGACGCGTGGACGTCCCACCATTGCTAACTGCTCCCTTTCTCCAATACAGGAATGACATTGCCAAGGTGACTATCTTCTACCAGCAACTGAACTACCAGTCTGTGAACGAGTCTCCTTTACTCTCAGTAGGTTGCACTACATCAGCTCAAAGCATTGCTACCTGTCATTAGTTACGGTGTACTGCGTGTGGTTGGAGGGAGGAGTATTTACAGCCCCCAGGGCGGGGTGGGTTTATTCTTCTTAAGGAAGATACTTGAAAATTTCACATTTTACACAGTCACACAAAATTGCTCCCCAAATGGCAAGCAGCTATCTGACCTGCTGGCAATAGGCAATAATTTCACGTTCCCAGAGCTCTGCTGCGTTTGATAAACACAACCCTTTGATTCTTTCCACAGGAGAATCTGCTTCTGTCCAGCATGGGAAGCCAGTGGAGTCTCTGGTTTGGATCCTCAGTGTTGTCTGTAGTTGAAATGTTTGAGCTGCTTATAGATACACTAGTCTTGTCTCTCCTCTTCTGCTACCAAAGGTTCAGGTCAAAGAAGACTTTGAATGTAGCTCACACTCCTACCATCCCCAGCGTGAGCTTGACCCTAGAAAACTACCGAGTTGTGCAAGAAGAAGGTGGAAAAGGTGATGATTCTGCTCACACTCACCCTTCTGGAGTGACTATTGCCATGGGCAGCTACAGCGACCCACACCTTCACCCACTCTCCAGCAAGGTGGAAATGCCAGAGCTTTGCCCAGATGTGGTGCTTAATGGATTTAGATACACGAAGGACAGCTCTTTGGAAGGGGAACCGAGTAGCTGAGGAAGTGTTTGTGTGCACAGAGAAGTGGGAGACTTGAAACTCCCCTAATGCTCAGGTGCTGTCGGAAAGGTTGCTAAAAGAAATGTTCTGGATCCACGGACTGTGAGCGCCTAAACACCACGCTGCTGAGCTTCACAATCCTCCTCCAGCTATTGCAAGTTCATTATTAAACCATCCGTGTGCCCTGGATTCAGGCATCATGCAATGTTCTTTTGTACCTAATGAGTATCTGGGGAGGGGAGAGCTGTAGTTCTGCTCTCTGGGACAGTCGTGGAGTCCTCACAAAAGCCCGTTCGTAGCTTTTAACTTTCAAACCCTTGTGAGGAAATCAGCCCATGGCTTCCGACAGGCCCATCTACATTTCACAAATGTACTCCAGAGCAAAGTTAGCCTGGCTGTTAATGGAAAGATTTCCAGTGGAGGCTGAGGCGTGCGTGCTCGTATTGGCCAGCGTTGTCTTGAGGACGACAGGGCAGGCAATAACGAGAGGTGGCTCTGAGTGCAGCTTTGCTTCCGAGACCCCTCTCTGTCCTTCACCTATTGCTGTTGCATTTTGAGGAGAATGCACAGAATGCTGCTGCTGAGATGCTTTTAGACTCAACCCAGATTATTTCAAATGAGACTCGCTGTCTTAGAGGAAAGGAAAGAGAAGAAATGGGGTCGATAACTTTTTTACATCACAGATGAAGCATCTGATTTATTTAGAAGATTAAAACAATGCTGCGTTTTTGTTGCAGTCCATTTATAAACAGAGATGTTTTAATGTTAATATTTGACAGTAACTTATGTGTACATAAAATAAGACATTTATTTTTGATGATGATATTTGCACAGGAGCATTTTACTCTGTTATAATCTTGTTTATGACTTTCTGTAGAAAACAGGAGTTAACAAGAAATCCATGAGCTTTGTTTTGTAACTTTTTTAAATAATAAAATGCTCTGAATACAGACTACACCTGGGGGTTTAGTTTGACTTTGTTTTGCCTTCAACCAATATTTGGGGTTGTTACTGCCTCATTTTTACTCTTGGCTCTGGAAAAGTCTTTTTCAAAACGTCCAGACCTTACTTGCGGGAGCCTAAATGCACAGGGCCAAATCATGAAAAGAGCTTTGGTTCTGGACGCAGAGGTGGGATCCTGGTAGCCTTCAGCTTGCTGCTGACATCATTGGAAGCCAAGCACCAAGACGCTTTCGAAACTCTCACTTTTTTGCTTGACAACCTTTTAACAGCCTGGATGTCCTCCCTGCAGCACTTCTCACCGGATCCCTAGGCTTACCCCAGCCCCTCTTCTGTTATTTTTCATTCACAAGGAGAATGTAGACCAAACCCCAATGAACTGTGCTGTAACTGGCCACCCAAGGTACAACGGATGGGAATATATGGGCTCCGTTGCAGTGGCCGATTCAGCCTTTTCTCTGCATCTTCTGCACTGGGAAATATCGCTTCTTTGCTGATGGGCAAGAGAGATTTTATGCAATGCTGTGGTCTGAGTGACCCTGCTGAGAAAGGATACCATGAAGAACAAAAGCACAAAGGACAAGAAAGAGAGAAAACAAATTAGACTTGTAAGCAGAACATCTGCACATGCCCTGGGACTGCCGAACTAGAGTGGATGCCATGCACCCCTCTCAGAATTTCAAGACTTGTTAGCACCGGGACTGAATGGGAACACTGAAGGTTAGCTCAAAGGAAGTTGATGAAAAAGTCTTTATACTGGTCCCAATGCACAAAAGAAATCTCTCCAGAATTCTGCGTCATGTAATATAATTTCCAGGAGGAGCCAACTTTGGGATAGAGGAGCGCAGGACCAAGGATCAACATCTTGTGGTCAGATTTGGAACAAGAGGTATGTGGCAGTACAGGACAGGGACCTGTTAGCAGGGGCGTGTGCTTCGGTTCCTACAGGTGCAGACCCAGAAGAGCAAGGGGTGTTGCCAGCCCGGAGGGAGATGCCTTGGCAGCATGGTATGCGAGTGGGCAGGGAATGGCTGTGGGTAGGATGGAGACATAAGACTGGAAGACCAAAAGGAGGGGGGGTCACTATGGGAGAGGGACGTGGGGAAAATTTGCTTCATGCCTGCTTGTGACACCTTCAGTAGAATAAAATAATGGTTTCGAAGCTAGTGGAAGCGTAAGTAATAGGTATCCAGTTTGAAGGTAGATTAGAGCAATCTTCTCTGAGGGTGTGGACTAATTTTCAGCTTAGTAACTACCTCTTTATTACAGAACATTCCCGTAGCCTGCTGTAGTTGAGAAATCAGCCATACAAATTCTTCATTAGGGTCATACCTTAGTGCTTGTGATATCATCACTGGAATATCCGTCTTATTTGAGCTCTTTATAGCTGAGCTCTGTATTTCCAGCGTGGACCAAATCAGAATCACAGAGCGATGCCATAGCAGGGCACAAATCCAGGGTCCCACCTCGCCACTCTGGCTGCCAGGCTGTTGTTCTTCCCCGATGGAAAGCTTCTATGATAGCGGCCATAGAAATGGAAGCCAAGCAGTGGGAAATGCAGCCGGTTGTTTCAAGTCCCTTTCCCGCGGCAAGCTGCACAGCAAGCTCTTCTGCAAAGGCAACCAGAAGCCTGCGAGCGGCCAAAGAAGCTGCTGGTCTCCTGCAAGCCCATCCTCGTGAACCACCGCCCAGCCAAGGGCCGGGGAGCCCAGCCCTTCCACTGCGTGCCCATCCCACTGTGCAGCTCCATCCTCCCCTCCGAGCATCTCCCCCCGGGTCCCTCTGCCTGTGATGGCTTGCGAAAGCTGCGTTCTCTCGCCCGGGTAAGGAGCTGTCTGGAGGCTTGGCTCTTAGGAGGAGCAGCGTGCCAGAAGGGCTGAGATGTCTGTTAAGCTGGCCCAATGCTAGCGTGTTCCATTGGTAGCATTAATGAAAACAGAGCGTGTCTTAATCAGATAAAAGAGAAGGGCAACCAAGGGAGTTCGAATCTTGTGCCTCCTTGGAGAAAAGTTCATTTAGCATCCTCTCTTCAAGCCATAAACCTGTGCCAGATAAACCTCATATTTTAAACCTTCTCATACTAAAGGGCTTCCCTGGCTTGTACACATCTGGAATCAGAAAGAATGAGGAAATGTGTGTGAATTTAAAAAAAAAAAAATCCTGTCTTTATTCTCAGTTCATAGATACTGTTCGCATGGGAGATCTTTTCACTCCCACCTTCTCAAAAATAATACATTTCTTCTGCCATAAGATATATTACATTTCAGCATGTCATAGTTTATATATATCGTTCCGACACTGCACTTTAGTCTGGCATGGTGCCTATACCTGTATAGTCCACACATAACCTTTTATTATTTTTGGTAACTATGATGTACAATAACAAAAATAACAACAATAATACTGAAAGCCGTGCCTTACAGAGGAGTCCAACTCTCCGAACAGTGCGATGCACAAATAGCCGGAGACAGAGAGCCCCCGAGGGAAGGAGCTGGCTTCTGTTCTCAGTATCGCTTGCAAAGTCCCCGTGGAATCGGTGTTCTGTTTCCTGGTCCAGACGTCTCAAAGCACTCGGTGGTAGAGGTATCTTAAGAGGTGAATTGCACAGCAAAATGAAGGTTTTGCCAAAGGTTTTGCAGGGGACTGGTTGGGACTGGGACCTGGTGTAGTGGTAGTCTGGTGCTGGGTCCTGGGTGGCCTTTGGGAGGACGGGCAGGCGGCGGGCGGAGGGGCTCATGCCTCAGGGGACCGCGTTCTGTCGCATGGTGGGACACCAGCGCTGCCCCAGGGCACGGCAGGCGGCCGGTAGGGGCTGTGATGGAGCTGAGCACCCCAGCTCCAGTGACGCTGCCACAAAGCAGCGTAACTAAAAGTCTGCAACATTCCCTTTTCCTCGGGTTTAAGGAGCGCTTCAGACTTGGTCTCCCCCTGGCATGCTCAGTGGTCAGGACTGTACTTCATTTTAGGGACGGGCATTGTTGCAGTATCATAAATGCAGTGTTCGTATACACCCAGAAAGGGGAAATTTTCCCAGAAATAGCAATATAGAAAGGGCATTGAGAGCTAAAAGACCAGCTTAACTCATTTTAAACTGCATTCAGGTACTGCAAGGCATGGGACCTAAGCCTACACTCTGAATCATAGAATCGTTTTGGTTGGAAAAGCCCTTTAAGCTCCCCCAGCCCAACCGTTCCCCTAACCCTGCCACCCCACCACTAAACCCTGGCCCTAAGCACCCCATCTGCCCGGCTTTTAAATCCCCCCAGGGATGGGGACTCGACCCCTTCCCTGGGCAGACTCCTGAGCCTGACAGCCCTTTCGGTGAAAAAAGTCTTTCCTAATGTCCAAAGATGCATAGCTAATTCTGGAATTACCCCTGGAATGCCTGTCATCTTCCTGGTCAGGGGACAAAAGCAGACACCAGGGAAAATACAGGTTTCTAGGAGAAGGCTGTCTGAACAGAGAACATCTTTCTTCAGTAGCTGAGCTCAGCTTGCCTGTTAGCCCTGCTCAGACGCTCCTGCCCTTCTGCACTCCTGGAGCTGAGGCAGCTCAGGGCTTGGCCTTCCAGCAGAAGGTCTTGGCAGAGGGAGGGAGGGGGCTATCGGCAGGAGTGGCTGAAGCGTAGGCTCCTCCTTTTGAGTTTCTCAGGGTTGTTGGAAGCCATGTGAGAGAACTCCCGGAAGATGTCCAGGTAGGTAGCATCTCCTGCAAAAATACACAGGAAGAGGCATTAGTCCCAATAATTTTGCTTTGCCTTGCTTCGATACTTCCCACCCCTGGAGCTCATGGTGCATCAGGCCACTATCACTTGGAACTTGTGACTTTTGTCTGGATGTAAGAGCCAGATCTACATGAGATACAAAGACAGAGCCCAGCTCTTTAGCCTTGCGCTGCCTCAGAGGGTTCTGATTTGCCTTTCCACTCTGTGTAATGAGAACAGAATTATTCATGAGCTTGCATACGTAAACACACGCTCAGGACTCTTGCTTCACAATCGGATTTGGGATAACTCCTCCCTTTTAATATTATTGGTACTTTTTTCCAAAGCCCAAGAGACAGCAGAGAGACTTTAAAGACTTGGAGGCAGGAGCTGTTCTGGAAGCTGAGTGCTCCGAAACGCAGAGGTCTTTTACTGTGCCACTTGTGCACCAGGAGGGCTTCACGCAGCCGGGACCATAGAGCTTGGTATTGGTTTGCAGAGACGGCGTTCGGCCAGGAACAGAGCTAAGGGCATTTACTGGTGGTCTGGCTTCGCTTTTGCCAGCCAGACTTTTCAGAGCTTGTTGTGGCAGGTGTACGAGAAGTCCACCTGTACTGGAACAAACCAACAACCCGTTGAAGGGCACTATCAGATGATCACCATTCTCCATGACAGCTGACTCAAGGCCCTGTTCAAACCACAAGTGAAGGCAAGGAGTTCAGGTGTCCCAGCAGCGCTTCTATGATAGAATCGCCCTTGATGCAGGAACGGTTTCACATTTATGCTGCAATTCTTGAGATAATTAGGCACCCGCATCCCATTAACAGTATCTCTGCTTGTATGTTTGCTGCTTGATGTTCTAGGGCAATTTCTGCCACGGACTGGGCTACTGAGCTCATTTTTACCTGATGACAAACCTGTGTAGCCACAGGGGAATAGATAAGGGAAAGATCCCAGGTATTCAGCTACATGGGTGCAGCTACCTTTGGTCTTTCATGCAGAGCTCCTGTGCCCTTTGTTTGACCGAAGATGTCCTGGAGAGTCACCAAGAGGGCAGATCCACAGC
>NW_009260796.1:1487904-1500011 GCF_000687185.1 Egretta garzetta
GGCAGGCGGCCGGTAGGGTCTGTGATGGAGCTGAGCACCCCAGCTCCAGTGACGCTGCCACAAAGCAGCGTAACTAAAAGTCTGCAACATTCCCTTTTCCTCGGGTTTAGGAGCGCTTCAGACTTGGTCTCCCCCTGGCATGCTCCATGGTCAGGACTGTACTTCATTTTAGGGACGGGCATTGTTGCAGTATCATAAATGCAGTGTTCGTATACACCCAGAAAGGGGAAATTTTCCCAGAAATAGCAATATAGAAAGGGCATTGAGAGCTAAAAGACCAGCTTAACTCATTTTAAACTGCATTCAGGTACTGCAAGGCATGGGACCTAAGCCTACACTCTGAATCATAGAATCGTTTTGGTTGGAAAAGCCCTTTAAGCTCCCCCAGCCCAACCGTTCCCCTAACCCTGCCACCCCACCACTAAACCCTGGCCCTAAGCACCCCATCTGCCCGGCTTTTAAATCCCCCCAGGGATGGGGACTCGACCCCTTCCCTGGGCAGACTCCTGAGCCTGACAGCCCTTTCGGTGAAAAAAGTCTTTCCTAATGTCCAAAGATGCATAGCTAATTCTGGAATTACCCCTGGAATGCCTGTCATCTTCCTGGTCAGGGGACAAAAGCAGACACCAGGGAAAATACAGGTTTCTAGGAGAAGGCTGTCTGAACAGAGAACATCTTTCTTCAGTAGCTGAGCTCAGCTTGCCTGTTAGCCCTGCTCAGACGCTCCTGCCCTTCTGCACTCCTGGAGCTGAGGCAGCTCAGGGCTTGGCCTTCCAGCAGAAGGTCTTGGCAGAGGGAGGGAGGGGGCTATCGGCAGGAGTGGCTGAAGCGTAGGCTCCTCCTTTTGAGTTTCTCAGGGTTGTTCGAAGCCATGTGAGAGAACTCCCGGAAGATGTCCAGGTAGGTAGCATCTCCTGCAAAAATACACAGGAAGAGGCATTAGTCCCAATAATTTTGCTTTGCCTTGCTTCGATACTTCCCACCCCTGGAGCTCATGGTGCATCAGGCCACTATCACTTGGAACTTGTGACTTTTGTCTGGATGTAAGAGCCAGATCTACATGAGATACAAAGACAGAGCCCAGCTCTTTAGCCTTGCGCTGCCTCAGAGGGTTCTGATTTGCCTTTCCACTCTGTGTAATGAGAACAGAATTATTCATGAGCTTGCATACGTAAACACACGCTCAGGACTCTTGCTTCACAATCGGATTTGGGATAACTCCTCCCTTTTAATATTATTGGTACTTTTTTCCAAAGCCCAAGAGACAGCAGAGAGACTTTAAAGACTTGGAGGCAGGAGCTGTTCTGGAAGCTGAGTGCTCCGAAACGCAGAGGTCTTTTACTGTGCCACTTGTGCACCAGGAGGGCTTCACGCAGCCGGGACCATAGAGCTTGGTATTGGTTTGCAGAGACGGCGTTCGGCCAGGAACAGAGCTAAGGGCATTTACTGGTGGTCTGGCTTCGCTTTTGCCAGCCAGACTTTTCAGAGCTTGTTGTGGCAGTTGTACGAGAAGTCCACCTGTACTGGAACAAACCAACAACCCGTTGAAGGGCACTATCAGATGATCACCATTCTCCATGACAGCTGACTCAAGGCCCTGTTCAAACCACAAGTGAAGGCAAGGAGTTCAGGTGTCCCAGCAGCGCTTCTATGATAGAATCGCCCTTGATGCAGGAACGGTTTCACATTTATGCTGCAATTCTTGAGATAATTAGGCACCCGCATCCCATTAACAGTATCTCTGCTTGTATGTTTGCTGCTTGATGTTCTAGGGCAATTTCTGCCACGGACTGGGCTACTGAGCTCATTTTTACCTGATGACAAACCTGTGTAGCCACAGGGGAATAGATAAGGGAAAGATCCCAGGTATTCAGCTACATGGGTGCAGCTACCTTTGGTCTTTCATGCAGAGCTCCTGTGCCCTTTGTTTGACCGAAGATGTCCTGGAGAGTCACCAAGAGGGCAGATCCACAGCACTGTGAGCTGCGGAGCTCCAAGGCACATCATCTGTCAATACGGGTGCCGGGCTGGGGGAAGAGAAAAGCTAATACGCAAACGTGGTTCCACAAAGCCACGTTGACAGCAGGATCCAGTGTAACCTCGTAGTGCCTCACCAACTCCGCTGGGGAGAATGGGCCGAGGGTGAGAGCCCAGCAGGCAGGGAGCGGGTGCAGGTGGCTGGAGCTGCCCCTCGCCCGCCGGGCAGCGCTCCCTACCCCGCAGGCATCCTCCCAAAACATTTCTCCAGCCGCTCCTTTGCCACAAGCTCGCGGGACAGGTCCGTCTGTGAAGGTGGTGCCCCCTTCCCCCAGCTCCCGGGTGGGGTGGGAGCATTGCCTCTTCTCAGTACACGAAGAGTGTCCAGCCCAAAAGGTCTTCAGCATGCAAAGGCTTCTAACAGGAGCCTTGCTGTCAGGTGGGCTTTCATCAACATCTGTTGATTTTCAGGCACAGCAACGCTCATGAAATGTATGGGTTTGTACCTGCCACAAAACCAACTTGACCTACCTGTTAGCTTCTGATAACAGTGACCTGAGCCCCTCCTTAACTGGTAGGACTCAGGCTCTTCCCCCTGCCCCCGCCAGTGCTGTCCTCTGCATCCAAATGCATCCTAACGTTACAGCGACTTCTGCCTTGCAGCCTGATAAACCCCCACCCCCTTCCACCAGCGACGGATCCTGACAGCCCCCGCTGCCGGTCGTTCTCCGTGAGCATCACCCCAGCTCCTGCCACTGCCACCTGCTCCCCTGCCACCTATTCCCCCCCACTTTCCCCAAATAAAACGTACTCCCTTTCCGGGAGGGGAAAAATCCCCACACTTATAGGCTATATAGAAAAGAGGTGGCTTTTCTATGAGGACAGTAAAGAATGATCCCCCCCGGGGTTATTTAGAACCAGGCTGCCGTTGAGTTGTTAAGCACGCCTGGCAGCAACAGGTAAGTAAGCGCTGAACTGGCTGAGTTCTGCTGTAGAGACCGGGTAACCCCACCTGCTACTTCTCCTCTTTGATCCTGACTTAGTTTTGGCACCGGTGGGAGGGGGTCAAGCTGGCAGTCTGCGGGAGCGGGACAGAGAATTGCTGTTACCTCCCGCCAGGAGCCTGACCAGCTTGGTAACATCATCACTAGCGCCCCGTTGGGCGAGATCGCCAACCCTCCAGCATCCCGGGAAAACGTTGGTTCTGGCAACACTCAGATGTAACGCCAATTACGAGAATCCTGCTGTGGAGGTAAAGTATCAGTCCCAGATTTCTGAAGATATGTAAGCATTTAATCCTCATGAACTAAAGAAAGAAAAAGACAGTCTTCCAGAGAGCTGGGTTTCTGTAATCGCATTTCAGCCATCAGTGTATTTATCCTTGGGGGGGGACACACGACCGTAGCCCCCATTTTAGACAGGGAAGAGCAAGGTCGATAAAATCAAGCGGTGGTGGTGGGAGTCAGGGCCAGGCTGGGGAGCGAGCCCGGCGCCTCCCGGGCTTAACTAAAGAAAGAAAAAGACAGTCTTCTGGAGAGCTGGGTTTCTGTAATCGCATTTCAGCCATCAGTGTATTTATCCTTGGGGGGGGACACACGACCGTAGCCCCCATTTTAGACAGGGAAGAGCAAGGTCGATAAAATCAAGCGGTGGTGGTGGGAGTCAGGGCCAGGCTGGGGAGCGAGCCCGGCGCCTCCCGGGCTCTGAGCTCGCACGTTGACGGTGAGACCACGCAGCTCTCCTTCCATAGAGGCCTTAAATGACTGCAAAGCTCCCGATTCCAACGGATCCTTCCTATTTACCTCCTTCACGGAGCTCACAAGCCTCCCAGATTTGTTAATCGGGATCTGTTTGTCCCTCCAGGGGAAAACAGAGGTTATGCCACAATTTTCTTTTTCTGCCTTTGTTTTCCATACTAAGTATGATAGAAATCATGAGGCCGGGCCAGTCTTTTTCTTCTTCTTCTTTTATTTTTCTGCCACAGACACACAGTATGAGAGAAACCAAGGGGGGAGGGATTGCACCGGGGTGTGTGGGCAAGGGTGGTCCTTGTGCAGAAGACTGATATTTCATCTAGTGCAAGGTCTCCTTTTACAGGACAGCCAGCAGCAGAGCTCCCAAGGGATCAGGCATTAACTGATTCGGGTACTCTGAGGAAACGTGAAGCGGGGAGGGTGTGTGATCTGAGCCCATCACCTCCACCCCAGCCTTCTTCCAAAGCACCCTGAAATCACATTATCACAGGATAGCGTCACAGAAACCCAAACGAAAAAGCAGAGCATTTATGGGGCGTTCCACTCTGTTCACTGCCATAAAATGCAAGCTGTGGGCTGCAGAGGAGAAGGGAAACACGTTAAAAGGGGATGGTTTTCTAGATTCAGTTAATACAGGCAACAAGGCAAGAAAGCCTACATAAATAAATCAAGGCGAAGAAGGAGGAGGGAAGGAGTTTATCTAGATTTTTATTAACAGTGTTTCAAGAGACAATAGAAGAGAAGGGAGGGAAAAAAAGGCAGACACCACAGCAACAGTTTTAAAATTGTACAAAGATAATAACATACAGAATATCTGGTTCCATAGTTACAGTCAGTACAGGCTGTGTAGGGAGAGGGGGAATTAAAAAACGTGTTACAAAGTCGTACTGAAAGCAGGCAAGTGAAGGAGGTTAACAGGTTATAGCGTATTTACAGCAAGTGTCAGCCCCTGGTGCAGCAGCCCAGCCCTTCAGCGCCTAACGGAGCCCTGATACCGACCGCGCGTCGCAGCTTTGGCTTGGCTAAAGGTCTTGCTCTCCGTGCTGTTCGGATAGGAAGGGACAGGAGCCGTAGCCGGGAAGAGGCCGGCTGGGCTTTCCCATCTCAAAGGCTTTCGCTCCAGGCTGCCGGCCTATCTAACCCTACAGTAAGAAAGGTTTACCCTATTCCTGCGATTCGGCAGGCACAGGTCCCAGGTAGAGGGCTCCCAGGATGGGGAATCCACGCAAACATTCGTGTGCTGTTGGAGGGACGCGATGGATGGTCAGGTCTACAGCTCCACTGACAACCTGAAGGCTGCTCCCAGTGTCACCTACCGGAGCAGGAGGACGCACAAACCAAACACGCTCCTCCGTGGCCCTTGCTGTGAGGACGGTGCCCAGTGCGGAGATGTGTTTGTGAGACAAATGCTCCTACTTTGGCTGGCCTCTTGGCCATCTCAACTGCTGCACTGGCACCACCCATGGTCTTCCTCGCACCTTGGAAACCACCTTGGCTACTACACCCACCTCGACCCCTCATTCCCTCCCTATAACTGCCCAGCTGCCCTCTCTTCCCACTAACACTGTACTAGGTATACAGCTCAGAAGAGATGTACCCCAGCCCCAATCCCAATTCCCTCTGAGACTGAGGAACCAGCAGGCAGCCTGAGATGAATCACATTCCTATGGAAACAGCACTCGATATTTTGGAATCTCAAAAAACAAAACAAAACAAAACAAAAAAATCTTGTTTGGGCAGAACTCTCCCTCCTCCTGCCCAGTCCCTTCTTCCCCACGCCCACTTCTCCATGTAACAGCACCACACACTCACACACACGCTCCCATGGACGTTTGTCACCAGCCAACCCATGGTTTAATGTCATGTTTAGTCCCTTCAGCCTGTTTTGTCTTTGGTTGAAAGCAAAAATGCTCGGGCAGCGAGGAGAGAGAAGTGGGCTTGGGGACAGTCGAGCAGCACAGAAACAACACAGGGATTTGGCGCAGACGGGCGCTGTGTTGTGGCTGCTGGACTGTAAGTTATCAGTGCAATGCTTTGGGAGGTCCTGGTTTCCTCTTGCATAAATAATGGCCATTTTTGCCGGGCTGAGATGTTACTGATCTATTTTATGTGGATCGCAGTCTCAGCTTGCCAAATCTTTTTCTTTAAAGACGTAAATTCTTCCAATTCCATGTTTTTCCTCTAAACTGGTCAAAGAAATTTCACATTGCAGAGACCATCTCAGAGACAACAACATCAAAATAACCTGAGGCTTCCCTGGGTGACACGTGGCGAGGGAACACGGAGGGTATCATTTAGACTTGCCAGCAACCTGAAGTCATCCCATTTGGAAACAGAACCACGTGGCAGAACCCAAAGATTCAAACCCAGACCACCTGTCCAGGCACTTGGTTATAGGGTTTGGGTCGAGTCAAACAAAAGCTAGGACAGGCAATATAAATACCCACCCAGATCTCAAAAACTCAAAAGATGACAGAGTCCGCATGGCTGAGGCAAGGGTTTGGGTCCATTTGTGTTTGGACAACGCCTGGCATGTTGCTTTCTAGCCAAAGGCAAATCTCCTCCTGCTCACTGTGGTTGCAACCAAGGGATGGCAGGGTTGGGGTAATGGTTGGACTCGCTGCTCTTAAAGGTCTTTCCAACCTAAACAGTTCATAGAATCATCGAATGTTTTGGGTTGGAAGGGACCCCTAGAGGTCACCCAGCCCAACCCCCCTGCAGGGAGCAGGGACACCTTGAACCACATCAGGTTGTTCACAGCCCCGTCCAACCTGGTTCTATGGTTCTAAGAATGAAAAGGGAGTAGTTTTGGCATTAGGTATTTCAAACAGGATTGTACAACACAAACACAGCTGTAGTTGAAGGAGGAAAAAAAAAGGAAGTGTTGGTATCCAGCCTTCCTTGGAGCCTGGGGGGCCCTTTACTCTGCTCAAAACAAACTTTCTGTACAGCCTCCCCTTCCAAACGTCCCAGCACACCCCCCCCTCCCATCCCCCCCGCCCCCATCAGAACAATCAAATAAACACAGAAAACATTGAGAAGTGCCTCCTTAGCATTTTTTTTTTTTCCTGGAGAACCTTTTTGTTTTAGAAACTGCAGGATGTACTAAAGTGTTTGATTATATTTCAAACCAGAGGCATTTAATGCCTCATGATCTGTATAATGAAAATAGAAAAGGAGGGGGGGGCAAGAAAGGAAAATTGTGGGGGGGGGAAAAGGCAGATTTTGAAAAATATTCCCTAACAATGCTACAAAAAAATCCTGACATTAAATACAGACAAACTGTATCGAATAAAAATTGCACTAGTCCTCTGGGCACATCAATAATAAATTAAATACTTAACAATTTCACTGATTAAAAAAAGACAGCACAAAATCCATAACAAAAGAACATAAAACCCCCCCAATACTGTATGTAGGAAAAGTGCACAAAGTTGCTTTATACATTGAATCTAAATAAAGTACCGATACATGTTAAATAGATAAATTGTCTTGCAAGACACTGCTTTTTGCATCAGTATTTACATATGCTTTAACTTCACGTACTCCAGCAGTGAGGCGGAGCTTCAATGGACCTAACTGTACACGACTTTGTGTTCTCATGAGCCACTAACGCCGACCGGGAAATAAAACGACCCCGAGGGGAAGCCACGTCTCCAGTCCTCATTGGCTTACAGCAAGGATCAGTTGCATTTCTAACTTCTCGTAAAAAGCTGGAAAACCAATTGGGGTGTTTTAAGTTGCTGTACATGTAAAAAAAAAAACCAAAAAACCAACCCACATTGCTAGACAATGATCATGCTGAAATTCATGAACGGAGTAGGGCCATGGCAGTGGTGAAACACCTATTCCACTTCCAATGTCTTCCAAGTACCCTGAAAGATGCCAGCTTTGATGCAGCGTGGCCTTTTTCTAGGAAAGGCCACAACTCGAGGGGACATCAGCACTGACAAGCATCTACATTGAAACATCTACATTGATGCGGAGCGGTATAAAAGGGGGTAGGATTATCAAAGAGAATTCATTACAGAGAATCTCTCCGTTCCTAACCCAGGAAGCAGAGCGAGTTCTTGGCTGGATATTGGTTCCTGTACTGAGCGCTAAAGCGCTGACCTGGATGCCACAGGGCGATCTCCATGATCTAACCCTAAGCACGGCACGGTCCCGCCGAAGGCAGGCACGTGCTTAAAGGCTTTGCCGTATTGCTAAGCAGGCTCAGCACCACAACGCCTTTCACTGCGCAACGCCACCCAGCGCCATCCGAGCTCGGCACAGAGCAGCAAGGTCTGCAGGGCATTTCGCAAGGATGATTTACAGGACTGCAGATCTGCTCCTGACCCCAAGGAGACCGATAGCAACGCTACCACTGGCAGCAGAGTAAGCGGGCTCAGCTGACAAGGAAGGGGCATCAGACGGGGCAGTGACACAGGTGAGGGCACCACCCTGCTCAGTGGGATGCCCATTTAAATTTAGGGTGAGTTTTACCAGAAAGGTGACAAAGTTCAGTGCGAAGGACTGAAGGATGAATCTCCATGGGAAAGTCAAGCAGTAACCTTCTGTAATCCTGCACAAGAAGCGCTGAGAGGGCAGTCATGCTGGCTATACCTTCGCATGGGTTATCAGGAAGAAAGGTATTTAACCCAGGGCATATTAAATGCAAACCAAAGGAGACCACGTAGCAGCACTGCAGCAGCAGCTACGCGCAGTGTAGATCTGCCTACGCCTGGTGTTACACACACAGCTGTATGCCTGGAGTCAGCCCTCTTCATCCAGTGATACGGCTCCAGAGTCGCACGTGGGAGCTCCAAGCAGAACGCAGTCCCTGCTCGCAAAGAAACTGTCCTGTGAACTAAGGCTTATTCATCCTAGCCTTCCTCTGAAATGGCATTGCAGCAACGATGGCGTTTTATGGCACAGCGCTTCATCCCACGTGCAGTCCTGAATCACTCCCGAGGGTGCCACAGCTGCACAGAATATGAATACAGACCAAGTGATCCGCCCTCTGCCAACCGCTAAGGGCACGTCCTACAGCTTCTACTCAGAGTTCAGAGGGAGTATGGCCTGATCAAAGACTGCAGCGTAGTTCCAGACCCGGCACTGAGCAGCTAAGAAGGGAGCAGGCAAGCCTGCGGGGTGCGCTCCCCCTCTAACCCACCAGCGTGCCGTGCATCAGCAGGTTCACGCAAGCCAGGAGCTACAGAGCCCAGGCTCAGCAGCAGCACCCTGCAGGCACAGCACTGGCCTTCTGGGACAGAAAGAGTGGAGAGATGGAGAAAATGCCATGAAAGGCATTGCTCACGATAAAAAGGCTGATGGGGCCAAGCTCACTAATTTTTATTTTCCAAGACTGATGGAAGGAGATTGTTTATTATTTAGGGAAGCATGAAAGGCCCTGGGGGCAGATTTTTGCACCATTGATCCGCAGCAGTTTCAGCACAGTCATGAGAACCATTTCAGATTCAGAACAGACAACTGGGACCGAGATCAGAACTCAGCACCCGGTACTGTGCATCCCAAAGCACCAAAAGGAGCAGGAATACAAGACAAAGATGGACTTCAGTGCCCAGATTGCATGGACAGAAAATTGCGGTCTGGCCACAGCAAAATATGGGACAGCGCTTTCCTCTGGAAACGGGGACTCTCTCGAGCTGAGAGGACACCCTACTGGAGTCTAAGTGGAGTTTCTTTATTGTTCCACTTCTAGATGCGTGGGTGGCCACTGAGTGCTGTTGGTATCTTGAGCAAGGAGCTGGATCACTGTTGGTTCAGACTCTAAGGACAGTATCTTGAGCAAAGAGCAAAGAGCTGGATCACTGTTGCTTCAATATCTGAGGACACACTTACATCAATACAAACAAACCAGCAAAGGTTTAACCCGCTAAGGGCTGCGGCACAACAGCAGCCAGCATGCCAAAAAAAAAAAAAAAAAAAAAAAAAAAAGAGAAGTCAGACACATATTGGATGAAAAATAATATGATTGCGTATCACTGCTGATGTAACGCAGGAGGATGGGGAACTCTGCCTGGTATTCTTGTGTTCCTTGCAAGATCTCGATCCCCTCAAGATCCCAACGCTATCCGTAAGGCACTATGGCCCAACCCCAGAGCCAGCAGCCTGGGTGTCCAGGCA
The DNA here is from genome assembly GCF_000687185.1 of Egretta garzetta. NCBI lineage: Eukaryota > Metazoa > Chordata > Aves > Pelecaniformes > Ardeidae > Egretta > Egretta garzetta. The sequence continues at coordinate 1,497,765 of NW_009260796.1, forward strand.
GGCTAAATACCAGTTGTGGGCAGCCACCCATGAGTCCCGAAAAACTCTGATGTCAACTGCAGTTGAGGGCATTCTGAAGAGGCTCTTACAGGAGCACAGCTGAGCTTGGCATCCAAATTCCCAGCTGGAGGACAAACTGCCAGTGGTAGGTGTGCTCTGTAAGCCCTCCTGAGATGGGATTACATGGCTGCAGCATCTCTGCAGAGCTACCGTAGCCTGATCCCTGTAGCACAGTCCATAAACATAGCAACAAAGTGCTCTAAGTAGAAACACATTCCCCTACTCCAGCAAAGAATAATACAAGAAAAAGGAAAGGAACAAAAAGACAACGATTCTGCCGGTCATTGGAACCGGGGAACTCCAAAGCCCCTGGGCCAGCTGCTGAGATGCCCTGCTCACATGCGTCGGCATGCGGGGGGAGAGCACAGAGGGATACACATGCAGGTAGAAGTCTCCTTCACAGAGATGCTAAGTCAGAAATCTGAAGTGGCCAGGAAACAAACTGAACCAAAGTCAAATTGCGTGGTGCAGCCAGCCATGTAGGCAGTGGGAGCTGGACGTGGCTTTTCTTCCCTGACATAAAGCCCGTCGCCAGCGACAAGCTTCTCCCAGCCTCAAAAAATTAGCACTGCTGCTTCCAAAACACTGTGCAGATTGCATCTTGGCCCAGGAAGCAGGCGAGCTATGGCTTTGACCAGCTAACCACCAAGGGCAAAAAAAGGGGAGCGTGGCTGGTAGAGTCCTGAGAGCAATTAAGGTGAGTAGCCATCGCTCTCAATCCTACCCCTTCCGTTGTGCCTTCCGGAGCAAAATCTCTCTGCCCCACAAAACAGCCTGTTCCTGACTTAGAGGTCATCTTTTAGTGTTCTAAACTGGCCCCCGCAGCTCCCAGACGCTGCAGCAGTCCCACGAGAGCACGGGCTGCTGGTCATGCTGCCAGGAGAGAGGGCTCCACGTCAGAATCCCTTCCAAGCAAACTGTTCAGACGAGAACTCAGCGCATGGTAACTACATTGAAGCAGAGACAGGTTCGTCTGATCGCATTGTTGGTGGGTTTCTCCTGGTGATAGAGGGTTTCCTTTTCCTTTTCTTCTCTTTCTTTTCTTTTTCCTTTTTTTTTTTCTTTTTTTTTTTTTTTTTTTTCTTTAAATGCTAGACTCTTCTCCCATACTTTTCACACACTCAAGTCCACACGCCATGGTCTGTGGTTATGCCCTAGGAGTCTCCTACACAAAATCAACCATCCAGTAGTCAAGCATGAGAACTTCACGCTAACAGGAAAGATCCCTTTTCCTTCCTGTGCGCATCTCAACCTATACGTGCAGGCATCAAAAACAGACCAATCTGCAAGAAACACCAATATACCAAGGATGGGGCTTCTCAGGGCTTCTAGAAGTTCAGCCCAACTTCAAGACAGCAAAGGGGAGGTGGGGGAGTCGTCACTAACACTCATCTATATTAAGGCTGATGAACTCCTGTATACACTTCCTGTACTGCAGCTCAGTGGGGCTGTTGCTGGGATATTGACCTGGTTGTCCAAAGGGGCCCTCTGCTTCTCGCATTTCCTCATTCATTCGAGCCAGACGCAGCCTAGAGCGAAAGAGAGGAAGTACAAGGGAGAGAGGTTTGGTTATTCTGGCCTCGATGGCTATTTACAGGCAGTGCTCCTGTATACAGGCACTGGAAAGTCCTGGCTGCACTTACAAGGTAACTATGTCTGCGTTGGCTGCCTGGACAGCAATACTGAGCGGGTCCTGCCCGTCACCATCCACCGCGTGCTGATTTGCCCCTCGCTTGAGGAACAAGCAGACCTGACTGCAGAAGGGAAAGAAAAGACCATCAGAGCAGGAATTCCAGCTCCCCCACCCCACACGCCGGAACACGCAGAGGGCACTTCCCCAGGCAGGCACGGCTTCACTTTTATTGGTTTAAGAAAAATCGGGAAGTGCTGCAGTGGCACGGAGAAAGGAACGGGTGTACAGGGGCCCAGTTCCCCCCTATCTATCATCAGGGGGGCAATTACCCTTAAGACAAGCACGTTTTGCAAATAGCCCATTCACCAAACCCCAGCTCCCTTGCCCACCTCACCCCATGACTCCCAGTGCTAACGCTGAATCTCAAGCCAGGGGTGATGGAGCATGTCAGAGCAACGGGCAAAGAACTTACCCAGTATGCCCTAAGTACGTGGCGTGATGCAAGGGAGCCCGGCCCCGGATATCTCTTTGGTTAACATCTGCCCCATTCTGCA
>NW_009260796.1:1501390-1502215 GCF_000687185.1 Egretta garzetta
GCAAGGAAAAGGGGAATTTCTAAATAAATTCAGTCAGCAGTACTGAGAGGATGCATGAGCGCGTACCAGGCTCTAAGTCACCTGTTTTCAGCACACTCTGAACCAGTCAAGACCTCACATTCCCAAATGCGGCCTCCCAGCCACCAGCACAACGTACCCCCATCACAGCTTGAATCAGAGGAGTTTTGTTTTCATCTTCATCATTCACCCAGTTGATCTCAGCACCATGTGCCAGTGCTTCTGCCATGAGGGGCAGGTTTCGGGCTTGTGCTGCCTTGTAGATCAACAAGCCAGGATGCAGCTCCCTCAGGTCCTCCAAATCTGATGCCTCCTGTTCAATCTCTGCTTCACCACTTGACTCCTCTGACACCTCGCACTCTAAGAGACAGAAAAGGATAGAGGGAGATGACCCAAAAGCTTCGCATTTCCCATTTCTTATGCTTCTTGTTGTTCTTGGCACCAGACAGTCCTGAGGATCCATCCTGCCTTGCACTAGCTGCCTCCCCACGCTTCCACCCACCTTCCTCTGTCACGCTGTCCACCACAGAGCCAAACACCAGGATATCAGTGCTGCCGTCGGTGCTTCCTCCGAGCCCACTGTCACTGCTCAGACCTGCAGGGCCAACAAAAGACAAACCAAGTCCATTTTAATACACAGGCATTCCAGTACCGGGCACAGCTGACACCACAGGGGAAAAGGGCTGCGCAGAATGTCACACACACATTGCACCGGGCACTGCCTGCAAGGGAGAGGGGGGACTGCTATCCCATTTAGCCCCACTCGGTAAAACTACCTAAGGAAAAACTGCAAAGCCTTATGGTATC
>NW_009260796.1:1502237-1503489 GCF_000687185.1 Egretta garzetta
AGGAATGCTCCAACATTGCCATGGCACTTTGGACTGTTGAGGACAGCCCTTGCTGCAATCCGTGAGGGATGCCGTGACGTAGACTGGAGCAGAGCAGCAGCAGAGACAGCTTTGCAACAGGTTATGCAGAGTCATAAGCAAATAAAGACACCCCTCTGCTTTTACCACTAATACTCTCAGTTTCCACTATATCCAGGCTCTCCCAGAGTTGTCACTGGGGCACTTGCCAATGCATTGCTCGTGTGACGGATTATTGACCGTGACAGGGGCAAATAATATCAACGGTGTGTATCTCAAGCCAAACTTTTAAAGCATTGCCCATTGGCTGATTCACCTTCACAGACATCCCTTCCCGTTCCCCACAGTGCTTCCCACCTTCCCTGCTTAGCTGGTGAATGTTACCGGACAGCTGACTATGTACAAGAAACGGAGTCATGAAGAGATGAAGCAACTTGCCCAAGGACACGCAGTGTGTCAGTGGCAGAGCAACTTTGTACCTGTTCCAGTTTGCACCCAAAAGCAGTCAAGAAAGTGACAGAAAGAAAGGAAGAAGCACGAGCAGGAATTGCCCGTGTGGGAACAGGGATGGCCCATCACCTTTGTCCTGAGGGATGCCCAGCTTCTTGCTGCTTTTAACTTCCCAATGACTGTAAGGGCTGGGAGTGTCTGTCCTCCCAGAACTCAAGAGGTTTAAGTCCCCACGATCTACTCCAAGACCTACACTGAAACCACTGTGATTAGAAAGTAAAACAAGCCAGGTTGTAGCTGCCAAAGTGTTTCTAAACTACCGAGCTGAGTAGTCTTTGCAAAGAGCAATAGCAGGAAAGCCTGCAAGAACTAAAGATCTGAGCCCTGAAAACCACAGCAGAACAAGACACCTTGACCTTAAAGGATGTCTGTTGAAATCTTCAGAGCAGCTACAGCCAGGTCCCAGATAAAGAACAGTCTCTAAATCAGTGGTCCTGAAATCACGGCTCACAAGTAATCCTTCAGCACTGTTCAACAGCCAAAGGAGATAACGGAACTACAACAGGAAAGGTTTAAAGTGGCACATATCATGTGTATCTTTTATTGGATTTGCTGTTAAATAAAATCATTGCTGGTTTTTGTAGAAAGCAAATATACTGTTGGGTGAGACCATGCTCTCCATTATGTCAGTACAAGTAAAGAGTGACTCCAGTGAGGCCACGTGGCACTACTCTAGATTCACATTGAAGCCAAAAAGGAAAATCTGGCTCATATCACACGAATA
>NW_009260796.1:1503511-1535780 GCF_000687185.1 Egretta garzetta
TGAATCAGTGCTAAAACTCCTATTTTCTTCCACAGGAGCAAGACAAGGCTGTTGAGCAACTCTGAAGCCCTGCATCTCCCAAGTATTGTTTCTGTTGACGAATAATGCTGCATTCCTTGAAACTGGAACAGCCCTTAAGGCACTGATTCAGACAAGCACTAAAGCACCTTTTTCACTCATTTCAAGAGATAACATGTACTTATAGGAAAGCCTGTGATTTTCTGGTGTGCTGACTCAGGACCTTAAATATTTCTCATAAGTTCCTACAATAACAAGCAACTGAGCTAAATTTTAAAAAGTTACCACTCCTCAGCTGCGTATGATAACGAACCACACAACTAGCCTGCGGCAGATGTGGGGCATTTGAAGTGAACACTTCTCATTTCCTATTTTCCATGAGGTCCCACATGTTCAGGATTGGATCCTTTATCCCATCTGAGGGACAGTTGTTCCTTTAAGACGTCGTAACTTGCCTGCTGGAAACCCTAGGAAGCTTTTCGCCTTCCAAAAGCCTGCCAGCCTGTCTTTCCCACAAGGGACTGGTAACGTATGGTTTCCAATCATTTGGCTGAAAGAAAATATATAACTGCCTCTGAAACTTGCTTTGGAACAAGTAAAATTTGGGTGTCTCTTTTGCTGCTAGCTGCCAGAGCGTCACCTTACCTCCGTCCAGGAGGAACGGCATACCGCTCCCACCGGGACCAATGCCACTGCCACTCCATGGGCCACCTGCTAGCGGATGCTGCATAGAGATGTGGCTGGCACCTAGAGGAAGGTGGACGGAATATGAGGGGAGTTCATCGTCACAAACACAAAAAGAAAAATTGTCCGCAGTAAGACTTGCTAAAAAAAGGAAAAAAATTAAAAGCCACAACTAAAACCAGAAAAAAAGCCAATGGAATGCATAGTCTGGAAGTAAAAGACGGTGGGAAAAAAATCCCATCTACCAAAATGCAAACACCAGGGACTGACTGGATAGGATATTAAAATAAGTACAGTAGAAGAGCAATGGGCTGGAGTTCGTGCAGCTAACTCCCCATCACTCTTCTGAAATATTTACCCTCTCTCCAGCGAGGCCGATACCTTGCCTTAGGCCTGGTGCAATGCACGTGCCCTAGGAGAGCTGGGAGGTAAAGCGTGCCAGAAGCAGAGACACTTTCTTTGTACTTACTGCGTGGGCCGGAGCCAGCACCAGTGTCAAAGTAGGAGAAGAGAGAGTCCAGCTCATCAGGGCAGAAGAGGGAATCTCGACGGAACTTCCTCTCCAGCGTAGCTGCTATTTGACACAGAGAGATTTTTGAAATACATAGTTAACAACATGCAAATGAACAAGAGAGTTCCACAGCTGTATTTACACAGGCTGAGCTTGCATGTCCAACCAATGTACCCCAGATGTGTCCAGTGCCATACTCATGCCCACATACACCACCAAAATATAACAAAGAGCTGACCATAGGTGGGGATATGCTGCAGACCAAGTCATCCCAGAGCATTTTGAGCAGCCAGAACCCTTCAAAAGCATGGACTCTCTTACAGACCAGCCAGGTAAAAATAAAAGGATTTGAAACTTTTTAAAAAGCAGGAAGCTGCAATACAAAAGAAAATGCACAAAGCAAGCTTAGAAGTTGCTGGATCACCCTAGCATAATGATCTCCTCCTTTAGCCACAAGAACCTCCTTAAACAGATGGAAAATGTTAGGAAATGGTTCTAAAGACCTGTGTCAACACGGTTTGTGCAACAGCATTTTTGCTTATACCTCTGGCAGGGTGCAGGTCCTAGAGAAAGACAGGGCCACACATGTTATTAGGGCGGCTGCACACCTACAGAGAGTGGTAGGCAGGCCAACACAGCTCTGCAAGGGGAACGGGGCAAGGGAGGTCCCCACCTGATGACAACATGGCTGGGGATGCATTGCCTGCTTCGTGGCGGTACTTTCTACGAGCCGTGGGTGCTTTTGTGGTGCTGTTGTGTCTCTGGCACTTCTTCACACACCAGCGTCGAGGTTTCCGCTCATTCTCTGTTAGAGTCTCCCCGTTTGGCAGCTTCTTCAGGAATTTCTTCTCCACATACTTCACCTTGATCCAGGCTTCCTTGTCCTGCCTAAGAGAAGAACAGGATAAAGCTGTGCACATGGTCATGATTCGCCTGAAGCAAACAGCCACAAAGAGATGAAGCTGCTCTGGGTCATTTTATCAACCTGGCTTTGAGTCCTAAAATCACTGAGGCCTGTATTAAGAAGGGAGAGTTTCTCAAACCTAAAATCATCTCTCATTTCAAAGCAAAACTAAGAAGCACAGCACAGAGCTGCGAGTGGAATGTGACGTTCAGCCTTAGGCAACACCATGTGCTTCAGCCACGCATATTGGTAAAGTCTCAGAGCTGGTGTAAACCCAGCAAGCCCTGGTTCCCAAGCATGTTTCACCAGGTTCCTGGCTGGTGATGCCCCACTAACCCTTCTGAGAGTCAAGTTCAGGTGAGCTACAGAGGGAGTGGGCTGAGGTGGGGGTCCCTGAGGTAGTTTGGGCCTCCATGAAGGGCCAGTCACACTTTTAATCTGTCTTACCAGAGAGCTTGGGGTATTGGGTTTACTGTGTCGATGGACAGCTTTCCGTGGGACCGAGAGGACCAGTGTGTGCACTCAGACTCACCTGGAGCTCCCTGCTGTTGGTTTCTTGAGTCCCAATTCTTCACACTGTGCCTCATAAATCTGATTCATGGTACTGTTCCCCAGCTCACACATCAGCTGCAATACAACAGGGAATTAATGAAATCCTCAGGTGAGGAGCTACCTCCCCTCTAGTCTAGCTTGCCACCAGGTAAGACTCCCTCCATGTCCACCATTTGTCTATCGTTTGCCATTAAAAGCCAAAACTCACTTTCAGTAACTCTGGCTCCCAGGAATCCAGCGTGAGAGATCGGACTTTGGAGCAGTGGACACCCAGACTCCTATTTATCCAAAAGGAAGAAAACTGAAATGTTTACATGCCTCAAAACAGAACCACTCATGCGTCATAAGATGAACAAGATCAATCCAGTTCTTATGCATTTGTCTATACAGACATAGCTATAGCAGAGAGTTTTATGCATATGCCTACACACAGGTACCGCAGCAAGCAATTACTTTTTAATCTATCTGCACAGACATTATAATCAGTTGGAATTCAGGCTCCACCATTTTTTCCATGAGCTTGCAATCCATCCCTGGCTGGCAGCACAGAGCACACGTGCACGCAGTACCTGTGGATACCAGAGCACTCAATGCACAGCAGAATGCCCAGGTTGATACTGGCCCAGCGAGGATCCGGTTGGCCACAGTCACAGCACTGGTCATTCCCAGGGATACTCTGCACTCTCTGCAAGATGCTCTCTCCTTTCACACTGCGCTCCCGGGAGTCGGTAGCAGAATCAATGCTGCTGGTTGATGGGGAAGCAGTCCGGTCCAGCCTCTGCAGGAAAAAAAGGGTTCTAGGATTCTGCAAAGCACTGTGGAGCGAACCAGAGCTTTGCCTAGCAGAGGCATCGACAGGAAGCATTAACAGAAGAAGGATAAGCTAGGGCTAATCCAAGAGGGGAAGGGATAAAGCCCCGTTAATCTTTACTACTGCCACTAGACGGCACTGCACCCCATCCCTGCCCTGGGAGCAGCAGGCAGAGCATCATCTGGCAAACCACTTGCCATCACGGTGCCTTGCTTGCACTTCTCCCAGCTAGCGAGCAAGCTCTTCCCAGGGGAACATAATTCCTAGGGGAACATCAATCCAGAAAGTGATGACAAGAAAGTGAAGATGTCAGGACAACACTGATTTAAAGCCTTGCCTTCATCTCAGCCCAGCTTTGTAAGCATGGCTTTGGTTGGTGAACAATTGTTGCCTTTGAGTTAGCACTGACATCAGCTCCCTTCCTTGAGGGCAGAAGAATATTTTCAAATGGTCCAGCCACGCACACTGGACCTGCCACAGCCCAGAAGCCCACTATCAGGGCCCTAAGACACAATTATGATCTTTCATGACCCCCTCACTCACTTCAATGTAGTAGCTGTCAGGACTCTCCCGATATGCAGAAGCAATGCTCGCTTGAACAGCCTGAATCCAGGCCTGGCGCAGCTTCTCCGAGTCAGCCTGCAGCATGCAGCTCCTGTGAAGGAGGGAAATGAGTTGGAAAAATCAAAAGGAGAGAGTGCACCTTTTGGTCAAAACTGTTCCACTTCATCCTCAGCACAGACATTCCAAAGGGGGCAGCACCTTGATTTGACAGGCAAAGAGGCAAAAATTAATCCTACAAGCTCGCACTGTCAGAGGTGTTCCCTCTTCAAAACCTCCAGGCAGGTCTGCTAGCTGTTTTGAAAAGCTGACCATTGCCAGTTTTGCTGTCTATACGTACATTAGGTATGCGTGGCCTAGATCTGGCTTATGCTAATGTCTGATGAACTTCACAGGGACTCTGGAGTACAGGCAACAGTATCTCCCAGTTAACATTTAATAGCACAGGGCAGCATCTGCTCAAATCTGATCTCTTGCACAGTCCAGCTACCATGAGGATGGCCTAGGGAAGCCACCAAACTTACTTGGTAGGTGAGACGACCTCAAAGCAAAACCTCCTCTCTATGTCTTCACACGGCTTGACAGTACAGAGCCGCAGGTCTTCCACCACTACCGTGAGGACATCCTGAAAGGGTGAGAACATGTGGCTTTGTTGGCTCCCTGAATCTGTGTCATCACCAGGCCTCTCAGAAAACTCCTTCCCGAACCCTGCTGAGTCCAGGAAGAGCAGAGCCAGCCCACCACTGGATAACTCTAGGGCAATAGGAAGGAAGGGGTGATACAGAATCAAAGCATGGGACAATATGCACATGAAGTGGCAGGGTTATTGGGGACTTCACCAACTGCCCCTGCTGAAAAAAAAAATGGGGGACTTCGCCAACTGCCCCTCCTGAACAGGAGTATTTAGGCCAGCACAAACACCATCTGCTGCCACTTAGCTCTCAGTACAGCCTAACTCTGGAGCATAATAATGCCCGAATGGGCTTGCTGTCCCTCTGATCCAATTCCCCTCCCCAGTCTATCCACCCCACTCCCCCGCCACGGTGCAGAAGTCCCCAGCAAAGCAGGATACCCAACAAGTTGGCTCATCCGCCAGTGTCGTCTGGGGTAGCCTCACTGACCTTTAGCTTTTTCTGGTAGACCAGCTGACTGTTCTGTATGGAGAACCACCTCCTGGGGGAAGACAGACAGACATCAGAACATGTGAACAGCAGAACTACAGGGGCAGGATATCTCTCCATTTAAAGAGAGTATAATCTATTCCAAGAAGCTGGAAAGCAATGTCACAAGAAGAGCTCACACTTCTCCCGTGCCCTCCCTTGGAGAAGAAACAAAGGATTTACAGCCTTAGGGAACGACTCCTGGCACTGACATGCTGCGATGGCAAGTGTTCTAGATATGTCAGCGTATAACAAGAAGGAAGGAAAATCTGGAAGAAGCAAAGGAGTAGGGCAGTCCCACATTACTGCCTACAATTTCTGGGTCACAGGTCTGTGTATGTACACTAGCCCTGGTGTAGACAGTAAATCCAGTGCCTGTGGGACATGTTGCACTGGTTAGGGCATATTTGCATGTGTGCACAGTGGGCATACTCGACATTTACCAAGGAAGCTGGATGAGTTGCAGTTGTCATGCCAGATGCAGCGTGCCTGCTGCCTCTCCAAGCAGGCTGTCATAAGGCAAGCCAGAAAATTCCTTGACATCATGAAGAAACTTCCAGGTGGGAACAAGAAAAACCCATCTCAGAAAAGCCTGCTAACTGGCAGCTCTACAAATAGTGTTGGAAAAAATAATACGAGTTGCACATCTTGCTGTTGATATAGGCTATGCTACCCACCAGGCTGATTGCTCTGTACCCACCAAATAATGCCAAAGCTCCTGCTCCCTAGGGATAGAGTACAGATGGGTATGGACGGGTGTGTGTACAGGGAGCCTACCTTCTTAGGAGGCAAAAAATCACCAGCTAGCAGCTTTCCATTAAAACACAAGTGACAAAGTCCATGTGATGCTGATAGCAGAGGTAATTCCCTGGTGTCTTAGTCTTCAGTACTAAATCCAAACCCCCAAGTCACCTCCTCATTCCAAGATACAGCCTAAGATTTGGCAACCTGATCATCTTCATGGAGGGCAATGGAAACCATAACCATCACTAAGCTTCAGGAAGAAGGTACTGGAATACCTGAGCATAAGGAATCAGAGATGCTTGTAGCAAGATGTTATTTAGAGCATGTATTGTATACTCCATCTGCAAGAAAACCAGGTTCCCTCGGAAAACGAGATGAGACAGGGTTCTCTTTTTTTTGTCATCACTGAAATATTAAACAGATAAAAGACAACAAAAGGACTTGACATCTCTGTGGAGAAATGGGAAGATACAGGTCACTGGAGGCTGTCCCATCTACGTGGGAGCTGAGTTTGATGAGCCAATGTGGCTCTACGTCATTCCGAGCTGCTGCGACAGTAGCAGTCTATGCTCAAGGAGCTCTGCTGTCACATGAAGCTGAGTGGAAAATTTGTGTCTTGGATTCTGGTCTCTGCTCCGGCTCCTTGCAGCTCTGCTCTCCTGCTCACCACCCCAGAGCACACGTTCCTGGCTGGTGCTGGCTCCTAGCCTGAACCGTGGATTTTGCTGTTCTCTCTGCCTGCCCCCTCCCGCTCACAGGAGGGGGAGGCACCAACAGCGAGCATCTCTGTGACAGCGAGAAGGTGATGAGTAGGCTGTAGGAGCTGCAAATAGCTACAATGCGGGTAGATATGGCTAAGAGTGGGTGGGACTGAGACAGAGAGGGCTGCGGGGAGGATACAGACTGTATGGCTGGGATGTAGGAGGCTCCAGGGAGGATAGCCAGGATCTGGGGGACAGGGAAAACTCAGAGCCCTCGACACTAACATTACTTCAGACATGAGGAAATCCAGAATGTCCCAGAGGGTCGTGCTGCCTCCAGCAGAGGTGCCCTGGAGTGACCCTTGAATTCACAGCCAGAGGAGTTGCTGGGAGAAGGGAGTTGCCTGCAACCATTCCTCTCTATCACGAGAGTCAAGCACAGGCCTTGACATTAACCTGACACACTTGGAATGACCTTCTGCTCTGCAAAAACACGTGGTGTCAGTGAAGGCAGCCATGCTATGGATTGAGGCTACACTTTGCTTAGGAAACACCAAGCAGGAATCCTTAAAAGGTTGATAAAAAGTCAGCTAAGATGCCTTCCCAACACAACAGCTTGTGAGCGCTGAAATCAAACACTGCAATGCACTGTATTGTAGCTGCTGCGGTGGTTTCTGGTTCCTCCAACTTAGTATTTAAGTGTTAGAGAGCCTGAGTGGTAACAAAATTATACTACATTTGACTGGAATCTCCTTAGTACTAGGAGAAGCTTCAGAGAGAAGGAATCATCTACCCAATACAGATCTCTAACAATTTCAAGTCTTTTTCCCGTGCAAATACAGTGCACACCACAAACTGTTCACTGAACCATTTAGTGTTTATTTATTCCAAAGTGTAACAGCAGCACATTTCAGCCTTGCTTGGATGCATACGTTGAATGTATCCCACAGCCAAGTGAAAGACCTCTTAATACTGCATTAATTCCCTGTCATACGAGGAGGAAACGTGGGTCAAAAAGGCATTGATCTCATGCATTAGAAACTCGCATCCTTTTGCACAACCTTGTATGAAACCCATTGACTATCTCAAGGGAAACTAAACACACAAATATCGAGCAAGCCCAGAATATGAAACCTTTGCTTCCACTTTCCCAAGGTCTCTGGCAGCTGCAGAGACTCCTGACTAGCACAGGAGGCATATGAGCCTGGCTTTCCCAGTGACCTACCAGATGAAATATTTATAAGTTATTAAGAGCAGGATCAGTGCACAGAAAGCCATTTCTCAGCTCCCAGCAGCACAGTTGGTATTTCCATTCTCACATATCTCCCATCCCAAAATAGACAGCTTTGATACTCATGGCATGTCCTGCTGTGTTAGAGTATTTCTCTTAATTGTTATAGATTTACAGCTTTCCTAGGGCAAGGCTCAAGCTGCACTGCGCCCTATCTGCATGGAACCTGGTCATTCTTCCACTATGGAAGGCACTCTTTTTTTTTTTTCCTGGCATTTACTAAGATGCAGCAAAACATGAGCTGGTTCATTCCATGATGCAGCCTGAAAGGAATATACAGCTTGACAGGACAAAGGGTAATGCTTTTAAACTAAAACAGGGTAGGTTTAGAATAGATATAAGGAAGAAATTCTTTACAATGAGGGTGGTGAAACACTGGAACAGGTTGCCCAGAGAGGTAGTGGAGGTCCCATCCCTGGAAACATTCAAGGACAGGTTGGATGGGGCTCTGAGCTTCCTGATCTAGTTAGCAGTGTCCCTGCTCACTGCAGGGGGGTTGGGCTGGGTGACCTCTAGGGGTCCCTTCCAGCCCAAAACATTCTATGATTCTGTGATTCACAGCAAGAAGCATATTTGCTTTTGAATAGGAAAACAATAATCACTGGTGTAAACTACACAGCATCTAGCTCACTCTTTTAGTGATTAATGTACATGTCTCCAACACACCAATATCAGAGACCTGCAAAGGAAGTGGCTCTGCAAGCTCAGCACAGGAGTTACAATGTGCTGGTAAAAAATTTATGTGGTCTTAAAACACCATTGCAATGAAGCAGATGCTTGCTCCTCTTTCGCTCTGAGCTGACTTGGTGCCACATAGCCAGGTGAGCGTGTTGGTAAGGCTACATTAATCTCTCCTGAGATACTGGTGCTCTTGGGAGGACTTGCTCAGATGCAGTTATGTTAACACAGCTTCAGGCTCTGATCTTACTTGCAGCCGACAGGTTTTGAGCAGAATCAGAGTCTCTTCACTTAAAAGGGACCTCTTCAGGTCATTTAGGCCAGCCCTCCTGCTCAGGCAGGGCCAGCTAGCGCAGGTTCCCCAGGACTGTGCCCAGGTGTTTCTTTGATATTTCCACAGACAGAGACCCCACAACTTCTCTGGGCAACCCGCTCCACTGCCTGACCATCCTCACAGTAAAAAAATGGCTGCTTGTGTTCAGGTGAAATTTCATGTTTTTAATGTGCGCCCATTGCCTCTTGTCCTGTTGCTAGGCACTGCCGAGAAGCCTGGCTCCCTCTTCTTCATTCCCTCCCATCAGGAATTTGTACACATTGGTAAGGTACCCCCACAAGGCTTCTCTTCTCCAGGCTGAACAGTTCCAGCTCTCTCAGCTTTTCCTCATGAGAGATGTTCCAGCCCCTTAATCATCTTCATGGTCCTTCACTGGACCCCCTCCAGTGAGTCAGTATCTTTCTTGTGCTGGGGAGCCCAGAACTGGACCCTTTACTCTAGATGTGGCCTCACCGGTGTGGAGTAGAGAGTAAGGCTCACCTCCCTCAACCTGCGTGCAAAATACTCCTGAAAGAAAAGTCTCTGTATGCAGAAACTATCAAACCAATCTCATTTTAACTATTTAGCTTTTAACTACTTAGTTCAGAGTCCTTCCAATGATAGAAACAGTTGCTAAGATCTCACTAAAAGTGAAGTGTGTTCCTGCGCAGGCAGTATTAGCTGTGTTCAGAGTCTCAGCCCAAATACGAAACGGAATATGAGTTATTACTCACCGATTCCATGTTTTGAAAGCATTGCTAGCTCTCTTGAAGAGGTAGCCTTCCATCACCACTCCATTTGGGGCATCAACGTTAAACTCCACCTTCGAGTCATCATAGGAGAAGTCCTGCAAATAGAAAGAAACTGAGACTCTAACATGACTGCACTCTAAGGTATTAAGATGGAGATGAGCCTAATCAAAACATCAAGAAGAAAAAAAACATCTATGTCAAAATCCTAAGGTAAGCAGAGCTGTCTGTCACAGCCTATCCCCATGCCTTGGTGGGCTTCGGCCATGAATAGCAGTCGTGAGTTATCCTTGTTCCAGTAAGCTTATCTGTCCTTACTGTTTGCAGGGAAGTACTATACATGCTGTATATATATGCTGCTGTGGTAGCTGACAAGGGGAAAGGCAGGCAGGTTATCATCATGAAGGCTAAAAATTCCCAATATCTGGGGCAGTATGCAGTAGGAAATAAAGGAATAGAGGTGCTCTTCACTGGCTGAGTTAGCAGTGCTGCTGCCACCTCTCTGTGCTGCAAGGAACCAAGAGCAGAATGAACCCCAGCCTTTTCATGCAAGGAAAAAAAGGCATGATGATTTCTAGAGGGGAAGACTTATCAATTCCATTTTCATTAGCTATCATCACATGCCATCTCCAATCTGCGCTCACTCAATTCTCTATGCTATGCTACCAGTCAGAACTGATTTGTCAGGTTTGGCACTGATTCATCAGATAGATCTCATGGATTCTGACAGCTGGCGAGCAAGACACAGAGCGGAGAGAATAGCAGCTGCTCTCACAGAACAGGGGATCCTTCTCCCTGGGCAATGGTCTGCCTCCTTCCCAAGAGAAACTAGGTCATGAAACCTAAATGGCTTTCCCCTCTAACCTGGGGAACTAAGGCACATTGCCTCTTTGCACACAGATTCCACGCTAATAATGCATTCTACCCACACCTCTCTCCCTTTTGAGCACAAGTATTTCCCCCGTACTACTTGGTTCAAAGACACAACAGTGCAGTGAAAACAGCCCCATTAAGTTAAGTGCCTTTCCTAGCTCAGCATATGAAGACCCTTGCGATGCTGTGTCGCTAGGCAACATGCACTTCACTCTCATTAAGATGAGTTATTTTCATGTTCAGAGATGCAAGCTTGCCTGGGAGGTGTCATAAGAAGAATAATACTGATACAGAAGGAGGAGATATAATGGGACAGGACTGAGTCATTCCTTGGAAAGACAGCATGATGCCCAATTAGACACGAGAAACGGCTGCAAGGCACACAATTAAGAGAGGTCTGCTCAGCCCCAAATTTTCTTGCCATGAGAGAATGAATCCCATGGGGGTCCTCTTCTGCAGATGTCTTTCATGTACATATTACAAACAAAGGCTAGAGGGAATTTTCCTCTAACTCACAGATATGCGAATGCATGATTTTTATAGAGCTGCTGCAAAGTGACAATTCTATAAGTTTGATGAGGATCGGATCTGCACTGTTTTATAATAAATTATGCAAACATCCAAAAATCTGGACCCTGTTGAAAAGTACACAGTAAGTGTAGGGCAAAACCCTTCCAAGCATGTCTTAAAAATGACCACTTCGCCATGCCTCTCTGTGGAAGAGGTAAAAATAAGGGGGAGGGTCTAAATATAATCACCCGACTTCTTCAGCTGTCCTTACACCATCAAGCAGTGCGATGGTAAGGAGGATATATTGTGCAGGAGGAACAGATGGGCCATATGCGTCACTGGAGTAAATCCACTAAAAACCAGTGGAGTCAAGCCAGGTGTGAATTTAACCTCATTGAGTCTGTATTGTATTACACCTCTCTCCAAATTGAATGGCTAAAGAAGGACGGCTGAAGGCACATGGAGTTGTTCCTCGCCTTTGAAAGAACTCTAACATGCACCAAGCCCAGTTTTAGAAAGAGAAAATTATACACCAAGCCACCAAGCACATGTACAGCTAAGATGACAGAGCCATCTCCATGATGTCCAAACAGAAAGACATTGCTGGGAAGAATGGCTCATGTTTGCATCGCTTTGAAGATGCTTCCCTTCCTTGTTTCTCTTATTGGTTAGGAAACACCCCCAGGCCAAATTCTGCTCATTTTTCTGCTGGTGTAATTCCTGAGCCACTCCACTGCTAGCAACAGAACTACTGCAAGACAGTTGAGGGCAGAATAAGTCGACCAGAGCTGTAAGCTGGATTTGTAAAGTAGATACAAATGAAGGGAGAGATCTGAGGGATAAGGACCAGTCTGCCTCTTATCCCCGGGGCATTTGGCCATTTGATGCTCAGGGGCACTTTGTTCCATTCCTTTGCGCCCTGCTTGGAAGCATCTGAAGTCTTTGCTACAAAGTGATTGAGAGTGTTAAGAGACAAATGAAGGGAAAGGGGAAGGTGGAAAAAAATGCAGAAATTATCCCTTTGATCAGTATATTTTTCCTTTCACTGCCAGGCAAAGGACAAAAGGGAATCATACAGAAGTGGCCTGGTAGCTGAAAGGCAAAATCATGGCAAGTGCAATTGTGAAGCTTCCAGCACACTAGAGCAAGCTTAAACTATGGGGTTAAGGAACGGATTCCCAGGCGCATCTTCTTGCTGTAGCCCATATGGGGAACTTTCTTACCACAGCCATTGAAAAGCGAGGACAAATTTCTGGAAAGAGTTGCAAGAACATCTGTTGAAACATGATTGCAGGTCAAAGCTAGCTTAGAAGCTGAGCAGATCATCTTGCCAATGGTTCTGAAACATCATGGTCGTGTGTGGCCACAGCTGGATACACACAGATGTGTGACAATGAATGCCCTTCATTGGCAGACCTGCCCTTAACGTGTCCCTGTACCTGTTCTATTCATTGACACAGATTTAGATCCTGTTAGTTCTGGGAAATAAGTTGAAGGGTCCTGGCTGACGGACACAGCTCCTGCCAAGCACATCGGTTAAGTCTGACTCTCACAAGGGATGCAGCACATCTGTGTGCTGTCTGAGTCCGCACAGAACTAGCAAATAAAAACCTTCCAAGCTTGCAAGCCAAGTGCTTGTGGAGAAGGAATGTGTCACCCATTCTGCAACATTGGAAGTAACTTTCTTGGTTCAAATCTTACCCTTAAAGCAGGGTAAAAGAATGCGCACGTATGCTTTCTCTTTTCCCATTTCCTGCTACACGTGAGATTTGAATGCATGATTTCAATAAACAACCTTTTACTGAATTCTTCCCATCATTGCAATGTACATGGGGTAGGCAGGTCTGCTCTAAGTGTGTTTGGACTGATTAAGTCTGCATTTAGCACCTCCTTGTCTCTGTAATATGAAAAAAATGCTTGACATGGAAAAGGCTTCCTCGGATTGGGATCTGAATGGCTTTGGCTATAAGTGCATATGCAATCATGATTAGCAACAGCAGTGACACGTGGGATCACACATTGGTAAAATAAATCAGACATCTTCCAAAAAAACCCCAGATCTCTGCCATCATCTGCTTCTCTTCCCTTTAGAGACTTTCAGTAAATCACACCAATCTTGTCTCACTGTCCCCTCCCCTCCTCAGCCCTGTCACTGAGGTTACACACATGGCTGCCTGGGAACTGATATTCTTTTAGAAATGACATCACAATGGTTTCCATGGAAGCACACTGAATGCTGCTGAAGCAACAATGAAGTAACACATTCCGAGAGACACATCCATAGGGATGCGAAAAAGGACATTAACCTGGGCACTTTCAAACCAGCAAGCGGAAAGCAAAAACCCAGCACAGGCACAAACCAGACCCGTGAAAGAAGAAAAAGAGAAAAAAAAAACCAACCCCCCCTATTTGAAGGTTGCCTCATGGCCCACTCCGTTAAGAACTCCCTTCTCCACCTCCACGCTGCAGGCACAGAGGCTGCTTGCATTGCGGAGGCCAGACAAGCTCTTCCAATTGCTCCTGTGAAGCCAGCTTTCACGCAGAGAAAATGGCTGATGAAATGAAATAAGCCTCCAGCTTCAGTGAACAGACTTCATCTGAAGAGTGAAGATGCCCCTCATTAGCCTGGAATTCTTGAAGGGGGTGGGAGTCTTCCAAGTAGGGAGCCCTGCCTAAGAGCACGCCCATTGAAGTAAAAAAAAAAGTCTTGTTTATAGGTTCATGCCTATCCCAAAGAGCACAACACCTGGCTGAGAACAGATAGAACCTTTCTCTAAAATACCAAGACTTCCTTAAAAGTCTTTAAAATACAATCCCCATGGCTATGGCCCTCCCTGAAAAGCCACAGCATTACTCCCTTGGTGTATTGATTCAATGTGGAAATAATGACACTGTCCTTTCTGTACAGTGTTGTGATTTCTACTGACAGAAAACACTATCAAAACCAGGTGATCACCACCAGTGAATCATTTCAGTCCAGGTGGTTTTAGGTATTCAGAGAAACATATCTTAATACCAAACCCCCCCATGATATTTTATTTTCAATCAATGCCACTTAGGATAAGCAACACCACATGCGACACATGCCTTCCCTCAGAGAGGACAAAGGCTTTATCCAAAAGTGCCCTCTTTACTTAAGTAAAGAACAACGCTCAGCATTTAACAATATTACGTAGACTCTAACAACATCCACGCATCAAAAAGAACTTCTCCTGGAGGCGAGTTAAAAGCTGTATGTGGCTAGCTTGGCTATTCGATTCTAAAGAGAACATAATTCACAGGAATATTTACATTCCCTGAAGATGCACACACCCCCCCTTCCACACAAGCGCTGGTGCATGCACATTCTGTTCTCTTCTGGTGCCTGAATACATTTCAACCTTTTCTCTATCTGGCTATTTTTACCTCTGTGCATCCACTGTGCACAATCCAAGACCCTCAGAGGCAGATGGAATTTGGAGGAGGGCTCTCCCACCTACATTCCCGTTCTGCGCAGCTTTCATTCATTCTGGCCAAATCCCACTTACAGACCTTTTGTTTCTTGAATTTCCTAATGCCAAATGATCTCCCTGCTCTGCAGCTTGCCAGCAGATAATGCACAGAGATCTGTGCCCTGCCCCAGAGCTTTTCCATCCCAGAAACAGAATCAAATGCATTTGCTCTCCCGCAGTAATAAAGCTGTACTTGCTTTTGGGTCACATCAGCAAGCAAGGTCCTCCAGGCACAATCCTTGCTCCCCCAGGGAAAAGTGCCCTCTAAACTTTCTCCCCAAGTCAAACCAACCCTGCAGGAGTCTCCTTACCAGGAGGTATTCAAGCCTGCCGAAAATCTTCATGATGCCAGCTGCAAGGGAGGTTTTGCTGCTCTCGCCTAGAGAGCAGGGAGCAGCTCTGTGTCCTCTCTCTCCGTTCGCTCTCTAGAGCAGCATCTCTGCTAAGCACCGTGGGCTGGCAGGGAAGGAGGGATTTCTTTTTCAGCCCCTTCTCCTTTACCCCTCCTACTCCTTTTTGGGGAGCTGTAAGCTCTGCCCTTGGCTCCTGTCAGTGCAAGGGGCAGTAGGCAAAGGAAGGCTGCTGGCCTCTGGGGACCACCTGCTCCCCCCCCTCCTGCCTCCTATTCAGAGTCAATCAGCTTAGAGCAAGGGCTAATTACCATACAGCTGCCATGGAGGCACAGAAGGGAGCAGGAAAAGCCAGGCAACACCCAGCCAAGTTGACAGGAAGATGCTCACCAAACGCGTCCCTGACCTGAACAGAGCCAGGCTTGTCCACCTTCAGCTGGGTCTGCATCCCCCAGCATCCTGGAGCAGGGCCACCCTTTGGCCAGCAACTCCACCCCTGCTCCGCTGCGGGCACAGAAAGCGGGGTGTTGAAGTGCCATATGGCCCCAAGTTTGTTATCTACCAGCTGGACTAAATGAGGCAGAGCGCTCTGCCTTGGCACTCCATCCTCCTTGCCGGTGCAAATGGGCAACAGCGGCACAATTCCTTCCCCCGCTGCTCCGGACCGTGGAATAGGTATGAGGCTGCAAAGGAGCTTTTATATAGCCCTGTATTCTTCCACCTTCAGAAATGGGCCTCTCAGTTTTGGTGCAGTGGAAGGATTCAGGAAAGTCAGGATCTGAGAGGGAGGAGACGTTACCATTTCAACATTTATGGTAACGTTCATGGTTTAAACGTTACCATTTCTCTCCTCGTTTCCCATTGGAAACAATTCCTAGGCCTGTGTGTTCCAGTGCTAAGTTCTCAAAAATTTTTCTCCTAAGCGGTCCAACCTACACCAGGCCCCGTGTGTCTTTGTGTATCCACCTGAAGCAACTGAGCACATATAAAAACACACAAGCTCATTACGTGCATGGTTTAAGACAGTTTAGTTCAACACACAAGAGAAACGTGGGAAGCAACAAGACTCCTCAGCCTTTAGAGAAACATATTCCATGCTGCAGTCCTTGCACACACGCATCCCACACACAGCAGCACTCCCAGCCCTCATGCTGAAGCTCTCCTATCTCATTGCACAACAGGAGGATAACTCAAATACTTATTGCAGCCCATAAAAATTGAGAGTCTTCCTTTCCTCTTGCTGGTTTTATCAGGACCCGTTTCACATAAGTGAGGATTGGTTTCATATGAAGCGTGAAGCTGCAAATGGTGCTCTAGGGTTTTGGAGCTGGGAAGGCAGAGAGGGCAGCAGTTAAAATGACAGCTTGAAATGATGCCCTAGGAGTCTGACCCAAAGGTGGTAGGTGTTCCGTGAGGGAAGATGGGGAAAAGGTGGCATAGGAAAAAGGCACCTGAATCCCAGCATCAAAGAAAATAGTCAAAATTTGTGCTGAGATTTTCCTCTCCTACCAAATTTATTTTAATTAAAACAATAATGAAACAAAATGCCACAGACCACTTCCTTACGGACTTAGCCCTCAGAAGGCTGCCCCCCTCCCTGACTCACAAAGCTACCCAAAGACAACTCAATGAGCAAGACCCTATCTTCAGAACCTGCACAGCTCCCCCATTCCAAGAACACTTCAAAATGTATTATTTAACCTGGATTCCCTCCCCTTCTGTCATGCCGTAGCAGGCTGTTTGGGAGGACACTCTGTTGAGGAAAAAAGGATGCTTCTGCCACTCCCCTCAAATTAAGCACAACTAAATCTCCACATTTTTCAAGAGACTGGAGAGTATTCCAGGCTCAGCATGAAGGCATATATTCAAATACATGCTGTACTCCCTTTGGAGATGATGAGATGCTCACCAGATGCAGGGAGCCACGCTCCATTGCAAAGGGAGGAGCAACACCGACTTGGAGTATCTGAAAAGCAGCCTCATAACATTTCCAGGCAGGAAGCTTTAAATCCTAAATTGAAGATGTTCAGTTCTCTTACAAGCTTATGCACAGAGCACCACAGCTCTAGGCATATGTATCCTGATGAAGAGTAATTGCTCGTCCTCCCTCTTGGAACCTGACCTCTGCTGCATTCCCTGCTAGTCCAGTCAGCAAAGCCACATAAAGAGATTTAACTGAAATGCCCCGCACTAGAGAGATTTTCCATGTTCCCTCGAATGAAGTCATCACTCCAGCAGCATCCCAGGGGAACCGAGAGTTCACAAATGGATTTACCCCTCCCTCAGAACACTTAACCGAAGGGAGCATATGCACAGGCTGATTCACAGGGAACGTCTGTCATTAGCTTTCAAATCTGGTTACGTTTCCATTTCATGGGTTATGACATTTTTGAGAGAGCACATTAGAAAGAAAACAATGGCCACTTAGATTCCTCCTGCTGAGAAGTATTGATCCACACAAACGCCTGCCAGATATGGACTCCTTAGCAATTCCTACTCAGGGCTTGGTTCATGAAAAGCTCTTTCTCAGGGCTCTCCGAAATCCCCTCTTACTGTGCCCACAGAGCAGGAGAGCCTATATATGTGTGTGTACGTTCAAGGTCCAAAGCCCTCTGTTATGAGCCTGTGCAGCCAATTCACCTCCCACCAGACCACCCATGGTCCTCAAAGGCTCCTGGGCACCAAATGTACGTTAAGCACCAACCAAGCACTGCTGCCGCTGCAACACCGAACTCCGATTCAAGACTGACCACCATACAGAGTAGAGGGGAGCTGAAATCTTACTTTAGCACAGGACTGAAAACAACTTTGATGAGGATGAAACCAAACTCACTTGAAACTGGGCTTTAAAATTACATCTCCAGTGTTCAAGTTACAGCACTAATGCTACGGTGAGGTTTCTTTGTTTTGCTTTCAAAGGCAGGACTTAGTAAACATCCAGAGCAGCAAATTCTGAGCAATGAAGATGCTAGAAGAAGGAAATACATGTGGGTACTCACCTGCAGTAAGGTCTGCAGGGGCAGGTCAGCAATCCATGAAGAAGAGAAGGAAAAGAAAAAAATTAGTCAATGTTTTTACAAGCCTCAAATTTGGAATCATTCCCAGATGAATGGTCTGGAAATATTAGAGCCCACATTAAGCCAAGATGCCTCCCTACTGAAGGCTCAGACTTGTTTGGTAATAAATCCCATTATCTTGCCAGCTCACAGTGGTTACTCCCAATTACAGCAGGTGAGAGCACACACACACCGTGGGTTACCATAGCTCAGCTGAAAACAACAGCTTGCTCAGCCATGGCAGCTCTGCTGCTTGGTTCCCCAAGGACCTTTCCAAAGTTACGCTGCTCAAGGCTGTAGCCACATCACGGCACAGGAGCTAAGCAAGAATCATCTGAACTGCAGTCTGGAGCAGACTTGCATGAGAAGTTCACTGCAGCACACTCCTCTCCCAAAAGCAGCAGAGTCCTGCTCACTCTCCCCGACGACCCATTAACATCACTTCAGTAAAGCGCGAAGTTCCGTATCAATGACGAAAAGGCCCTGCAGCAAGTCCTGTCTGTGGGTACCAAAGGGGTGCATCCACTTATTTGTCTGCTGGATGATTTAACAGGGACTCTGGCCACCTGGTTGGGCTGGGCTGCCTCACTGTGGGGCAAGGCAGCCAGAGGCAGGGAGGAGAGTCAGAGGGGACATGCTAGTACTGCAGTAGCTGGAGATCATAGGGCTTACCAGAGAAAAGCTGGCTTGCTCAGCCAGAGGAAGGATGCGAGACTGGGGGAGAAACAAAATGAAAAAGAGAGAGAAGGTGGGAGAAGGGTGTTCTAACCTCTCCCCAAAAAGTAGCTCTGCTATGCAGTCAAGTTGTTTTCACAGGCCATTACAACTACATCCACTCCTCAATCTCAGAGCCATTTACAGAACATGAACTTTTAAATCTTCCCACACTCTCAGTAGCAAAGACGACGACAAAGCATAGAAGGACAGCTTGCTCAGAGGCAGAGCTGGGAAAACAACCCAGGTGCCCTGACCCATGGGGTCCTCCCTGTGTCCCTCTCCCTTGTGTACCCAGATGTGCCAGTAGCTGAATGCCCTGCATTTGATCTCCCAGCATCCAGGAGGTTGATTACTCTCATCTCAACAATTCTGCTGCCGCTCCAGGCTGTGAAGGACTAACCCAGCAAGGGCCCTCAAGTGGCAGTTGCCACTGCACTGATAGAGAGAAGTGCTGCTTGCACCAAGCTGCAGCCCCAGGACTCACCCTCTGCTGTATCAGCGCATGCTTGTGCTCCATCTCCCTCTTCTCCACTGCAGAATCAATCACCAGCTGGTCCAGCTAAAGGCGGGGAAGAGAACACCAGGCATAAAATTCAGAAAGGAGGTTTATGAGCCACTGTCCATCTTTGCTTCCCTGCTCTGGGATTACACCAGCCCTACCTGAAGTGAGAAGTCCCCACAAGAGGGGGAAAAGGACTATGTTTGGATATGCCCTGGAAGTAGCCATAGCTCTTGGCTGCCACCCCGCAGCACAGCACGGCTTGATGAACATCCAACAAGCATGATGCTCTGACTGCCCCCTGATTACCAAGTACAGTAGGTGAATAAGAAAGAGGATGTCCTTTCAGGGTGAAGGGGTACAAACAGGCAGCTTGAGTCAACCATATTCCCTGTCCCCTCACCTCTGTGGCTAGTTTCTTCATGTAGGGATCCAGTTCATGGAGAAGACTGTAGCCCTGCTGGAAAAAGGTGTACTGGGCATGCATGAAGGACAGCATCTGGGGAGGGAAACAACAGCAAGGTCAGAACAGGTTCCAGGACAAAGTGAGTGTGAAAACTCCTTATCCCTTATTACCCACAAAGAAGTCTCTTCAAGGTCTAACCCTTTCCCTTCCCAAAGCAATCTATCCATTAGATGCCTCTCCCTCTTCTCCTTTCTTCCTATCGCAAATCCTTCCACACTGTCAGGCAACCCCTGTTGTGAGCACAAAGCAGTAAAAGCAGCGTCCTTCACCCCTGAAAGTCCCCTCCAGCTCTGGCCTGCGGAGTATCTTGCTGGTCCTTCGTTCTCCCCTCTCGTTAGCATACCTGCAGCCCCCAGAGCAGTCCCAGACAGTATCTCCAGGGCAGACCGAGGAGTCAGTATGTCGACCCATGCAACCTGAAATGGAGAGGGCTGCCTTTCATTGAGTCACTGAGAGCAGCCACAGAAAACACAGAGAGCCCTTACCGCATCCAGTATTTCAAACTTCTTCTTGGCCTGCAGGACGTTGATCTGTGAAGGAATCAAGATAAGACTCTCAGCATCAGCAGCATTAAGCAGTTTGGCATAGAGATCTAAGCATGAACAACTCGCTGCAATACCCCTAGCAGCGAACGGCAAACTGCTCAAGGACAGTTCCAGAAAGTCAGTTTCTGAAAAGACAGTTCTGTGAGTTCCAGGTGGAATAGCAAGGGAAACAGCACAGATGCATTTTCCAACCTGCACTGCTAACGACAACGGTCACTGCTGGGTGTGTGTACGTAGGCTAACAGTGACCCCCAGAGTGCAATTAGGTATCAAATGAAGATGTTTAAACAGTCAGGTCACTGCTTTGATTTCTCTTAGCAGGCTGAGAGGTACCAGTGTAGTGCTGCTGGTTTTTTTCAGTAATCACAGTGAAGCCAGCCAGTTAATTGTGGTACCGGATGGGGGGGCTATGTTCTCTGTGTGCACACCCTTTGCACATCCATTTTTCTTAGAGAAAAGCACATGGCTGACTGCCCCAGAGACTGTCACATCCCTGTCACACAGAAGCAGCAGTAGCTCAGGATTTCCTGTACCAGCCCTGATGTGCTTGGGCTCCTGGAGGCCTTCCGGCACATTCAGGCTTATACCTCTTCCCTGGCCAGGGAAGAACTGCAGTACCTCTTGCAACAGCAAGATAGCATTGCTTTGGCAATGCACCCTGCTACTGCAAAAGAACCAGTTTGGAGCATTTACTGTGAGGATAGGAGAGCCTGGCCATTCCTTGAGTCCTCCCGCAGGTGCTCAGCAGAGAGGTTGTTGAAGCCCATGTTTGAGACCTCACAGTTCACCACCTGCATCTTTGATCGGGAAAGTCCCACCTAAAATCCCTACCACAAAACCTTGGCCACAAGGCAGCAAGGTGCTATGCCCTGATTCTTTCTCTCTCTCCAGTACTGTCCTATGCCACTGGGAAAAGTACCAGTATACTAGGTAAAAAAAAACCCAAGACACCACCAACAATAAGGACTGGCACTAGTAACCCTGCTTTATATCAACAGACAGCTTCAGCCCACAGCAGTAACTCCTCCTGCCCATTTACAGCCATAAAACAGCCTCTAAAATAATGAAAATGTGCTACATTACAGTGAAAAGCCTTGCCCTGAACTGTGCTTTACTGGGTCCTGGTCCTTCTGGCTCTCTTCAAGGTGCATGAGTAATCCTTAAAGGTTGACCATGCCCATTTCAGGCCTGTTGACAAAGTCAAAGACTAGGAAGATGAGTTCTGCAAGATGAGAAAGGGGCAAGAGATCCACAAAACAGCGTCTGTCTCTGGAGGCTGGAGAGAAAGCAGAGGATGCTGACTGGAAGATTTTCTGCATCTAAGCATTTGCACAAGGACCAACTGGGACTTTTCTGCCAATACAGTGCCCCCCATAGCTGATTCTGCCATGGCAAATAATGGGACTTGATTTTTGCTGTAATCCAAGTTGCCCTTTTTTCCAGCTACCTGAGTTGGGATTTGCAGTGGGAGAGCTTAACTTACTGCCATTAGAATATAGTTTTAATTCATTATGAGGGGGTGCCCTTCAGTTGTATGGACATTCAGGGTCAGGAAAAGATCTCCTTCCAGATACAAAAGAATAAAATAACTCTCCTCACTATATCCTTAACTAAATACCAAAGGACGCCTGGACAAGTTCATCTCTATGCATTTCAAAACTGATGGCTTTAGACTGGTACCTTGCAGTGGACCAACAGGGAAACCTCCCCAATATTGGATCAGCACATTAAAGGACTCTTCCTCTTTATCAGTGGGAGAAATGGATGGAGCTTGCTACAGTGTGACCTTGCCAGCAAATGCAGTTGCATTCATGTCTAAAATCCTAGATGCAAAAAATTGCAATCCTAAAGGAGGATCAGCAATATGCACGATTTATACTTTAAGGGGAAAGCATTGCCTTCCTATCCACAGCTGCCAGAGCATGAGACATTAGACAGAACGTGTTGGTAGATGGTCTTAGTTCAGTGCTGCAGGACTGACAGCTAGCAGAGACACACATGGATCAATATTAACACTAAAGTTGTCTGCTTAATATACCCACTGCCTGAAAGGACAGACTTGATGTGAAGCCTACAAATGATTCCAAGAAAAATCCTTGACGATTCTGGGTGCAGTGAACGTTCCCTGCAGGAAATCTCCCACTAGGAAGAGATATCCAGTTTAAGGCAGTGTGTTTAATTTCTCTAACTGAAAAAAATGATTAAGATTTCCCTTCTCAGGTACACTGCAGCATTTTAGGAAGGAGAACATGTCACAGACATGAACAGTCATGTCAGTGCCATGCAAAGGCGTAAGCACACATTCCCACACAGACTTATAGCATAAAACAGGTTGGAAGGGACCTCCAGAAGTTACCTGTTCAATTGCCTGGGCAAAGCAAGACTGGCTTCAAAGTTGTAAGACCCTATTTGCCCTCTCTCATCCCTCTTCTTCATTCCCTGCAATACTTTATTCAGCAGTTTGCCTGCAATGTCTTGTCCTGTACCGGGAAATCCCGTCAGAGCTGGGGGCACAGACACCAACCTGCAACACATAGTCTAGGGCCAGGTGCCGGAAACACTTTCTGGTTATGGTCAAGGTGCCTGTTGCCTCCTCCACTTCATGGGGCTTGTGCCGAGGTGCCTGGGCATTCTTCACCAGTGAAATCTCCATGTCCTCTCGCACCTTGTCAAACTGCTTCTTGGTTTCCTTGAACTTCCGGACGTCACTGGAACCCAAAGAAGATGAGATGGTGAAAATCATTGGTACAAAGCAGCCAGAACACTGCTGACACCAGCAGATGCAGGGAGAGGTGCAACCAGGCGCACTATGATCACTCAAAGATCCTGCTCCAGATGCCATTGGGATCCTAACCCACCCCACCAAGCTCTACTGTGTCCAGCTGGAATGACTCCAGATTAACTCCAGTCTTTCTTTGGAGACAGATGGCAAAGAAAGATACTGGACCTTACATACTGCCTACAAAGCCTTAAGGAAATCCTCCAAGGACAGCATCCAGAAAGCCAGGCCAGATGGCACCCGGCCCTAAAGATAGTCCACAACTTCCCTCAGAATAAGTGGTGAGCAGAACATTTCAGAACCTAACTGTGAAAACACATGCTTCATATTTCACTTTGTGAGAAGAATAAAACCAGGTACTTTTTGAATTCAGGCCAGAGCATTCAACTAGGGCAGCCAGGCCGTCCGTGTGCATCTCTAGCTGATTCTGTCTTTTCTGACTGTAAAATCCAAACGTTTGACTATTCTTTTCCCCTTTTATAATAGGCACATTTATTAACATTTGCCTTCAGAAATACATGATCCACAATATGGACTTTTAAAGTTTTTATTTATGCCTAGAGACCTCATGTGGGATCAGAGGTCTGCTTTGCCAGGGCAGGGGGGAAGCTATAAAGGCATGTCAACAGCCAGATATTTTTGAGTCAGTTTGGTTGGTTTTTTTAATGAAATAGCAGGTACCACTCAGGCAGGACTTGATTTGAGTTGCATGACCACAAAGAAGCGAGGACAGCAATTCCTGAAGATCAGCTCTTACAAGTGGCCCTGGCCCTTCAGGAGTTGAAAGCAGCAATGCTGATTTATAGCAGCTGTAACACTGTTTACCTCAGTTCTAAATTGTTGTAACTTAAAAGTAGTTAAAAACTGTTAGTAAATAAGTAGCATCCATTTATTCTTTGCCCTAGGGAAGATGAAGAGCCTCAGTTGAACATGATGGTTGGACATTAAACGCTGAACTCTGCCCTGTGGCAAGCTGTTTGAAGTTGCATATACTTGCCTCTGGCCAAGAGAGTCTACCATGGGCAGGTACAGTAAGGATAAATGAAAACAGAGGTGCCTGGATTACCACTCTGATGGTTGTTGCTTCTTCACATTGCCCTCAATGCTCCAGGCTGCTGAGTTACATGGCCATCTAGGTCCATACAGAGGAAAATAACAGAGTGACTTTTTGCATTTTTGGGGTCCCTTGCAGCAAAGGACTGTGGGGATTTTACATAGCTTTTGATCCAGCTTTGGAGAGGATGGCTTCCTCATCTGTGCATCTCCCCACAAGGAGGAAAGGAGCTCCTGGAAAGGAGCAGGAGTTTGGAGGCACCTGATACTGCTGGAAATTCTCAGATAGCTCTAAGCCAGGCTGCAGCAGCACGACTGCAACCTCAAGACTTAGCTAATAAAACTCTCCTACTCAGCCAGGTCTGTGCCTTGGTAATGTGCTAAGGCAATCGCAGGGCATCTGGCCACTGACAGCATGGGCAGGGCGAGCTGACCTCTCCTGTGCATACAACATAAATACACCTTCAGGGCTTGGGGACAGGTTAGAGGGTAAATATTGCCCCCTCAGATACATAGGAATCAGCATGCAGGGGCACAGGCCCCACTGTTCCTTTGTTCCCATCACCAGGAAGGTGCAGATTGGCCCTAGCTGGATTATTCAAAATGGTCCCAAGCATAAAAATTATTTTCCGACCAAAGGCAGGACCAATGCAAAGGTCAAAGCACCAGGGCTGGCAAGTGCAGAGGTTGAGCAGTACAGGCGCAAAAAAGAGTAAGTTGCAAAGATGCCGATAGGATGCCAGAGCCAAAACGAAGGTGAAATTCCCCCTTCCGACTGCCAGCCTTAAGCAGATTAAATCTGAGCTCATCAGAGAAATGATTACAGAGGAAGCAGAGGTAGGGTGAGTGCTAGGCAAGAAGAGAGGGATGAGGAACGGGGGGGTCAGCTAGGGACCCCCTCCATCCATCAAACCACACAGCTGCTGAGGGATTCACAGTCAATTACCAGTTCCCATGGCAACCAGCTCCTGCTTAGCTGAAGGCCTGGGTTGCCTCTCTGACCTACATTCAGCTCTGAACTCGGATCCATGCGGCACTGGTACCTGCCCTGGGGAAGAGAGGCGCTGGGAGGAAGCACGTTACTGCAGCGATGGTAGGGACAGCCTGCCGAGAGCCTTCATCAAAGGTACAGACCGCCCCTGTTCAATTCACTTCTTGGGCCCAGTTCTTCTGCACCTCAGGCCCGCCGTGCACGAATTAACATCCTTACTATGCAATATTCTGCATTGCTCACACCAGGGCACTGTAAACTTGCTGTCCATTAGCAAAGAACTCTGAACCAGTGGTCAAGCTCCAAGCTGAAGGCAGAGTGATGATTAGCTGCTCCCTCCGCACAAGAAGGGCGCTCCTGTCTGTAAGTCTGATCTTACCAAGAGATGCTCAGGTTATTCCAGAAGAGCAGGGCTGCTGTAATTGAGTGATTAAATGTTGTGTGGGGAGCTAAGAACACAGCAACTCTGCTGGACCCCAAAGTCATTTGGCAGCAAAATTCCTCCCTTCTGCAAGCACACACTGTTTAAACCACTGATGAAACTCTGCATCAAATGTAAGATAACATAGGTGTAGAGCTGACCCTGCTCTGCAGATTTAACCTAGAGGATTGGTGAGAAGCAGCAAAGATGGGGTCTGCAGATGAACTTTACCAGATTTGGGGATGATGCTCTGATCTGGAAGTATGCGACTTGATGATCTTACAGGTCTTTTCCAACCTAAACAATTCTATGATTCTATGTCCAGCTTTAACTATGAGATGGGAACAGGATGAGGACATCTGGTTGACAACAGAGCAACCAAATGACAGTGTAGCAAGATGACAGCAACAGCCATCAGACAAACCAGATCCCTTCCTCTGCCCTTCAGTGTCTGTTCTGCTCCAAGCAGAGCCTTCAGTAGTTGTGTGGAGGTTGTAGCTCTGTTTCCAGTGCATGAAGGACAAGTGCAATGGAAGTTCAAGAAGCTGAAGACCAAACTGATAAGACAAGTACTCACTCTTTCACGAAGTTGTGCAGCTGCTGCCGGACTGACCTCTGAGCCTGGTCAAATAGGATCTGAAAGACAAGAGAGGGAAAAGAATATAAAATATTTTTGCAACATGGAAACATTGAGGAGTCAGAAAATCCATGAATGCTGTCTAGTACCTTCAGCATGAGGGACTCAGCATTACTCCAGGGCTTAGTCTTGTCCATTACTGATGGCTGTCATAACGGATAATAACTTTTTTCTCTAGCTGCAGCACTCCCTTACAAGTGCAGGATCCCTGCACTGCAGGTTCCACAGCCTGTGGCAGAGCTCTGAATATCCCAAAGAGACCTATGCCACCAACATAGCTTCATAAAAGGAGTGTTTGTAAGGGGCAGTTGCCTTCATAGTCCCCACTTAGAGCTGTCTCTCCTGAGCCTCGAATTCCCTAAATTTTCAATTTTTTTTTTCCTCAAAATTCCTCCAATTTTGCCAGAGGAGGGCACTGTCACCTCAACACTACACCACTTCAGGAAGGAGACAGGAACAATCACTGAAGGTACATCACAGCCAGACAGACACTGATGAACATGGGTGAAAGGTCCAAGCATATGGTACAAAGAGACTTAATTCCTACAAGTCTTAAGTTTTACTCTCCTGTCTGTCCCTCATTAAAAAAAAAAATGGTCCCAAGCCTATTACTCTACACCCTCTGCCCACCTCATCTCCAGCCCTCCCCATCTTTTAGATGTTCTCCCTCTACCCTCTGCTAGAGGCCAAACAGTGATGTCTGCTCAGCCCCCTCCCATCCATCTCCGATGGGCAGAATTACAAATAACTCTGTATTTCAGACATGCATCAGGATGACACAGCAGTTTTGGCTAATTGGGACCCGATGGGCAGAGGCTCCCAGACCACATAGCAGGAAGTACACATCGTCCCAGGGCTACAGGGAAAAGCCACTGTCCATGCTGCAGCAAGAGTGGCCCACAAAGAATGGACAGGGACCCCGTCTGATTCCACCATGAGGAATACAAGGCCTGGGCACTGGCCCAAAACTTAATGATGCTCTGAAATATCACAGTGCTGGGGTCTGGCATCACTACAGCTGTTCGGCGTGAGTAACCCTGGCTCATTTGCTCCAACTTAACGCTGTGTCCTGAGCAGCCAATTTAACCTAGAGAGGTCCTGGAACACACAGTGGTAACCGTGTCTGTCTCCCTGAGGATGCAGTCACCAGAAGCAGCATTTCCCAACCCAGCATTTGGCCTTGCTTTCTCCCCTGAAATGACCAAAGCCCTTTCAGGGGAGGCTGCTTGACTGTTTGGGACTGTTCGCAACCAGGGAGCGTGAGGCTGACACGGGACTTCATCAAGGCACCTTCTCTCAGCAAGCAGTCTGTGTGAAGCCCTGCAGATTAAAACAAACAGCTTTTTCCAGTTTCCTTTCCCCCCCCCACCCCCCCTCCTCTTTGCGGCAAGCTTGGATTTCCAGTGGGAGTTTTTTGGGCAGCTTCCCTTGGCACCCCACCCACCATCTCTCCTTTCCTTTCCTGGCCACCTTCTCTGCTTCACTACACAGTTCAGGCAGGACCCAGGAGTGGTGAGAACCTCTGGGTCTCCTGGCTTTTTCCAAGAGGCAGGAACAGTCATCTTGTATCAGACCATTTACAGCATAAAAGAGCTGGCATTGCCTAAAGCAGCAGCTTTTTGGGCGGAGGTGGTGGGTTAACCTTGTCTGGCTGCCAGGTGCCCACCAAGCCACTCTCTCACCACCCTTCCTCAGGAAGGCAAGGGGAGAAAATAAGATGAAAAAGTTCATGGGTTGAGATAAGTACAGGGAGATCACTCACCAGTCACCAACACAGGCAAAACAGACTTAATTTAATAAATTGCCAATTAAAAACAGAGGATAGCGAAATACAAGAACAAAAATAAAACCACTTCCCTGCACTGGACTGTGATCCACGTTCCCAGCCTGAGCAGCACCCTGTCCACGACACCAAGATCTTGGCAGGCACTGCAGAGATCTGACATGCGACATACTCTGACGTGGTCACAAGCTTTAACCTTCTCATGCCCCGTAGTAATCTCCTAGCAAACACACTCCGGTTCATTCCTGACCCTTCCTTCCAGTGTCAACAGACTCGCACAGACACAGATGTCCTCCCTACCTAACATCTCCCACCAGGAGATAAGCAAGTTATGCTTTTGGCACTGCACAGGTGGGTGTACTCCTCCCAACAGAATGCAAAGCACTCTGCGTAGAAGCAGCAGCCTTGGCTGCAGAGCCTCAAACACATTCATTATGTGTATGGCTGCAGCCAAGGACAAAGCAAGAAACATGCCAGGACTGGCTGAGCATAAACAGCCATGAGCAGCCTCTAAATATGAACAGATGCAAAGCAAGGGGGAAAGAAAGAAAACCCCAAGACCACCCAGCTTTGTGTTTTTACCAATGTAAATTATTTACTGCTCTTGGCATCCATTTGCTCTCTCCAGCGGCACTCCAAGAGGCATTGGCCTGCAGCTTTTCCCGTGGAGCAGCTTCCTCAACTGATGTTTGGGCATTGCCAACGCTTGCTTCCACTCCTGATAGCATGCAGGGATAGGCAAGCAGCAAGAAAGCCATCTGCCATCTGGTTCCCACCTCCACCTGGAAAGTTTCCATAATTGTTTCTGCCAGGATGACACTTTTGCTTAGGATCAGGGAAAGGAAGGGACACTTATGTCAGACTGCAAACGAGTACCCTGGGACTTGCCAGGGAAGAATGGATTCCAGGGTACATAAAAATCAAACCACACAGCTAAGGAATGGGGCTTTCTCAGCTTGAGCAAATCCAGCAAATCCAGGCTACAGAAGGGTACGATGTAGTTGGGAACGAGTGTGATTGAAGAGCTTCATAGAAATGCAGGTTGTTCCCTGTTACATGATGGCAAGTAGATACCACACTAGGCAGCACAAGCATGGAGCACCTACAGCCACCCTACCATTCCTGCCTGGAAAAATGAGCTCCAATGATGGCAAGTAGATACCACACTAGGCAGCACTAGCATGGAGCACCCTACCATTCCTGCCTGGAAAAATGAGCTCCTAGGTGATGCCCTGGGGTATGGCATTGAAAGAAGCAAGCCAAAAAAAAAATCCACTGAGCACTCAGTATGAGGGACAAACTGAGCAAGATCCCAGGCCATACAGACCACCCTGGGAGTAGGGTACCGCCCTTGTCCTTCTGTAGTAGTCAGGCTCTGCACACCGGTGTCGGGCTGGGAAAAGGACAGATGCTTTGAGCAGCGCAAGTGAAGCATTTACAGAAGGTCTCCGCCTGCAGCAGGGTGGTGGTCTCCCAGCAGGGCACTTCCAGGCTTATGAGCAATGTTCTTCTCCTGCCACAACATGGGCTTGTTCTCAGGCTGCCTAGAAAGAAGAGTTCACTAAGGATTCAGTCCAGGTCTGAAAATCCAGAGTTCATAGAACTCCTTACTGAAGCTGTTTACTGAGAGGGAACTGAACTCGTGGGGATCACATAAGCAGTGTGCCTGTGGTACCAGGACATTTCTACGTGGAATTTTAAATATATCTATATATAACCACACCCACGAGGAAGACAGGCCATATACATCCTTTTCCTGCTCTGTCAGTGCTCCTCTCCCTTGCTCCTGTTATTGATGCACTGAGCCCCACGCCACTGTGATGGTGCCCTTCCTCCCAGTCTGTGCCGATTCGTACAGTGCAAGCCTGGGGCAGGGATTGATAAGTGGTTTGCGAGGGGATACCAGGTAAGGAATACGCCTTTCCTGCCAGCAGCATCTCTGCTGAGAAGCATCCTATAACAACAGCATTACTTTTATTGCTTCTTCATTAATTTTGCCAGGCAAGATCACCAGGGGAGTATTTTCAAATGGGTCCCCCATTCAATTTTTGTCACAAAATAAATGGAGTTTTAAAAGCTAGAGTTTCAAATATAAAATCATCCCTTGGCTTTTTCTCCTTTCCCAGACATACTTGGAACAAATCATTTAAGATTTTCCAGACCAAATATCACCCCACCCTCTCTCTTAGCTTCCACCAAGAGACAAGAAGTCCAGCCCGTGACTCACACACATCTGTGCCCGGGGAGGGTTAGCGTGAAAGAAGGGAGTTAACGCAGCTCTCGCCCAACAGCAGCAAATGGCCTGATCCTACGTTTCACTTTCCCAGCATGGGCTTCTGAGGCAACAGGATGAATCCCAACCTGCATTTGACAGAGAGCTTAGGAATGTCATGCCCCCCAAGAAATGAAAGCAAGTTCAGTGGCCCAGGATGTTATTCCTGGAACTGCAAACCTAAAAATCAAGATGCAGGGTATCAGAGATCCAAAGGGACGCCACTGCTACAGCACTCCCACATGACTCCCCGCAGAGCTTACAGGAGAAGAGGAGATCCCACCAGGCTCCAAAGCAAAGCAGAAGCTAAAAATAAGTGAGATTGCCGGGCTGCAGACTGCTTCTCTCAGCATTTACATGCATGAAGTTCCAAAGTAGGACATCACAGCTGCAGATGGGAATAGTGCTTGAGCAGAGATTGAAGGCAGGCAACAGCATTTGCGGTGGGAATTTGTCAGGGAGCAGCAGAGGCCATTGGACCAGGAGCTGAGGGATAATGCAGCAGGCAGGAAAGAGGCATCACCAGCCAAGGCTCCACCACACCAAGAAAGCAGGGCAGGTCCAGAGATGGTGCCCAGGTTCAACCAAGAACCCAGATCATCAGGCAAGTTTATGGTCACGAGGCAGGTCCAAGGCCAAGCCGGGAAGTTTGTCCACGTATCAGGGTCAGGCCCAGAGATTGCCAGGCAGAGCCATGTGACAAGGCAGGTCCAGAATCAAGTGAGAAAAATCATTTGGGAGCACCAGGGTCCATAGCTGGGCATGCCTGTAGCTCTGCTAGAGACCCATGCTCCTACAGCACAGCTCAAAACAAGACTGAAGGCCCCAGGCAGAGCTTAAATGCAGTGCCTGGTCCCTCAGGTGGTGTGTGTGGGTGGAGGACCCAGGTGAAGCTGGTCAGGGCCCCTAAGGTCTATTAGTGCACTGAGAGCCGTTGCCCACGATGAGATCAAGATCACTTAAACGAATCAGCCATTCTCCTGCAACAACTGGCCCCAGCTGATGAGACAGAGGGTGTGGAGCTTCCCCTGCAGCTGCCTGACACATGGACAAAGGCAGCTCCCCCCTCTCCAGCCCCACCAATTCACCACCCCAGTCACTGTGGTCATGAGCCGGATGAGTCACATCTCGGTGCTTATCTCCCTCACGGCCAGTCTGGAGGCCCTGTTCTCACCGACATCCCCCCAGAAACAGTCTGGGGACTGGTTTATGTTGCATTTAAATGAGGGTTGGTAGTCTGGTGACCTGGGGATCAGCGCCTGATCCTTTTATCCGGGTCTTGGGAATCCTGTCCCGTCAGCAGGCTCCCAAACTGGGGGCACTGCAGTGTGAGAGCGGGAGGCAGCTAGAGCCTTCTCTTTCATCCCAGCTTCTAGCAGCTGGATATAGCAACCTAAGGGGCAGGAGGGACAGGCAGAATTCAAGCATCCTTTGTTTGTCAGGAGATGCTTAAATTACTTTTATTCCTGTCTGGCTATATGATTTGGCCCTACATCACTTGAGCAATGGCTCACCAGATAAATGCCACCCATGAGCAGCATTCCATCTGTCATGCCTTTGTAATACAGCTCACCTGAGGATTTGGGCTCCAGAAAACAAGCCGACAACGCTATTTCTATTACACATATTGGATGTCAACGCAGCCTAAGCTTCTGAACCAAGCTGAAGTTGAGTCTCTCACAAAAAGCTCAAGCGTTCCAGTTCGAGCTTAGGT
This sequence comes from Egretta garzetta, assembly GCF_000687185.1. Taxonomy (NCBI): domain Eukaryota; kingdom Metazoa; phylum Chordata; class Aves; order Pelecaniformes; family Ardeidae; genus Egretta; species Egretta garzetta. The sequence continues at coordinate 1,535,346 of NW_009260796.1, forward strand.
CAAAGGACATTTGTTCCTGCCCCTTATATATTATTGAAGCTGCTTCTCTCCCCTGACTAGAAAGCAGGCATCCTAAAATAGTCTAGAAACCGACAAAAACCTAGTCTTTCCGACACCCAGAATGCAGCACTGAGCTCGTGGTAGCTGCTAGACTGGCATCAAACTTCAAGGGCAGCAGCTCACCGAAGTCTTTGGGACTGGCATAACGTCATTGCACTAGGACACAGTGGCAAAAACTTGGGAAGCCCTGAGATGACAGAAAACATGTCCCCTGTCAGATGGTAATTCTGCATCCACAGATGATATCCCTTACTGTGGCAGCTTAATGCTCCTGGACCCTTCCCGCGTGCTGTCAGAAAATGCAGGCGGCCCACCCAACCCTGCGGAGAACACCACGGCTTGGAAGGACCCGCCGCTTTCACCCCCCGCCTCCTT
>NW_009260796.1:1535950-1581055 GCF_000687185.1 Egretta garzetta
CTGCAGGACTCCTCTGATGTGGCTGCAGTGATTTACGGCAGACAGGAGAGCCTGGGACCTAATGAAGCTCAATGCAGCGTTGTCTGGAGTAGCACTGATGAGGACAATGTTAACATTACATCTTCTGAGCTGGAAAATACCTGGTGCTGCTGAAAATGCACTTAAGGGGCTCAGACAGAGTAATCCTATCACAACAGCACTTTCACTTGCATCCTTTCACTTTTCTTATATTTCTGATCGCATAGAGAGAGGGAACTGCATGGGAAAGAGCCTTGATGTGTAAATGTGACATGGTTGTGCTGCAGACCCTGGTATTTCCTTCCGAGGCTGGTGGGAAAACTGCTTCCCATTCTTTGCCTTCCAAGGCTGGTGGGAAAACTGCTTCCCATTCTTTGACAGAGCCAGGGATTATTGCATCCCTATATTTGCTGTCTCTTGCCCTTGTATAACCTGGAGCCTCCCCTTCCCTAGTTCCCTGGAAGCGGATGCTGACAGCTTTGAACTGTCTGTAAGTTGTACCCTGACTTCTCAAGTGCTGATTAGGTACGTGACCGCGCTAGAAAGAAGTGCTCCTAAAAGCAGTGCAGGGAACTCCAACCTAATCAGAAGTTTTGGGGGAACAAAATCTACGTCAAGCCTGGGTTTTAACAGCCTTTGGCAAAAGGGTGAAAAAAAACCCCATGTGAGCTTCTGCACTGCTGTAATTCCAAACACCATTGCCTAGTGTCAGTGTAAATCCAACCACCCGTAATTGTCAGCTACGGCTCTAGAACTGATGGCAACTTTATGCTCCTTTAGCTGTGGGGATACCTTGATATGCTCATGCACTCAACTATATTCATTGGATTCTGTAAAAAGAGGGAAAGGTTGTTTTCTCACATATGATGGTCTGGCAGATTGCTACGCCTTTCAACCTGTTCCGTGTTTTAGGGAGGGTGATAAGGAGGAAGGAAGGAGGCAAGCAAACACACACACAGGTTTTGGAGCTGACAGCACAGCATCTGTCTGCAGACAAGCAAGGCACATTTCCAGCACAGAAGAGCTTGGCAAGCCAGAGTCAAAATTTATTCACTCCAGTGTGGTATGTAGCAAGGAGGAGGGGCCCTCAAGCAAAATTCCCTCCAGGCCCTCAAGCAAAATTCCAGTTTGTGCCACTCAGGCTCATGTGAAAGGAAACGGTTCACTCTGGCGAGCTGTGCAGGAAGGTTGCTGCAAGGCTCTGGCATGCCCGCCGGCCACCCGCTGCTCAGAGGTCTCACAGAGGTAGCTGGAAACTCGCTCCCTGTCATGGACCGTGCACCTCTAATCAGCACATGGAAGCTCATCTGCCGAGGCGATGTGACACAGCATCCTTCAGCTGGTTCAGCTGTGCCCCGTGCTGCAAAGACTGCACTTGCCAGAGAATGGGCAGGGGAGTTTCTGCAGAACGTCAGGCTCCTGGCAGGTAGGGGAGTGATAGAACACAGTACAAATACTGGGACAGACCAGGACATTTACTGGAGGGAAGTGCTGTGGGATATTTAAGTGTTTACACAGTGAGGGGAAGATCCCTCACTCTCTCAGGATCTCAGGTACAAGGAATTTTTCAGCAGTAAGATTTCATTTTCACTCGGTGGTAGGAAGCACAAGCTAACGCTGCAAAGATGTCCAAGCGCCTCAGTTTCACCGAGTCCAGCAGTACCTGGAGAACTAAATACCTCTGAGACCCTGCACCTCTGCCCTGCCCGTGTTTGGTAAAGAGCCAATTACCCCAAACACACTGCTTTTACAAGTATTGGAGGTAATAGCTGATGCTTTTAAATTCTTAGCACAACTGACAGCTGCAGGAATCCTAGAGTCAATAGGGAAAGGTGGGGCATTTTGCTTTTGGAACATGGAGAGGAGTCACAGTCATTTCTCATCAGGTATTTTTCTCCTGCACAAACTGAAATTTTGGGTCTAGGATGCCTGAAGTTGGGGACCTTTACCCCTTAGATATGTAATGTAGCGTTTGTACAACTGAGAATCAGCCCACTGAATTGCTGTTAGAAAAGATGAGTCCAAGAATTCAGCAGACCTACACGCTGCCATGCTTGTTCGGAGAGGGAAATGACAGCCCCCTAAATGCAATATTCATCCAGACACAGTACAGCCACCCAGAGAAATACAGGCACAGCGTCCTGCCTTGAATCCGACTGCGAGGCGACACGGCAGGCAGCAGGACCTTTGGCTTTTCTGCTGAGGCTCCTACCGACATCTGCAGCCGCAGCCATGCCTCAAGAGGTCAGCATTGTAACATCAGTAGGAAGCTCTTTTTCAAGCCACCAAGCATATGTTTCTGAACAGAATTTCCCAGGAAGCCGGTTGCCCAAGACGTTGGAGGGCCATTTTCCCTAGAGCAGCAAACAAAATCAGCCTCCCAGCTAAGCAGCTGGCATGGTAGAGGAACACGTCCTCTGGGGCTGCTAGGGCAGTGCCATTCTCCAGCTCACTAGTCAAACCGCTTTTCTGCTGAGGCTCCTACCGACATCTGCAGCCGCAGCCATGCCTCAAGAGGTCAGCATTGTAACATCAGTAGGAAGCTCTTTTTCAAGCCACCAAGCATATGTTTCTGAACAGAATTTCCCAGGAAGCCGGTTGCCCAAGACGTTGGAGGGCCATTTTCCCTAGAGCAGCAAACAAAATCAGCCTCCCAGCTAAGCAGCTGGCATGGTAGAGGAACACGTCCTCTGGGGCTGCTAGGGCAGTGCCATTCTCCAGCTCACTAGTCAAACCAAACACAACCAGCTAGAGACATTAGTTCCTTGACCTCTTAATCACTACCTCCATCAGTTTGCCTGAGCCACCTAACCTCTCCTGTCTCCCCTACAGAGCTATCCCCAGTAAAACAGCCCGAGCAAGCTGCGTTAGGCAGTCAACATGGCCAGCCAAAGCCAGGAGCTCAAACTTCTTAAATACTTAATGGGGAGAGGCAGTTACCTCCCGAGTACAGTTCAGGGAAGCCTTGGACCATAGCTTCATGAACCTTTGCAGCCAGCATGAGCCAGCACTGTGGTCAAGAGTTCTCCATGTTTGTGTGGCTGCATTGTGAAATGGCTTTAACAGCTAAAAACCCGTCTAGTTTGGACATAGACCAGTGCCCTCTGCAGCTGTATGACCCCCCATGAGCCAGCACTAGGGAAGGATGCTGGAAAAGGGTGCTGGAAAAAAGTTAAAAATGGAGAGAAGGCAAGAGGTGTGGCAGGACTGCCTCCCCCTGTGGTATGGCTAGTCCGTGCTGGCTGGAAGAGGCCATGAAACCGCTTAAGACTAAAGCAGCTCCTGAGGGATGCCAGTCTCCTAACTGGGACCTAACCCAGAAGGCGTGAGTGCTTTCTGCACTGCTGCACTTGGTTCTGCAAGGGTCCAACAGCTTTATAATTTGGTTGCTTGACCTTCTCTCACCAAGCCAAAGCAAGAAGCACATACCTGGATGGGGAAGGGACAACGCAGAATTGCTCGCCACACTGCTTCCAAAGCAGCCTGGTTGAAATCCTCCACAGACACTGCTCCTCATGGGGCACTGCTGCTCTCAAACTTTAGGTCTTACTCAAATTTCCTTGTCAGATAGGGGCCCAACACTATTTCCAGTTATATCAGTGTAATCTTCTAGAATTCTGTGTGGCTGAACAGCATTTGAATCCCAGCACCTTTAGTCTCAGTACTAAACTTGTCCTCTTTTCCCTCCATCTGTCTGCCCTTCCTTGGTTTCATCCCTTTCTACAGTTTGGGCAAAAATTCCATTACCTGAGGTGTTGATTCATCTTTCTGACAATCCTGGTATTTCCCTGGCATGACTTAGCAGAGCTTCTGTTAGTCGTTAGTCTGTGTGTCCTCCCAATAGCCCCTCAGAGACAGCAAAGCACTTGAAATGCCTTTTGCAGATGTGGAAGCTGAGACATAAATGTACAATAGTCCAGATCCATAAAGATATTGGGGTTTCTAACTTCTATGCATGACATGAGTAAGGCATTAGCCCAAATGCATGTGGCTAAGAGCACAAAAAAAGGCAGAGGACACTGACTCCAGCTCTTCTGAACTCAACTCTCTCTTCTGGCATCTGTCCTCTAAGGCTGCTTTGATGGTTTTTTCCTCCTTATGCATTAAAAGGAAGGTGGGAAGGCTCTGGAGCTCAGTCTGCTCATCTATATTCAAGTGGGTTTTATGCTTGGATTTTGCTGAACTAGAATCAGGACATCTCTGGGCCCCATGCTCTAGCAATAAAATTATAGAACAACCTTTTCCAACTGATTTTTGGCGGATATTTTCCCTTCTTTTTAACGTGTTCCAGTTGTACATACTGTCCTGGCCACATTCCTAGAGTAAGCACTGACAACTGTTTCATAGCTGAGATCTTCAGACACGGATGAGCCAAGATACACATACACACACACACACACACACACACACACAGAGGCACACAAAGGAGACCGCAGAAGGCACCAAAAATAACTCAGCTAATTGAACGGTCTTCGGAGAGGGCTCGAGATGCAGCAGTCATTCCAAAGCCATTTCCTGGCGATGGACTCGCACTGCTGCACACCAAGGGAGGAGGGTGCTCCCCAAAGGCTGGCGGGAGGGAGGATTTAAGCACGTTTCCCCTTGCGCATGCAGCTGGTGGTAAGGGAAATACTGGCTGTTACAACCCCTAAGTCACACGTAGAAAAAAGGGTGCATGGGAAGGGTTATACCACATCAGCTGGGGATTTGGCAGCTCTGGGAAGGGTCCTTCTGCCTATTAGGCAAGAGCAATCCCAGAAGTGCCACTTTTGGCAGAGACCAGGGAGCCAGGGGAAGCTGCACAGCTGGCGTAGCGGATCTTGCAGACAGCATCCTGCATCCAGAGGTTTCTGGCTGGGACTGCTTCCTCATGGCTGGGCTGCACGCACTCCTCAGCCCAGCCCCTATCAGCGCAGCTGTGATGTGATCCCTGGGAATGAAGGGGCGGCTGCTCAGGGGTTCACATGTTCCTTGGCAGAAAGGCCTTAGGTTTTCAGGGGGAATTTGAGCAGCATCAGAAAACCAGGGTTTGACTTTCTCTGCTTTGACACAAACACACCTTTTCACGGATGCTCACGCTGGTTTATTCACCCTCTCTCCACCAACACTGCTGTACAGCAGTTTGACTGTTCCCAAATACTAGTGCAATACAAGTGCAGTACCTCTTTTCCCTATCATTTTTTACGAGGAAACAGTCTTCCCACCTGCTTCATGAAATAATTAAATGGACTTGATGCAGCTTCTTCTCCAGCTGCATGTGGTTAACTTGCATCCCAAAAGCAAGCGTTGTGCCTAATGTACTCTGACAGGGGCATCGTGGTATAAAAGTGGGTCAGTCCAGTGCTGACACCCTGAAGCTCCCCTCACTTTAAAGCACTTGTGCTTTAAGCTCCTACTGAGTTACAGACTTAAAATTGTGGGTCTGGCATGGATCCACCAAGCATGAAGCACCTTTCTCTCCTACAAGGTTTACAGATGCCATGGCTGGATGTTTGGGATGGAGAATGTGCAGATTCTAACTCTGGGCTCTGTCAGTGAGACACAGTCGGCTCAGGACAATAGCCATTGTGTGGGCACTTCCCTCCTTTCATCTCAGTGTAGCATGAATATGTCCTGTGTTATTTTTAAACACAGAGCTGCACACAAGTCACTGAGTCTGCTCCCAGCATCAACTGAACAATGCAGTCCTTTCAGTTTGATCTATTCACCGCCTTGCCGGTATCCTAATGTCATAAATTTGAGTGCCAAGCTTCAAAGCGTATTACAAATCTGCAGCAACATGGTTATACATGCAAGCTGTTAACAGCTGGAGTCCCAAGTTGTCAGAGCTCCTCAGAATCCCTGTCTGTCCCCGCCACAAAATCCTGTGCTATCCAAAAAGAAGAACAAGGCACCTGCAGCGTGGGACCTTTGTGAGCTCTCCTCTTCCTTTGACGAAGGGACCCTTCTACATATTCATTGTACATCTCTGATCTGAAAGGAGCCAAAAGACACGCATGCAACAGTACGTACCCTTTCACTAAGGGGTAGCTCCTCTGCAAGCCTGGGGAAATCCCATTTCCTAGTGTACGTGATGCGTCAGGACTGATCGTTGTGAGTACAAAGACTCACGGCTCATCCCATTCAATATTGTTGCAAGAGGCAACAAGAACTCCCAGCCCTTTGCTGCTCTCTTGGCTACTCAAAGCACAGGGACTGGAACCTGAAAGACGCTGCCTTCACGGACCCCACCCCTGTGCAGTGTCAAGTAAGCCAAACACAGGAGACCATTAATCAGTGCCTTGAGAAAGAGGTTGCCATCGGCCCACAAAAAGACAAGCGGAAGCGGCATCTTACCATGTGATAGTTAATCATTTCCTGCAGACTGTCTCCAAATTTGTCGAGGCACTCCTGCAAAAAAAGGTAAAGAGAACTGGCAGTGAATAGAAGCAGCTGCCCTTCATTCCCAGGGGTTCAACAGCTGAGAGAGACTCTCATTAAGCCACCGAAAAGCCACCCTGTCATTTGGCAAGAAGGCATTTCAAAAATGTCTGTCACTGAAGTCATAGGCTCCCTGTCCCTTCCAGTTTAGTGCTGAAATCAACATTTCAGTCGTCGCTTGCGCGGGCTGGTTACCTGCGTTTCCTAAGTAACTAATGCTTACTGACCTAGATTCCAACAACCCTGCCAGCACTGTGGCTTCTTAGAAGTCCAGTTCTCCCTGGAAACAACGAATCTCACTCTGACCTTTCAGCACTGAGTTATCAGATGGTCTCTACATTCCTCCAAAAATAAAATCTCATACTAAATGGCTGCTTAAACAGTGTAAGGGTCTTGGCCATACAGTCCATAGACAGCATCAGGAAGCTTAACATTCCCCAGCCCTCACTATGGCCCATGCTCTATCCCGCAGGATGACTTACCGAAATCATTTCATCCTTCTTGCACTGCTGCGACAGGTCCCGGACCCCGCTGACAAAGTGCTTGTTCGTGGTGATGTAGGCTTTGCCTGCTTCAATCATCCCACTGCATAGCTTTACCAGCTGCACAAGGAGAGAGGTGTGAGCGGACAGGCGGCTGATCACATCAAACTGAATTGCACCCAGGCTGGTTTTAAACTGCACCACCACCACAGCCCAAGCCCTTCAGAACAAGATGCCATCCATGTTCCTGGCGGGGCTACGCTGGCAGCCCTTACTGCATGCAGCAGAAACTGGGATGCAAATTGCATTTCTCGGGGTATGTCACGCTGTCAACATTTGACTTGTCACTTAAGAATAACAGTCCCAGGCTATCCCCTGAGGAGAGTGGAATCAGGGAAGCCCATTTTTTCCAGTGGGTTTCTACTGTTCATTCTATCCCAAGGCATCAGGACTTCAATAAAAGGAACCCAATCACACAGATTGACTGGGGAAAGACTCCTTGGTGCTGGGTGGAAGTGATAAGCTGTCTACGATCTCCCTGCTGGGAGTATGCTGCTTTTTGGGATTGCTGAGTCTCTGACCCCAGCTAGCTCTTCTGTATCCTTGTGGACTCGTGTCTTGCTGCTACCTTGGAATGAAGGGCAGCCAGCATTCAGCAGCGTGAGGTTTTTGTATCGTGTTTTCCTTAAACCAGCTGACCAGGACTGCTTAAGCCACGTCTGCTGTGTGCAGACAGTAAAAATCTGTTCCATCACACACAGGTTAAATCATCAAGATTGCATCAAGACTGTAGATAACTATGAATCAATACCTACAATTCAGCAGCCCACGGAACCTTTGCTGGTGCACTGGGAGGGATTACAGCCTGTATCTCTGGACTGCCTGTAACTTAGCACAGCCTTTCTGACGGACCGGGAAGGACCTTTGTTCAGAGAAATGTTAACAGCTTTAAGCAAGCTACACATGCTCCGATTCCCATCACCAGCCTTGTTGTAGTGAGGTCACCTGTGAAGTTACCTGGGACTTGCAGCAAAATGGGGTGGCTTCCTCACTTGGAATTAGTTTGCTGCAGCACAGGTATACATCTCTGACGGCCTTTATTAACTTTTGATAATTTAACAGCCGCAGGGAACATTCCCAGACTTCCTAGCCACGGCAAACGGCCTTAGCATGCCTGGAACTGGCTGTAAAGACTGGAGCATTAGCTTAGCCAGAATTCCTGGCCATTAGCCTATCTCCTTGCAGCCAAAGCTCCTTGTAAAAGGTTACTGTAAACAACTTAAGATAAAACCATAAACCAAAGGCCCAAGAGATTTGCAACAGTAACGGCTGGCCACTAAGCATGATTTTTTGATTTTTTTGTTTGTTTTTCTTTTTTAAATCGTCACTGTTCTAGGCTTTTTGACTAAGTGAAAAACTTTAGCCACCAATAATGAACAACACTGGGAACTGAAGTTTTCCATTCTCAAAATCCAAGAGCCTTTTGGGGATATTAATCTCACTAATGAAAAATGGCTTCAGAAATCTATCCCTGCCAATCAGCCTCACCTACAGGCTGGGAATGAGTAGCTCTCAAGTTTTGATGCCAAAGCCCTACTGAAGCACAGTGTGCTGGTTTGGGGCTTGGTACTTGTTCTATTTATGCAGCTACAAGGCTTTGGGGTCTAATCTATATGCATGCATTGCAGAACAAGCTTGCTTGCCTCTGCAGTTCTGTAAAAATATATCTGGGTATATCTGAATGTATAAATATATATGCAGTCACACGTGCTATATTGTGTATACGTAGCATATACAGTCTTCACTCTTTCACACTCCCTGTCCACGCAATTTGACAGAACAGCGTTGGATGCTAGCAGGCTTGTACTATCCCATCCAAGCCCAGAGAAGAAAAGCAAACAGATGCAGTTCCTGTCACATCTGGAGCCCAGACGTACACCAGGGGTTTGGACAGATCCTCTGGAAAGGAAATCCAGCCTGTTCTGCAACGTGGCGGTTTCTAGCATACCTCTGTGCAAACACTTGTGGCCAAGGCTGTGTTACTAGTAGCTGAAGGCCATTCAGCACAAGCACATTCCCAAGGGGAGCAACGATGGCTTTGCAGATGGAGCACAGGACAGAAAGAAGGAAATCTCTTTGAAACAGCCCAAATCTCTGGTGTTCCCTTGGCTGAATCATTTACACTGCCCTTTACCTCCATTTTAAACAAGCGTTAAAAGGCTTATCATTTATAACCTAAGTGCTTGGGGGCACAGTAAAAGGCAGAGGAACAGAGTCAGTCCTCACCAGCTTAATGCTCTATTTGGGTACCACTGAACAATATTTACACCAAGTCCTCGAAAGGCTGCCCTGGGCATCCACCCAGCTGGTACACAGGAGAGGAGCCAGGCCATCCAACTCTGATTTATTAGGAATGGGGGTGATTGCATCTTGTCCAAAGTTACCCTCAGAGAAATATGTGAACCTTGGTGGCTCTTCAGGTGCAAACTCCAGCCTCACTTGCCCCAGACCCAGACCTGATAAGCCTGTTGTTGAGAGTGACTGAGCCAGCACTTTGCATGACCGGTCACCTCCGCAGCAGACCGGGGAAAGGATGCATGCAAACCGAGCGCCATGTCTGCCCACTCTGCCCTACCAGGATATCACCCCGTTACGGCTGTCAGGGGAGGACCAAAATTGCACAATACTGTTGTTTTAACGCAGTCCTCACCCAAAGGAGCTCAAATCAATTTGCCACAAAACACCAAACAACTAAAGAGCCCTGAACAGCTCTTGTACTTCCAGCCCACCCTCCTCGCTCTAGGACTGCTCCTGGCACACCACGCCATCTAACTACAGCAGGCATGGACAGCAGTAGCGCTAGACTCAGAGCAAGTTTTGCCCCATGCTTTGTCTTTAAAGCCTTAAAAGAGAGAACCTAAATCCCTTTGCAGCTCTCACCAGTTAGCTTGTGCAGATAACCATTTCAAGCAGCTTGCGTAGTAAATAGGTTTTTCTAGGACACAGCTTTGCCTAGGGCTTGTGACTTCAACAAAGCCCATTTCTCCATCAGACACAGGAGTTTTATCCCTTGCTAGCTCTGGGAAATCTTGCACCTAAAAAGCCAACAGCTCTTCTGGCTCCTCTTCTTCCTTTCTCCCTCTTCTCATTTAGAAACAACTTGGCTGATGTCTCAGACATCAGGAGGAGTGGGGGTGGAAAAGCCACCTTCCATCATAAAGCCTCTGACTTAAATCCAAACTACCAACTGGATGTAAAGAATCACCAGCATAAATGCAAAATGGCCAAACTGGTCCCTGAGAGGGCATTTCCAGTGTCAGATTACAGCTGTGGCACATTGCCTGGCTGAACATCAGACAGCAGCCACCATCATCGGTCTGAATCTGGCCCCTTGTGCACCTGCAAGTGTCTCCCTACACCCCTGAGCTGACGCAGCGGTGCCTGTGCTGTGTGGGCATGCATGGGCTCCCACCCCATGCAGGTTCATATGGTGGAGAGGGGAAACAGAGAGCACTGAAATAATTTGCCACAGCAGGAGAATCATAGAATCATTTAGGTTGGAAAAGACCTTTAAGATCACCAAGTCCAACCGTTGATGCAGATGCAGTTCCCGTCACATCTGGAGCCCAGACGTACACTAGGGGTCAGTCTGGAGAAGCAGTGTCAGTGCCCTGAGATCCAGGCCCAGAACAAGAAGGCCATCTTTCAGCATTAGGAGCCCAAGTCTGGACCTCGTCCTACCTCCTTTGGCAGTCACAAAGGAGCCTTGACAGGTACCTGTCAGTAGAGGGAGACATGGTCCTGCTGACAAGCCCATTAGTGTCCCCACAGCTGGAGATGGGCTCACTTTAAAACAGGAGGGTGGTGGGGCCATATTCCTGAGCAGGAAATCATCAGTTCCTCTTCAAACCAATGCCATAAGCTGCCCCATCTTACCTTGTCAAGCTTGGCCTCTATCTCCACCACATCTGTTTCCACTTCATCAATGGTTGCCCTGCAATGACAACAGCAAAAAGAAATAATTAACTGATTGCTTATGATGTTTGGGAAAGAAACCAGAAAGTCTCAGATGAGTAAAGATCAGAGGGACTACGGTATGTGTGCTGGTGGTGAATGGGAGGAGGGATTCACACTTCCCACTTTGGAGTTTCCTGCTGCTATGTAAGCTCGGGACTTACTCAGAAGGATCACACCTCATCAGGAATGAATTCCATAGGGCTGAGGAAAGAGATGAAGATTATGCTATTTTCTGTCAGTGCTGTGGAGAACTTCAGGTGTGCTGTGGTAGTTGTACACAGCAAACTCATTTAGTGGCCTTGTTCTGATTCTGCAGGCAACGTTGTTAATTGGCAGTAATGCGAAGTGACACAGGCAGAACCACTGGTACACCTTAGCCATCCATTCACATCAGGCACGAGTTGCTTGCTTCAGTACCACCAAAGCCTGTTTTCTAGGCTGTAACTGTGCCTGAAGTGCAGCCACATGGCGAACTATGGCCTCTGAACCTTAGGAACCATCACTCAAGCAGAAACACATCTTGGTCCTTTTGTCGCTGAACACCATAAGTCTCTTTCACACTGTGGTGGTTTAACCCCAGCCAGCAGCTAAGCACCACGCAGCCGCTTGCTCACTCACACACGTGGGGCTTTGCTTGCAGATGGATAAATCTGCTCCGTGATTATCGGATCTGTTTTCTTTCCACATCACTGGACAGATGTGACAGTACGAGGCTAGTAGAATCCAGCTGCAAAGGTCACCAGGCATTCCTCACAAAGTGAAATATTAGCATGACATCAGTGAAATATTAACATGACATCATCACGCAAGAGGCATTCCCAGACTGAGGCACGTGGTATGAAATGACTTTTGCAAGGCCAGCGTCCATCAGTAAGCACTGTAAACCTGAAAGTGCTCCCTTGCAGAGCTGCTCGCTGCTATATGATGTCTATACTTGGACAGTGGTTTCTTTAACCGCACACCTGGAAATGTGGTAAGCCTCACACCACCCTTATGCACCAAGGATACGCAATCCAAATTTCACTGCAAGGAGCTTCTTAAGTTTGTGGGCTTGTAATTTAAAAGGCTGGTTCCTGAAATATTACACTCAGGCTTTAAAAAATCCAGCACTGAACATGTGCCAGCTGAAAAAACAGCAGGGAAGAGATGTGACTTAGAACCACATGAATCACTGCTGCTATCTCAGCAAAAGGACAGGACACCCACAAACCAAAGAGAACAGCAGAAGTTCTGAAGAAACCATTAGAGTACGTAGTAACGCTGTGCCTCTGAGGCTCACAGTGTCTTCAGTGAATTAGTGAATAATGAAGATAGTGGCTGCCTTCACTAGGGGATATGCTTCTAGGAGAAGGAAGGAGAAATTTAAGAAAGCCCAAAAAGTCACAAACTGGGGTTCAAATTCAAATTTCTGCCAAGCTGAGGAAGGGCTCAGGCCAACAGCATGGTCCTTATATTTACCTTACAAGGATTACACATAAAGCAAAGTAGCACAGCACACTCAGTAGCATCTGTTCTAAGCATTCTTCAGTGAGAAATATGTATAATACCTTCCACAGGTGTGTGCAGTCCCCATCTGTGAGCTATGAGACAGCCAATATTTGCGCCAGTCCTGTGTGATCCAGGTGGAGCAAAGAGGAGACAGCCTGTCCTCACACAGTATTGGAGCAAACCAGAAGACCAAGTGCTGTCAGGTCTGTCCCTAGCATCCAGGAGATCTTCAGCAGCTTCAGGCAAACACTGCAGGAGAGAACAGCTTTTCTATCCATGCCCATGCTCCAAAGCCTCACATGGGCTCTGAGCAGCCAGCTGATGGGGACATCCTGTGCCATATGCTCTTTGATTAATGACAACAAAGGCTGAGTGATGTCATATGGCTGTGGGAACTCCCCTCCCTGCACGCTATGCCTGGCTTTTCCACGTATCTGTACTTCAGGAAGGTGGCATGTAGCTGATAACAAGGTGGAGTGGAGCAAAGCCCTTTCTGACACCATTGAATCCCAAGAAGTTGGAGTTGGTAGGAGAAGCTGGGAGTCATTGGCTCACAACCCTGCGAACTGGAAGGCTGGAAAAGCTAAATAATACACTGGGTATCACATGAAGAATCGGTGATAGAGGGTGACAGATTAGCACCCTTCCCCAGCAGACCCTCAATCTCGTCTGTGAACTTTGCTGGAGGCAATGGAAATCAGCTACGTTTTTCCTGTTGGGCCACCTGATCACTTTGTCCTTGACAATGTTCAGTAAAGCAGCTTCTACATCTCAGTTCAGATTGAGATTTGCATTGAGAATTCTCTCTCTCTAGTGTGTTTTTAAAGAGAATTCCCCCTACCGAGTTGGTTTTCCAAGTCCTAGGCAGTTTGGAAATCTCCAGTCCCTTTTGGCTGCCTTTTCCCAGTAGCAATGTGGGGAAACAGAAGTAGTGATGTTGCTTTGGAAGAGGAGCACCCAGGAGTACAAGGTCTCTGGGGCAAGGATTATCTCTTCTCAGGACTGCACACCACTTAGCACAGCAGTGCCCTGTGCATCCTGGGGCCTCTGTTAAAACATAAATATAATAAAAATCCTTTCTTTGCTCATGACTTGCTGACTTGCGAGAGGAAGGTCCTTTCTGCTGCCTTGAGACTTCAGATGTTTTTCCTGCCATTCACACAGACACTCGCAGACCAGGAGCACTGGATGCCTCGGCCATTTGCTATAACCTCCTAGAAGCAGCACCGAACCCTCAAAAAACATTTGCATGAAATTCTTAATTGCCTGGAGGTGCTCACCGGGAGTTCCCAGTCACACAACCCAACGCATTACTGATGTGGTCGCCTGTTACCTGTGTGCTACAAGGGGTCTGAATCTCCTGGTTCCCCACGTGTTGAGGGGTGCTGCCGCAGCCCCTGGCACAGCTGGCTCGGCGCAGAAGCCTCCGACGCACTGGCCCCGTCCCCACCCTGCAGATGCCGTCCGGTATTGCTGGTTGGGGACCCAGTTCTAAACAGCCCATGGCTGCTTCAAAGGAGTTAAACACAGCCCTGAATCGGGGTGGCTGCAAGGGCTGTGGGTCTAATAACCCCCTTGTTGAGCCTAAATTGGCTGCATAGTCAAGAACCGTGACGTATCAGCTGTAACTCCCCTTCAGAGCCTGCTGTCCTCCCCTTCCACTGCTCTCTTGTTCCCAGATGATATTACTTACAAGCAGAGGAGTGTCTCCTCCATCAACATCCCTTTCCATTAAAAATTCCCTCTAGCCTGTGGTTTGACCACGCTGCTCCTAGCCAGGCAGGGCAGAAGGGGGATGCTGACCATTTACAGGCTACTTGTGACTCCGCTGCTGCCCTTTCCTCATCTGGTTTCTTTTAACAAGTGAGTCTGAAGGAGAAAAAGGGGTAGGGCTGCTGTTCCTAAATGAGCTGCGATGTTGTTCAGCTCCGTGAGCAACGAGAAGCACCGAAACCCTGCCAACGCTGTGCGAGGTAAGGATGTGTCTCTATTCGCTTCATCCAAGAGCTCCTGATGTCATCTCAGCAAACACCACTCCCTACATCTTAACAGAAGCCGAACATCAAATCCAGAGGAAACAGGCTAGTTTATTGATCACCGTTACGTATTGTAGAAGACAGCCTGGAATCTGCTTTCATTGAAAAATACCGGATGCAAGAAAATACAACTATTGCCTACAATTGGCTCCTCTACTTCCTGCCATGCAAGGAGAAATACGTACTTACAAAAAGTTTGCTACCTGCCAAGCACTTTAAATTAAGCATATTCCTTACACCTTTCCTCACCCCACACTTCTCTCTTCCTGGGCTCTCGATGACTGACATCCCTTTCCCTGCCATGATGCCCAGTGTAAAGGATGGTGGGGCCAGAACTTCAGACACGGATTTCACAGACACCCTCCATCTAGAGCCACCCCCAGCAGGCCGAAGAGGAGGGCAGCCGAGCACTCTGCTTCTGAACGGAGCAAGCCCTGGGCTCTCTGAAGTTGCGGTAATACAGTATGGCTGCTCAGGAGCGTGCTGGATCCCTGGCCTTCTCCTCTACCTCTAAGGAAGCTGGCAAGAACCCAGGACAGAGCAGGCAAGACAGCACAATGCATGTTCCAAAGGGCCTTTTTCATCAGCAGTTCCTTGAAACTGCAGAGACTAAATCTGCCCCCACCACGGTGGGAGCAAGTCTTGGTGTGCGGGTCATATTTGTGTAGGAATTCATGGAAACGACTCCCCAGCAAGGAACACTTTTGTGCATAGTCCCAAGGCCTGGCTTTGCTGCAGTTGCAGGGCTCTCAGTTTCCCTTATGCAAAGGGAGGTAACCGGTTGCCGCAGGTTTACAAGCAAGTATGATTTGCTGTGATAACAGCAGGAACACCAAGTATAGTGCATCCATTTCTTTTTTTTGCACTTCTGTTTTTTAAGAACAAGCTCTGTCTTGCGATGACTCTGTAATGCCAGCCTTTCCTTTCTACAAATGCCAGCCTTTCCTTTCTACAAATACCTCTCTGTCCCGCCACAGGCACTCAGAAAAGAAGGAAATGCAACAAGGTCATTATGGAAAATTACTAACACGGATCCACGTCCAGCCCACAGCATTGCCACCACTGCCTTTCCAAGCTCTGGCCTGACTCAGGGACTCCTACAATGTGAAGTTGCAATGCTCCTGATGGATGGTGGCTTAGGTCCTACTCACCAAGCCCCCACTGGAGAAAGATCCATTGCATTTCCCGTTTTCCCATCTGCTCACTCAAGCCATGCAATCAAAAGGGATGTTGCAAACTCTAACAGAAGGGTCAGCCAACAGCTTGGTGCCATTAGAGAATGAGGGCCTGAGCGCAACCCAAATGTCACACTCCATCCCCTTGCCGTGTCGCAGCACTCACCCGCCCTGGCATCCCCCTCTCCCTGACTGTTCCGTGTACAGCTGGTACCCGTGCCACTGGGCAGCAAGCGACTTGCCCAAATTAAAATTAAAGAAACAGATCTTACTGTGAAGCCCCTTTGACAGTTCAGAAAAGGTTATTTTAGTAGGTGTATTTAACAGCTGCCTCTTCACTGGCTTGCAAATTACATTTGATTGGTTATTGGTGTTTAGGAATTCCTTTACTTCTCAGTCCTGCTGCAGCGTTCCTTTGAACATCTCGGCCAACAGGGAGGTTTCATACAATTGCTATTGACTTCATTCCAGAGAAAGGTATATAAACCCTAAAACTCAGATGTCAGTATGGCCACCTCCAGCACAAACAACAACCACAAGAGTATTTCAGAGTATTTTCAGAACACTTTTTCTCAGTGTTCCTCATAAGCTTTGAAAGCATCAACTTAGAGAAAGATGTAAAGACTTAGACACCACAGAAGGGAATGGGTGGCTTCTAGGAGACTGGGTGTTCTGTCAGTGTCCTGAAACACAGATTCACCAGGCTGCTGGTTACTGCAGTGTCAGCACAGCTAAATGACTTTGCCTTTCCGTAGTGGCAGCAGAAAGGGCCATCATGAAGATTTCAGTCCTCTGTGCCATAGCAACAACAGCCCAGGAACTTCCTCCAGCAGACTGAAAAGGTGTGTGCTGGGTAGCGCTTTCTGTGCTTTCCTCCAACGCTTCTTCCAACCTCCTCCTTGAGCAGCCCTCTGGGAGCAGCCTCTAGAATCCAAGCAGAAATCTAAACTCCTTCACCCTCACCTCAGCCGGACTGAAAATAAACCCCTGGTGACTCGTTAGGAAAGTGCAGATTCCCTTGTGCCCAGGGCCGCAATCGATCTGCTACCAGCGCTTTGAAAACACAGCCAAAAAAGCAGCTCCTTTCTCTCTGCTAACGTGGTGCCCAAGCTTTACTGCCACCCATATGGCTGCCCTATACGAATGGCAGCCTGGCTGTGCCAGGGGCAAAGCTGTTGAAAGAAACGGAATAATTAAAGAGCTTCTTTCAGGCATTTTTTTTTTCTCTTGCAGCTATTTTTGTTCTCTGGGTTTGGAAGTCGTGTGCCTTCATGCATCGCACTCTTACTGCCAGATTCAATTTTTCCACTCGGTTTCTTTGTGCTTCTGATAGCTGGACATAATATCCAGCTAAAAAAAAAAAAAAAAAAAAAAAAATTAGTTTTTACAATTGCTCTGATCACGCCTATGGGCCTTTACATAGGGGTTTTAGGATCAGTTACAAATTGGGGCACCAGATGAACGTTGAATCTGCCCCAGTTTCTGGAAGCACATCTTGTTGCTCTGTTTGTTGCTAGGTGAAAAATGACCTGTCAGCCAGCAAACGCTAATACAGCAGAGTGCCTGCATGGCCGGGGCCGTGGGTAAGACAGACCAGGCAGCCTCGCTGCATATTTCCTGCCGGAAAGCGGAGAGAGCATCTATAATTTACTCCCCATTTTTATCATGCCCCAAGAAAAGGAGTTGATATATTTGGACTCCGTGTGGAGGAAGAGGACATTTTAGGTCTGGTATCCACTAAGGTATGAATACAATTGACTATGGCTAGGAAAGCATGAAACGTGAGCTTTGTATTCGGTGTACGGACTTGATATAAAAGGTTCCAAATGTTTGGTTTCAAGGACAGTGATCTCAGGGACCTATTCAGTTCCAGGACTGTAATGGAGTTCCAGCTTCATTACAGGAAGCAAGGGTGAACATTTATCCATCCTTCCCAGTTATATGGTGCTTTTATACCTGAATTAAGTCCTCGGGGAGATGAATTACAAGGCTGAGATGTGGTTAGGGATAGTGCAGCCACGTGTTCATCTTGGATAAGCTGTAAGTGGAAGACAAAAGGACCTCAGTCCTCCACCAAGCGCCTAACTCCTACCCAGCAGTGTCTTTTCCCATACACCTGGTCTTCTTGGCCAGGGATTTTTCTTTCTGCAGCTCTGGCCTTTTGCTTCTTAGAAAGCAATGTGCATTCTCTAAGGGCTGGGAGAAGGCTGGAGCAGAGCAGCCATGTGCAAAACCAGAAGCAGTTCAAGTTGCCTCCTCTTCCTCGCCTTCTCCTCCTCCCTGACCAAACGATGCCACTGCAGGGCGTGCCACGTCAAGGCAGAAACCAGGGAGGAAAATCTGGAAGTGAGACGTGCTGACTCCCTTGCTCACAAACTTGCCGCTGTCCCTGCCCAGAATGAGGTGCATGAATGCCAGTGAACTTCATTATGATCTGTGCTATTCCAGTACGTTGCAAACAAGCTGGTAATGAGCTAAAGCAGGGTTAACTGAGCTCCTTCTTGACAGACCCTGCTTCATACACAGGCCCAGCACAGTTGCTCCAAAGAGACAGAAAGCTTGGGGAAAGAGGTTATACCAGATTCTTTAACACCTGATTTCCCATCCTTCAAGGGTACAACATGCCTAAGTCCATCCCTGAGCTTCTGGGATTCAAAGTGTCCTTATCCCGCTCACCGGTGCAGTTCCAGAGTCCACCGATCACGCTTCCCTAGAGGGATAATAGGTGTCAGTGCAAAACCACCTACTGCAGAACACAAGCGCTGGGCTGAATTCTCTGCCAATTTCGTTCCCAAATTTAAATCCTCCCACTGTTCCACCAGCATGTCAGAGATAAAAGGCAAAACCCTTCCAGTTACACAAGCGAGCTGGGAACCTGGAATAACTCCACAGGGATGAGTAATGCCAGCTCAGCACTGCCGAGCCCCACCACTCCATCCTGAAGGAATACAGAAGCGAGATGAGCAGGCGTGGCCAGCGGCACATACGACCCCGGCTGAGCCTACACGCTTGCCACGTCCACAGCACTTGTGACTTCTGCCACAAGCAGACCTCCCCCGGCCCAGGCAGCAGCTTGTGATGCACACACAGGGATGCTCAGCACTTAGGGCTCCACATGCTCCCCCGGCTGGAGGCATCTGGCTAGGAAACCAAGTGATTCTGACACGAGGGAATTGAATCTCTTCACCCAAAAAAGCAATGTCCCAATTGCTAGGCAGCTAAAAGCTGTGTAGTCATGTCCTGGCTGGGTGCCCTTCATGTTTTCCTGATGCTGTGCTCTTCCTGCTAATGCTTTTCCAGGCCTTGGGCTATTTCCGTCATGAGGGGAGAGAAAACAATCCACGACCCCATCTGCTAGTCGTTCAGTGCAAAGCGGAGCCCGTCCAACTAAAGAGATGAGGCTTGAGTTTCCTTGCACAGAAAAATCAGCAATTCCCCACAGTCCAGAGGGTTTTGCATTGTGAATTTTTCTTTACCCTTTCAAGAAGTAATTCAGAAGCATGATTCGTATGTGACAAAAATCTTCCCAGAAGCATTTTTCTATCCCATGGGGACAGGAATAATAAGCTATACTGCTATCAGAGAACAGGGTCTGCGGCAGGAACACATCTGCCTTTCCCCTCTTGTGACTTGGTTCTACAAACTTGCCTTAGATGGTCCTAGCCAAGGACCACGAGAATAATCGCCCGCATCCAAAACGTGATCAAAGCAAGAAAGTCCCACTGGCAAACTGATGCAGAAATCAAGTCGCTGGCATCACTGCAAGCTGAGGCGGAGTGCAGTTGTGTGGGTGCCTAGAACTGCATTTCATAGGATGTGTTTGGGGTGCAGTTAGAAGGACAGAGCTGGTAGAGGAGGACAGACAAAACCAGAGGGGAAATGACATCTTGACCGAGGGGCACTGGCTGTGATAGTCAACCATAAGGCCCCTTTTTTAGTTAGATTATCATTAATCGCCATTTCTTCTGACTCTGCTGAGTAATACTCTTACAAAAGAGATGGTTTGTGATGACTGGAGCTCTGAGCAGGCCTAACAAAGCTGTTATTAGCTGCCACATAAGTCATCTCTTAGCCTTGACTTCCCCATTGCTAAACTGATAAACATTTGCTTCACTGTGACACGGTGAGTATTCAGTTATTAATCCACGTTTGGTAAGCTCCAGGGGATCCTCAGGTGACAAGCTGACTATAGCAAAGAACAGTCACGTATTCCATTAATAAACCTTAGCATTAAACAATATCACATTACGAACCAGCTTAGGCATGAAGTGATCATCAGGTATTTCTCAGAGAGGCCTGGCTGCATTTTTCACATTTCTTTTTCTTCATGGTGGAATAGTGGTCACGGTGTTCTTCAAATTTTTTGTTAGCTGAGTGCCTTTGACACAAACACACATGTGTTGTACATGAAAGCAAGGACAGGCAGAAATCCAACACCGAACTAGGTATTAAAAAGTAATAAAATGACCTAAAAATGCTTGGCTACCTCTGGCAACTATATGAAGAAGAGAACCAAAAGAACTTAAAATGTAATTCTGAATTATTAGCTGCTATAATAGCAACTACTTATACTTGCAGCTGTCAAAGCAACTCACAAAGCTAACTTAATTAAACATGCCCTTCTTTTTCCTTGGGAAGTGCATTTGGTTTTCCTAACTTTTCTGGCAGGGAAATTGAGGCACGAGAATACAAATACTGAGATTTTTTTTTCAGTATCGAAGTTCAGAAAAACACAGGGCTATTTTCTGCATGCACTCACCAGATTACAGATCATTAAAGTGGTCAAGTAAAGGGCTCATTTGTTCCTCAGACACAAAGGCTATCTCATTCACCAGCTATAGAAAAGCCGTGTTTTTACAGCCAAGCATGCAGAAAGCACCTTGGAGGTTCTTGCTCTCAGAAGTGCCCACCAAACGTAGGTACATCTCTTTGGGGCCACGCAGCTCTGCGCTGCACAAGCTGATCCTGCCCCGGGTGGTACCAGCAGGACGCACAGAGTCCCAGTCAACCCCCATTGCAGTCACCATGAAGATGTCCCCTTAGCTCAGCAGGAGCAGGGCTGATTCCGGAGAGCCTGTCTGCCTCCCTCTACCTCCAGTGGTGCCAATTCTAACTTGGGCTGATTTGTGACTCTTACAAATGCGATCTAACTGCTACATCGTGTTACCACTCCCTTACAAGCCGCCTGTATCGCTGCGCATAAAACTCGGCCCAGTTGGAGAGAAGGAGAAGCTCTGTCCCTTGAACTCTGATCGAGTCCCACCTGCAGGCCAGCTGTTCCCAGCTGCTGGCTCGGATGCACGCAGCCTTGCTCTGTTTCAAATCGCTCTTGCCTTGGATAGGAAACAGGAGCACCACATCCAAAGTAGCGCTTTTATACCTTCTGCTATACCTGATCAACACGTCGAGCGGGCTGGGTAATTCCAAGCAACCCACCTTGCACCAGGAATAACTGCACGCTCATGTGCACAAAGCCCACTTTGCTAGCAGCAACAGAAATGACTGTCAAATTCAGGAAAATAGCTAATCCATGTCTTGCAGTGACAACTCCTCCACAGAAATATCTTCTGTGGCCAGGAAAAGGACTGCCTCGTGAGCCTAATGTGTTTGGAAGTGAGCCACTGGCATATTCAGATCAAAGACAATGTTATTTAGCCACCCGGAGCATTCAGTTCTCTGTTTAACATAGTTCCAAATCAGGCTGTGAAGGGCACTACACTGCGTGTCACTGCAGTGATGTTCGGGGTCTCCCTTAGTTTAATGCTGTGGGACAGAATGAAACATGAGCTTTCCAGAGCTCAGGGCAGGGAACAGCAACTCCTGGATCCTATTCCTGACGGCCACAGCATCCACGGGAGGCCACACACCACAGCCTCTGAGCCCCATTATCACTAATAGAAGACTGAGAAAAATTAATCCTTCCCTCTCTTGCAGGAGTGCCTGGAGTATTTCATAAATAGGAATGGCAAAATGTTGAGTCAGAAGCTGTAGGTGTGCAGAGCGGAGTTATTATTATTATTTATTAAATCTTAGTGTGTTCTATGTGAAATGGAGTGAAACCAGCATTTGCCTTGGTGAGACTAGCTCGTGGATGCTTGGCACAGACACAAGTCATTTTGCATTCAACTCCTTCTTCCAGAACCATCAGCAGCCTGACAAGGTCACTACCAGCTGCCAAACCACCTTCCAAAGGAGCACAGACTTCCGCTAGAAATTAAAATAATGTGAGCGTGTTCCTTCAAGGAAAGGGGGCCTGAAGACGAAGACGAGATTTTAAGTCCCACCTCCACATCCTCGTCTTCTGCAAGGTACTGTATTGCTGGTGGTTTAATCTGAGATGATTACTGGTGGTCACTCTTTGGATTTTTTTGCAAGAGAGAAAAGTGCTGCTTTCCTTGCATGGTGAAATAGGGCTGTGTACAGCAAGTACCTTACTCTCACTTCCTTTTGTAGCTGTTACTGTAAGATACAAAAGAGAAAAATAAGGAACCTGACATAGACAGCAGAGTCAGCAAAACTCTGTAACAAAGTAGTGATTAGCCTCCCTAAATACCTATCTGAAAGCTTCTGTGTGCTCTAGTATCCACTGTTCTTCCTCCTTTCTTCAAAAGAATAAGTATATTTTGCATCTCTCTGTCCATGGGAGCAGACAGCACCATGGCAACAGCTCCATGGCGACAATATCCATGGCAACCAGATCCTGCAATTGCCATGGCTTCCCGTTCAAAATGAGAGCTTGATCTGCATGGCTTTTTGCATTTGCTCATGGAAATAGCATGGGACTAGTTACGAGAGAGTTAAGCGTAGCCAGAGGCTTCTGAAGGTAAGGAGCAGAGAATACTGGATAGCGTTGGAGATGTGAATTCTAAGGAGGGATGAAACTGGGCGGTGTCATTGAATACCAGCTCAGCATCCCATCTCAGCTGGAGCGTGGGCTGGGAAGCAAAGGCAGTCCAGGTGAGATGCTATCTCAAGGTTACAGCCGCAGCAAGTTCGTAGTTCTCATACATGAGGCAGGAGAGCAGCTGTGCCAGCAAACTGCCATTTCAGACACACGCATCACTTGTTAAAACACAGGAGATTTTAATTGCTTTGTTGGTGCTGGTTCTGGCAGGCTCAATAAGCACAATCCTACAAGAGCACTTCCCAGAGGGATCGGAGAAGGGACTGAAGAGCCACCTTAGATGAGGACATATACTCCCTCCACTCAAGCCAGTCCTGAAGCCAAAACTCTCCGAGAACATGAACGGAGCCTTATATGCTCCCATGCTTCACACATGTTGTATAGCTTAGGTGGGGAAGTTGAGGTACAAAAAGGGGACTCATCTTGCAGAACTTCAGAAAGCAAATAAGCACAAAGTCCCATGAGTCCTGGTCCCAGTCTTAAACTGGACTCCTGTTGGAAGAGTCAACCTAAAACTGGGAAGAGGGATGGCGGGGAGTGACACCAACCAGGAGCTAGGAAGAATATGTGGGAAACACCCTCCATCTACAGGAAACCATCCCACCCCCAGCCCACCAAATCCCGTTGCTTTGTCAGCTAAGTGTGGCTCATTATACCCGGCACTAATCCCTCCCTGCCATGCACACCAGACAAATGCCGCCACCCCCCCCAATTACACACACGGCAGCGGGATGCCTAGAGCTAAAGAGTGCTAATTTGGGATTAAGTTGCACCTGAGGCTTTTGTGGCTCCCCGGCTGATGGTCGAGGTAGCAAGTGCTGCTGCCACCTACTTCTCCTTTGCTTCTTCTCTATTCTCTCTCCTAACCAGCCCTTCATCCCAGCCACCCACATGTAGGCCAGGCGTAGCCCTATCATGCTGTCAGTTTAAAAATCAGCAGCCAATTCTTTCAAGCTCTGTTGCATAACAATTTCTAATCAAACCAGACTTTCCTGTCACATTTCCACCAATCCCATGCATGCAAATCCTTAGCCCTTGCTCTTCTGTACCTCCATTCATGCCCATCAGCAACATCTGGCTCTCCACATGGTGGGGGGGGCACACAAAAAAAAAAAAAAAAAAAAAAATCAACCCTGGATAACTGAAAACTCTGCATACAACTGAGGGAAGACAGAACCGCGACCCCACAGGTGGGGGGGGGGCCACAAAAAAAAAAAAAAAAAAAAAATCATCCTGGATAACTGAAAACTCTGCATACAACTGAGGGAAGACAGAACCAAGGTATTGCTATTCAACTGTTGCCTGGGTTTGTTTGCTGAAGGGAGCTGGCTTCGTAGTCTTGAGTCTGATGTGCGCAAATTAGTCCCAGCACCTGAACAGCACCATCCTTGGTTATCTCCCACTGGTCCCTCTCCTTCCAGAGAGGAACCAGTTCAGCTGATGTTGACTCCTTTGGCCCTCGAGAGTCTGTTGTTATGTTGTCAAAAGCAAGATCAGGCCAAACTAGATTAAAACCCAGCTGGGTAGAAGACCGGTGGCTTCAGTAATGCTTAAATTCTATTTCAGAGCAGCAAAGTTCTCGAAGTGCAAGCTTCGTTTCTCTTCCTGTGGATCAATGGCAAAACTCTGCACTTAGCACCATGAGGCTGAAATCCCACCTTTCTTATCCTTGTGAGGGTTTTACTCAGGCGGTTTTACTGATGGTGGTCTGGATCAGGAGAAATGCCCCTCCATCAGCCCCTGTGCCTGCTGCTACCTGCTCTCACCCATCCTTACCAAGTGCCTGAGCAGGTTCATTTCATTTCTTCAGATTCTTGGGAAACGCAGCTCGTTCCCTTGTCCCCTTACTATTTATCCCCTTTTATCCCGCACTGCAAGCTCCCTTGCCTTCTGCTTGTGTGCAGAGGGGGAGGGCGTTCCCGCAGTCCCTGCTGGCTGCAGCACTCTCACACAAAGGAAAAGTAAATGTTTATCTGGTTCTTTGGTATGTATATTACTGCTGTGCTTACAGCTCGGTGGAGAAGTCTTGCTGCAGCTGGAGTTAATGTCTTAGAATACCATATTCCAAGGGTGGGTCTATCTAGGCTGGGGAGAGTGCTGCCTAGTGACTTGGAGCAGGAGCCTGGGAGCTCCTGAGTTGTGTCCTTATGTCTGGCAAAGACTCAGTCATGTTGTCAAAAATAACTCACAATCGCTCCCTGCCTTGGCTTCCCCATCTGTAAAATGGAGCTGTTTTCAGAAAGCTGTACTATGAACTCCACTTCATGGCAACTGCGCCACATTCAGAGACCTTCAGATCAAAGATACTGTGACCAGATTACTGTTAATATTGCCAGAGATTTATGAACACACCCCTGGTGCTGACAAGTCAATAGCCTTCCCAAGCATAAATGCTCGACACAGTGCAAACACTGACCTAGATTTTGAGTAATTATGCTGGAAACGGGCACATGTGATGCTTTTGCTCTCTGGCTTTCCAGTCTGCAGCGTTCACGTAAGTAGAGAATATATAGCTACCTTTAGTTTCAGGGCTGTCCCTTTCCTACTGACAGCATTTCAAAGTGTTAGCAAGACCAGACTAAAGATTATTTTCTCTTTTTCCATCCCCAAGCTGAGGTCTCTGCTGCTTGAGTGGAAGCAGAATGTTTGCTAGGTGCAAAAGAAGGTTTGAGACACCCCGTGACACTTCCAACTCCCATCCAGGCAAGGGCAGCGGTGCTTGCAAACCCAAGGTGACTCAGTGTGGTACAAGGTGAACCCAGGGATCGCTGCACAGGGTGGCAACACCAGTCTTGATGCCAACAGTGACCTGTCTGCAAAGGAAAGAAATTCCCATAATGCATTGGTTCATTTGCCAATGGAGAAGAGGACCCATACATGTGGTATGAACCATGGTGGTAAGGGTACCACATCTTACCGTGTCTGAGTGCAGGGACACTCACATATCACTAATCATCTTGACAGAATTTTCACCCATTTTCCATCCCCACATTAAATCAGGGTATTTTAGCAGTCCACTATTCCTGCTAAATGTGTGAACGTCCAGTTTCTCGTCTTTTTGGCACCACAGCCCCAAACAGCAGCGCACAGTGCAGCAAGAGGGAGCTTAGTCCTTCTCAAGGGTCGAAACATGGAGTTGTAGCTCAATTCTGAATGGATAGCACTTGTGTCAGCCTGCAAGGGAATGGGCCTCAGGATGGGATGCAGGCTACGTGGCTCCATTGGGCTGACGGGGATGAGGCTGCTGGCGGGCAGGCAACAGCCAGGCTTGGAAGGTACGAAGGGCTGAGATCTACGTCTTGGTATGCTCAGTCATACAGTGCATGCCAAAGGAGCTCCTCTGGCCAAGTCACTACTAGTGACGTATTCAGAACTGCTCCTGCTTAATCAGGTTAAGGAAAAAAGTCCAATTTTACTAGAAAACATTGATTTCCTTCCTGCTTTCTGTCTGTATAAGGAAGTGGCTTCTGGTGCTGAAATCTCACGAGATACTGGGTTTCATGGAACTGGGACGCTGCTTGCCTTGTCTGCATGGCTCACCTAGAGCATCCATGAAGCTATTGCCCCAGACAGTACAGCCCTTGCAGAAGGCTGGCTCCAGCAGGGATAAAAATCACAAGGCACAGGCAAGTGACAGGTTTGACAGAGCATTCATAGGAGATGCTTCCACAGCACTGAATTAACCTTCCTGTTCCCTTTACATGTGTGAATTTAGGACAGTGATACTCAAGTTCAGCAGTCAAGTCTGTTTTAAGATGGCACCTTGAACATGTAAGCCTCGGGGAACTTGGGTTTACCAAAGGGAGTGGTGAGAAATAAAAAGGAGGATTCCATTAATCACTGTGGGAGTTTTCCCATGGAAAAGAGCACTCTTGAACAGGAAAGTCAACACCTCCTAAGCAGGCAGCCTTTGTAGTAGCTGGGCCTTAGTATATGATGCCAGGTTCGTTCTTCATAGATCAATTTATGACCCTCACAGCAAAAGCCAAGCAGAAGTGACAGGAGCTAATCTGCAGTGTCAAACTATGTCTGCTGAAGAAAACACTCCGTGGTTCTGGGCATGCACTGTATTTACGGATTATTCTCTCCAGATGCAAACTTCACATGATGCAAACAAAATTATAGACTTTGCTGCCCAGAATAGATTGCAATGGAGTGAATCTGACTAAACAAGGAGGATATCTTGGTAGCTTCTCCCACCTGGCCTTGGGTGGTTGGGACACAGGTATAGGGAAGCCACCAGCTCTCACGAATAAAGAAGAAAGCAGCAAATTTAAAAATACAAGGCACAGGAAGATCCCTGACCAGCAGAGGTAATAAGCCTAGCTGAGCATAGCCTCTGGAAGAGCCGGACACAGAAGTGTCACAGCTGAGTAACCGAAGTGGGGGAAAATAGCTGGCCTCCCAGACGCCTCTGTTCTCAGGAGGGCACAAGCTATTACACTGCTTCCATCACATGCATTCACCAAACAAACTGCATGCAAAAGGGACAGGCAACCCTGTCCTTCCCCAGTCCCCAGACAGCACGCTCCGCTTCCACTGTGCCAGGCCAACATCGCCAGCTGACACCATGCAGGAATAACATAGGCTGGGTCTGCCACGCTCCCCAGGCATCTGGAAGCCTCCTGGCAAATTTATGGAGGGTCCTTGACCTTGAAGACACAAGCAAAGCTATACCAACAGAATCTTTTCAGGGAGGGAGAAGGAATAGCATCTGCGTGCACCTCGCAATGCTCTCTGCAACTAGAAGCTGCATGAGACTAACCAAAGGATGACATTTACACAAAAGCATCTCTTTGGAAACTTAACCCTACTGGGGTCCTTATAGGAACACATATAGATGAGCTCAGTCTTGTCATCCTGGCAAAAATATGGACGCAGAACTCCGAGACAGGGCAGAGACGAATGCAGAAGGAATGGAAAGGCTGTGGAGGTGGAAGCAGCAAACTCCAGACTAAGGAAAGAATTAGAAGCTTTGCAGGAATTAACTCCTATTTTATTGCAGTTTTATTTAACCAGCTCTAAAAAGCCTTTCTCTTGGTCTTTAAAAGGCAAGAGCAGAGCCTCAGAGCAGGAACTGTGGTTAGTCTCTCTCCCCACCCGCACGGAGGTGGGACAGGAGGGGAACGGCAGGACCACGCGTGAGCGACTCCGACCCCTTACTCTGCCCACTGCCTGGATGCCCTCCTGCTTTGCTCTTAAGCACGCTCTCCTATCAGTGCTTACAAACAAAAAAAACCCAAAAGCTTGAAAAAAGACTTCTCTACCATTTTGTTCCAACGGGTTATTCTCTCTCATCACAGGCACTCACACACACGTGCGCACACAAACACACTCTACTCGCTGTTGCACCCACATAAAGAATCCTGGCGCTGTACTGGGATCTTTCTAACCCACTGGTGAGCAGTGCAATCTGCCCCTTGCTGTGCCAGACTCCTGCACAACATGAATCAGCTCTGCTTCCACAGGCAGAACCTGGCATCTCCGCAGTGCCCGCATCATTCTGGGGGAATTTCTCAAAAGCAACAAACAATAAACAACCCAGGAACCAGTTAGGACAGGGCAAATACAAAAGGCTGCTTGAGCACACACCAGGACCATCTTACTGGGTTTAGGGAGTCACAGCAAGTGTCAAGATGGTGGGATTCAGTGCCTGGAGTCACTGGCTTGTTGGCCTGTGAATGCAGCTGCCTCCCTTAAGTGCTTGTCCTTGTTCCACAGCTCCCAAGAAACCAGAATCCACAGTTCTTGTCAGCTCTGCAGGGCAGCCAAGAGGCTGTGCTGATGTCAGGGAGGAACTCTGAGATGCTCGGATGAAATACGTTTGCTTCTATGAATGAGAAACAGTAGCACTAATTAAATTGCCATCAGACTTGAAAGGTCTTGAAAGGGGCCATTTCCATGCTTGTCCCATTTGGCATTTCAAGCTGAGAGAGAAGCATGGCAACTGGAAGAACAAAGCTGAACACAGAGATGGACGCAGACCGGTGAAAACATCAGCTAGAGAGATTTCTAAAGACTCATCCCTGCAGTCCTGCTTCGCCCCACAGCAAATGTCCTCTGCCCAGCCACACCGCGCCGGCTCTGCAGCTCCAGCACTACGTGGGACCTAGCAAAGCATGCATGCGTGCGTGAACCACCCACCCACCAGCCTGGAGCCTTGGTTTGCCATGGCTGAATGCTGCAACACAGATCATCATCAGCAATGCTATTTGTTTAAAACACCACCTGGCCAGGATCCTTGGCGTAGCACCATGGTACCTGGAGGAAAGAGACTTGCTGAGGAGAAAGCTTGCTTTTGACGCTTGAGGTCTCGTGCTTGAGTTAGCAGTGTCCCTGCTCCTGCAGGGGGGTTGGACTAGATGACCTCTAGGGGTCCCTTCCAACCCCAAACATTCTATGATTCTATGATTCTATGATAGCCTCGTGCTCCACACGGACAGACTGAGGCAGGGAGAAAAATCAGACACGCTTACACAGCGATTCAGGGAGGAGTGTGAGAGCACTTACTCCCAGGCACTGTTTTATGCTCCGATGGCAATAGCTAGCCAGCGAGAAAGCTGCCAAAGGTGGGTTAACACCAAGACCTTCACTGGCAAAGGCTTAGAGGAAAAGGCCCTGAGCCAGAGAGGGTTTAAAGGGCATGCATATGCAAAGTTGTCAAGCAGATACTTGATTTTAAACATGTCTCTCGCTCCCACCAAATTCAATGGGATTTCACATACATACCTAGTGCTAAGCACATGCTTCACCCAGCTTGCTAAGTTGGAACAGGTATCCGAGTGAAGAAATGTTTTTGTAAAACCAGTTGCACTGGTATAGCCAGTAGGACGAACTAGATCCAGAGATATCCCCAGCAAGGAGCAAACCAGGGAGTTAACGTTACATACTGCTACGCTTAAACCCCTGGGTGCCTCACTGTCCCAAGGATGAGAGATGAAAGACATGGAGAGCCTCTTGCTAAGCTGAGTATGCGAAGCACTCATCGTTTTTTGTAGGCTTGCTCTGCATCTGCACTGCTTGGCATTAAGGAGCAATCTGGCACAGAGCACAAGAGGTGTGCACGCTAACAAACTGGAGTCCCGCAAAAATGCCAGCCACAAAGCTGAGCATCCCAGCCTAGACAAAGTGAGGAAAAGAGTTGTTGCCCCAAGCCACAGTAGGTCAAACTGCAGGTTGCTAAATTTCTCTAAATAAAAATAGGTTCACTATGCTTTTACATAAACAAACAAACAAACAAACAAACAGTGAAGCCAGGCACAAGACTGAGGATGAGGTATTCCAGAGCTCTGTGTGACTACTGTGTCTCTTCCATTTCTGGTACTGCCTAAAAGGACACCACAGATGCCCTTGTCCATGGAACTGCATTGCTCTGACTCCAGAAGACATACTTTCAAATGCATGACGCATCTTAAAATAGGCAGCATGAAATCCTTTTTATTTGCCTGTGGCTACTGGGCTTTTCTCTGGAACCACTAACTCTTTGACTTCTTTGGGTTCCATGTGATCACACGTTACCAGAAGCTGCAACTGTAAAAAAATGAAATATCACAAACTAATTATCAACCCCTAATCCTCAGCAATCTAATGGAACGACTGCTATGGCATGAGAGGTGAATTTAGGCAGCCAGTGAAAGCAGACAGGCTGGATCTCCTAGCATGACACATTGGGACACACATCCCCCACTCCTGCCACAAATATCATAGAAACATAGAGTAGTTTAGCTTGGGAAAGATCTTTAAGATCATCAAGTCCAACCATTAACCTAACCCTGCCATTCCACCACTAAACCATGGCCCTAAGCACCTCATCTACCCTTAATACTAAGCCAGGAGGGCAAGACATATGCAGAATTGGCACGTGCAGTGATAGTAGGTGGGCAATGAGTTGCAGAACTGACTGTTAAATGTCTACCTGTTAAACGGAGGCCTTAAACCACATACTAAATGTTTACCTGCACAAGGGATGAATTAGACCCTAAAAATGAAGGCTGCATACCTTGTCGCTAATAAGAACATAGAGGAAAATCTTCTGACATCAGTAGGGATTAAACAGGGGGTTTGGGTTAGAAAACAAATCTGGTTTATGCAAAACAGCGTAGCCCTGCACCTTGCTGGTAACGATGTGGAGTGGCAGGTAGACTCAGGGCCTATGACTACTAGAATAGCACAAAAAAGTTGTTGTGGAAAAAAAGCACCATTGGCAGATGTTAGATGGACTCTGCTATGCTGCACAAGCCTTCTGCCTGGAACCAGAAATAGCTGGACTGCAGATGTGTGCAAGATTTTGTTTAGTCTATCATGGTTATTGCTGCGGAGAAAACTTTGTTTTAGTCCTAAATATTCATTCTCCCACACACAGGCAGGACCACAATGCGCACACACACACAGTTTGGCAGAAGATGCAGAGCCCGCTTGTTTGAAACCTAGAGCTGGAATACAAAGGCATTTCAGAAAGATTGATGGGAGCCAGAGAATGGTAAGGGGAAAAGACACATCGGCAAGAACAGGAGATGCTGCAAGTCAGGGAGGGGGGCCAGCAAAACGATGCAGAGAGCAAAGAGAAGGGCAAGGAAGCAGGAGCAAAGTGCTGCTGCTGTCTCTCAGGGGCAGAATTTTCAGTTCATACAAAGTCAATGTGAAGCACTGCTGATTTACACCAGCCTGCAGTGCTGGTTCTGCATCCTTGCAGCCAAAGAGAGTTTTGCCATGAGGCTTCACTAGGTCAGGCCTTTGCTTCCTATGCCTCTGTGTTTCAGAACCACAGGCACTGACCATGCACCTGGCCTGGCTCTGAATCCTTCTGGTCCCTTGACAGCCCCTGAAGTGCCAAACACGAGAGAAAGAGGGACTGTGGCAAGAAAGTCACATACACAAATGCAGAGCAAGGCAAACGGTCCCATTTGCCAGTGGCAGGTGTCCCTTTGCTGCAATGGCAGTGACAAATGTCACCCTGACCTCCTAGACACAAACACACACTCATGCACACTTCATCTCTTGTTCCCAGGAGCTCCGGAACAGGCAACCACACAGGGCCTATTCTGCGGGCACAGTATCATCTTGCACTGATTGCTACTTGTCCCCTGCCTTGACGGTGCATTTTGAACTCATTAGCTTAGCTGCTAATGGCTCTGCACGTGGAGCACAGGCACACTTGGGGCTGCAGACAATGCCCTCCCTTGTGGCTGCCGCCACAGGAACTCCGTTGTGTGCCCCGACACTGGAGCTGTGTTCCCCTTGGCCGGCTCCCCACGATTCTCCCTGCCCTGCGAGATTTCCCAACCCTCTGCCAAAGCTGAGCCTCACTGGCCTTTTCAGTGCTGGGGTTTTGCTTTACATTTCCCAGCAGGGCACTGATGTCAGCGCAGCTCCTTCGGCAGGGCTGACGCTCCCCGCTCCCACCAGTACTTGAGTCCACCGTCGCCCCATTCCACTGGAAATACAGGGCCCAGACCCCCACAGAACTCCCAGGAGGAGTCCGGTTTGCAAGAGGTATTTGGCATTTGGCACTCCTTGCTGTGACTCTCGTGACCAGCCTTTTGGAAGTGTTTTCTGCTCATCATGCTGAGTCATTTGGAAAATCTACCTCCCAGAGATTCGAGTGCCTTTGGCGCTGCTGCTCAAACCCTCCCGTAAGTGGAGAAGTGCTGTGATACTAGGGAAACAGGGAAATCTGAAGAAAGCTGCCAGGATAAACAAAATCATCAAAATCAACGGCAAAATGACACGGGAATTCACAAATTTGCAGTCCGCAGGCAGTAGGGACAGTTAGGACTGTCCAGTCATACTCTCATTACCCAAATCTGAAACCTCCAGTTGGTCGCTCCAAGACCAGTTCTAGCCCACTGGGAGCACCCCTCATACAAAGGGCCACGTGGAGGTGGGGTGGCAGTCCCCGCTCCCTCGGAGCACAGGGAGCTCTAAAGCACGCGACAGCGGAGGTCAGTGCCTTCCGCCAGCTTGCAGAGGGGGACGCACACAGGGACAAAAGTCACACTGTCATCTCACCAGCCAGCACCCGAGCAGAGCACAGCACCCTCCTCCTCAGTCTCAGGCCACAGAACAGATCCCATTTGTTGATTCTACCTTGCTAACACTTGCCAGTGTCAAAAGCTTCCCTGTTTCCAGAAGGAAGGAACTCTCTTGCCCCTGAGGGCAGCGATATTCAGAACTACACTCCCCTGGGAACAAACACTGATGCCCTTTTTATAGGCACCCTGCCTTACCACCCCTTCAACATCTCCTTTGCCTTTGCAGCAAAATTAAACTTGCAGCTCGTCTTAGCCCAACAGCTTTTATTGAAAGAAGTGGACCCATGGTGCATGGAAGCCAACAGTAAATCTGCCATTAAAAAAATGCAACCCACTGGGAGGTACTGTGGACCGGCAAGTGCTGCACAGCAGATCCCAACCACCCGTGTTTCAACTCTTCGTGATGTGCCCATCCCTTTGGCATATGGGCTTCCAGTGAAAACCACCGGTTTCAAAGCAAAATCCTTGAATCTCCATCCTAGCCCCAGAAGGAGCAGTGTCCCATTATCTAAGGCAGAGAGAGCATCGACCACTTTCACTGGATAATCCCTTAATTAGTGTGGCCTCCAAAATAATCCTATTGAACGGTTTACACGCAGCACAGTTTAAAACAAGCCATGCCACAGATCCCAGGGTAATGGACAGTATGGCATTCTTAGGTGCCTTTGTATTAGCTGATTAGCTGGCTTTTGTATCTGCTACAACAGGTTGTGCCCCAGCCCTCCCAATCTTTCCACAGCACTAATGGGCCTTTGCTTAATACCTTATAGCTGGCTGGATTTAAAGGCCAGTAAGGCTCTTTTGACTAACTCACCAGACCACATAGGCCATTTAAAAAATATGTGCTGGCTGAAAGCTTATTTTCCAGAGTAGTCCCCAGTCTTGACATGAAGCTATCTAGACATGCAACATCACTAGCTCCATGGGCACCATCTTGCTACTGGCCCACACTTTGCTTTTAATGTGAATTTGTTGGAGAACATGTTCGGGCTGCATCATCCCAGCCCTCACCAAGCCCCGCTCTGCGTGCTCAGAACAATTAGTTAGATTAGCCAAGTCTCTCCACCAGTGCAATGTGCTCTGTAGGAACACCACACACTGGGCTGGCTGGCTCAAGGTATTCCATGGATACATTCCAAGCCGGCACCTAAGAACAGCTTGCAGGCAGCACCCGTCGCAAGGAAAATCATTTCAATGCCAGAAGCTCCGTCCTCCCTGTCCAGGCTGAAGAGTAGGATGGGGATTAAGAAATTAGCTTGGCCTCTGGGAGCAGAGTGAGAAGAAATGTTGTTACTGATTCATGAAGACAGATAAGGAAACTATTGCTCTCCTTATCAAATGTTTCTGGGACTCGGGGATACACGTGCAGCCCTAAAGCATTAAGAAACGAGACCTCATCGTGTCCTCCACCATCAGAGAAATCAGGGTCACTGCAGGAGTCAACTGAGGGGGTCTGATGCTTTAGGCAGTTAAAGCCCTGCAGATCAGAGAGTGCTCCATGAAATCAAACTTTGTGTGCGATGCAGTGTGAACTCTTGGGGCCAAAAAAATAAAATAACCTGTCCTTTATGTTACAATAACAGTTATTATTTCTTCTTTCTCTTTCTTAGCGCACACATATTTACATGTGCAATGCCCTTTTAAACTGCAAATACTGAGCCATTCTCAGAGGACAATGTCTGGAAAGGTTTCCTCCTATTGCCAGAAGAAACAAATGTCTTATATGAGAGATATTGGCCGGGGGGAGAGAAGGGGGTTGGTTTTGGATTTGGTTCTGAACGTCTTTTTTCTCCCCTCCTCCCACTCCCTTTTTCTTCTCTGATTCACAAGGAAACCACAAAGCAAACTTAAGACTGAATGAGACTTCTTTTTGTGAATGTTCTGGCTTTCTTTTAGGACATTCACTTCCACCCCCACTAGCCTAAATCTCCTCCATTTATACCAGCCCAATAAATTCAGCAAACTTCCACAAGCATAAACACAACCAAAATGTGGCCTGGTATTTAATTACCATTGCAGAAGCCACTGGGAGTTACATTGATACACCAAGGCAAATTTTAATCCTCTCATTTCATCCAATGCTGTTTAATTTGGTTTAACTTAAACTTTTCAAACTCTTCAAACACACTGACCTTTGTGTGAGGACAGGTTTCCATGACCAAAAGCCCAGAGTTTTTCAGCACTTTTAGCTGCACAGTACATGGAATGCATCCCCCTGCCTCTCCAGATGCCTTTTTGGAAGGGCACCTAAGCAGTCCTCCACTTCCAAATCCTGCCATCACCACATCACCAGAAGGCTCTGCTCTGTTTCAGTGCAAAAATCCAGCAGAACTCGCTAAAATTACCTTTGTTGTTGTTTTTACAAGATATTTTACGTACTTCAGCCTGCGTCTACTCGATATTGGGATTTAAAGTATTCTTAAAAACTTCACAAGCCACCCATGTATTTCCATAGGCACTTAAGTGCTCTTAAAATTCTAGCCTCGGATCATCAGCTCTGAAATGAGATTAATTCCCTGCCTAACAAAGAAATGTAGGAAGAACTCCACAAATGCTTATTTCCAAGGTCTGGATAATACAGCGATGCACTAACCTGACAGGAAAGGCTGAAGAAACTTCTGAAAAGCACTGGATATAACTGATGTGTTCTAACAAACGCTTCCTTTCCCTGCAAAACAGGTTCTCCTGCTCCGGGCTGAGGAGGAGCGATTGCACATCAAAGCCTTTCCTTATGCAATCGTCAGGGCCAAGAGTTAAGTCACCGCGCCGCAGCCTGGAATGGCGCAGAATTTGCGAAGTGTTACGTTCAATGTAGAGCTGCCGGGGAATTTTCTGGAGAAAAAAGTATTTTCTGAAAGAATGCCTTGGCGTTGGGAAGTGCTCATTTATCGGAGTGAAACATTTCCCGGGACAGCGTTGAGACTGGGAATATTCCATTCTGGAAGGAAAAGATGGACCAGTATGTTCTGGTTCCACCACTTTGAAACTGAGCTCCTTTGACTTCTAAGTTTCACAATAAGATCTGAACCCAGCTGGAAATGGAATGACAGTTTTCAAACGAAGAATTACTTTGGAATTTCATATCACAGGAATTCCTTTGACCAATTTTTCAGCCCATTCCACCTCTGAAATAAAAACTGGAAAAAAAATTACAGAAATTCCTTCAAACCTGCACTCCTAGCTCCAAAGAAAGCCCAGCCCTGCCCTGTGAATTGGCTCCGTGTTGCAGGCCAACCTGTCACACAAATGGGGCTAACGACCAATTTCTGTAATAAGAGCTGGCAAGCATAAGAAATATTTCACACCCTTCCTCCCATGAATGGAGAAGCAGCATTCAATTAGGAGCATTGCCTATTCCGTAATCATTTCCTTTGTGTGCACGGTTATTAATATTTTTACATGACTAGTCAAGCCAGGGGCTATGTTTTTCTGTACTCGTTTTGGCTACTACTTAACGCTTACAAAATACATATAGAAGCCACACCCATAGAAAAAAAAAAAGGAAAGAAAAGGATGCTGTTGTTGGTATCGCCTGTAGTAGCAACTGCATTCTCCAAGCATACTGAAACTCCTATATATTTGATATCATACATCACGGAAAGAGATTGACACACCTCCAGTGAGTTTAAGTAGATAAGGCAGGTAAAGAGCAGGAGAAGTACAGAGAGGCACAGGAGAGGTAACGTGACCCAAGAAAGCCAAAACAAAAGGTTAACACCCAAACCAAGAATAGAATTGATCCACCTGATCCCTCATCCATTACTTCGCGCTGCCTGTCAGATAACTCAAAACCTCTGTTAAAAAAATGAAAGGTAATCATCAAAAGCAAGCTGGAAGTAATATGTCTTGAAACAAGACTGGAAGTTGGGAAGAAAGCCAGATGTTCTCAAGCCTGCAGCTTGAGACCATAATGGACCCAACAACAAGCATGCACACAGATTGTGGTGAAATGGTTCAGGCATTGCTGGGAAGAAGCCCATTCCCCGTCTACCTTGCACCTAGCACATCTGGATTTTGGCCTTTAAAATCCAAAGATGATAGCCTGCATTGTCCTCACTTTGGAAATGAGATAGCATTTAACTACATGCTTGCAAGGCCTTGCTGACCACTGAGCTCTCTTCTCTGCCGATGTAGTAACAACTGGAGCCAAACCACTCCAGCTGTTGGTACTAATCCTGCGGACAGGGGTTCCCAGTTCACCGTGTGACACGTCTTGGACCACTTCTGCTCCCAACTGACTGAGCACCTGGAATGAAAGGATGTCATCCCTGGCCGAGCAGCTGCCTCCTTCCAACAGGCATCCCCAAGCAGCAAGTTCACAGCACCTCTGCAGTGCCCTGCACAGACATTCACCTTCTCCCATCAGAGAGAGCTTAATAAGTGGAGAGGCAGCGGGCAGAGTAATGCTATTTATATCAGCCGTGATTTAAGTGAACATCTCCATCCGCTGGAGTGGAGATTCAACTGCTTCTGATTTAATTAACGAAGGCCTCATTTGCTTTGGAAAGCAGGACCACTGCCTATCAGTACATTGTTTAAAAAGACCTTTTCTTCCACACATAAGCATTTCTGTTCTGAAAATGCTGTTGCAGACTCACCCAGCAGAATAACAAAGGAAATATTTTACCATGTGCCTTGTTCAAAGAGGGGGAGTATAACAGCGCACCAAGTTAAATAAAACCGCATCTGCGTTCAGCTAATACAAGCTGCTGGCAAGATGTAGCTACAAGCTGGATGTCCACCTGTACTGCTAACCATTCTGGCCATCCAACTGTGATCCACAGGCTAACCATGTGCTGGGGCAAGGATGCTGTTCAAACAGACACAGCTACCTGCCACGCTTTTGGGCCATACTTAGCACAGTGAGCGGTGGCAAGGGAAATGTTCATGGCCTAATAGCAGGCAGGTTGCGTTTAGAGACCCTGACCCCATGGACAGCTCATTGAGAAGTCTGCGAAGACCCCCATTTGCAAGTATTCCCCATGCTTGCCCAAAAGGCAGGGAGCCCAACAGGTCTGACAGATAGAGGCATGTAGCAGTGGAAATCTTGCCAGTGTCCTCCACGCAGCTGACATCCTCTCACCGCGAAGGGAAGATGAGAATGCAGAGCCCTGAAGGAGATGTCCTGGGAAGAAACAGGCCAAGGAGACAGAGTTCATGCAGGGAGGAGTGCCTGGTTTTGATTTGAGGCTGAGTCAAGGCCAAGCCACAGCCCCGGATTCTCCATCACTGAGATCACACAAGCCTGGCTTGGAAAACAACTGACAGAACCTCCTCAGAACTGGTGACTGTGACACAGCAACCAACCCAAAAGGCACTAAATTCAGCCTTCCACCCAAACCAGAACCAAAGGAGCTTTGATCTGGCAGTTTGTATCCTGAACCATCTCACAGGCTAATGCTCTAACAGGACTTTCCTCCATCCCAGACAACGGGATGATCCAATGGCATTACAAAAGCACCACATGTTCCTGGAGAATACGCAGGAATAACACACAGTATCCTGGTTTCTCCATTCTTTACCTTCACATTTCTAAGGCTCCCTCCGTGCAGTGACTGGTTTATTCTCAGATCTCCAGCAGAAGGGAAGGTTCACTGTGCTTGCTTGCCAAGTCTTAACCATGGCTTTGGCTCTATTTTGTGGAGGGTTTCTGCACATTCAGATTACCTAAAATAAAAATCATCTGGAATAAGAAATAGATGGCTGCTCTTTGTATTTGATAGCACCCATGTCTATGCTGTTGCTAAATGGGAACAATGACTGCAGTGATTTCTGCCTGGTCTGCGGTTCACTGTGCTTTCAGCACTTGAGCCAGGCTCTGGCCTGTCACCACAGGGTAGCTCTGATCCTTCCTAAAACTTTGCTATCAGCCTGCAAACCTCCACAAAAACCAAGACCTGTTGCTACTAATCTCTGTTTCCCTTTCTGCTCAGAAGTGACAAAGCGGAACGCAGCTCCTGCCTCACATTCCTCCAAGCCCACAGGAAACCATAAATCAGAAGAAAAGCATAACATTCAGAGAGAACTTGCAAAAGGCCAAACACCAGGATGGGCTGAGGGGCTGGGGAAAGGGAACGGGGAACCAGTGAAACCAGCAGTAAGGTGAGCACTAACCCACACCTCCACCTTGGCTGGGAGAGGTCCTGCTCCAAAGAACGGAGATAAATTGAGGGCAACTAAAAGTCTTCCCCTCTTTCAAGAGTATAAATATACACATGTATATTTATATTCTTCGTTTCCTTCCAACCTCCTCATTGCCTCTTCTGTAATTAAATAATAACAATTTAAAAACTTTTTGCAGGGGTTAAACCTCCTGCAGTGTTGCCCTGGGCAGAGCTCTGAGCTGGCTTCAGCTGTACCTAATGACCCTGCTAGGGGACAGGCCACCGGAGGGAGGGAGGGCTGGCTGTGGGGTGGGAGAAAAAGCTGAGAAGAGTTTGCATTTGGAGGGAAGAGAGCGAGTGGTGCTTGGCTGTGAGGTGCTCGCTTTGTTTGGCTCTTGAAGCCCACAGTTTGGAGTGTCCCGAAGCGACCTTGCAAGGCCAGCGGGACCTGCCTGGCCACGAGAGCACCCCAGCCACTGGCCTCCAAGAAACCAAGCTTGCTTGTTTGCACTCCTCCTGGCAGCTTGGACAGCGCAGGGAATGGCGGTTGGTTCAGTTTTGCTTTGCAAAGGGTCTGTTACAGCTCTGCATCCTCAGTGAGATCAACCTGGTCTGCAGCCGGGTAATGGGAAGTGAACTTGCCTGGCAAGTCCCCTGGCTTTGGGACAGAAGCAGCTCCGTCTTCCTCCTGTCAATCCTGAGGAGGGTGGTTTAGGCTGGAGCACTTCTTTGTGGTTGAACGCAGCAAGGATCTGCTTCATTTAGAGGTGACTCTGGACGAAATGGCTGAGATTTACTCTGGCCCAGATAAATCTATTTATAGTAAGCGTTATGCTAATTCCGTACACCAGTCTGATCCACTTGTACTCACTGGAGCAAGAATGCTTCCTGCTACCTGTTCTTTTTAACTACTTTTGTGCAGCCAGCAGCCGTTTTGTTCTCGGACCATCAGCTCTTACCATAAGGTAGATGTGTACTTCCCTTGCTCCCCTTTCCAGTGAACTATGGAGTACCCCAGCTCCTGCAGCCCTGCTGATCTCCTCCTGTGCAAATTCCTGGCTCAATCCAAGACCTACGCTCTGTTTTGCGTAAGTGGGAGAAACCCAGGTGGAAACAGAG
This sequence comes from Egretta garzetta, assembly GCF_000687185.1. Classification (NCBI taxonomy): domain Eukaryota; kingdom Metazoa; phylum Chordata; class Aves; order Pelecaniformes; family Ardeidae; genus Egretta; species Egretta garzetta. The sequence continues at coordinate 1,575,745 of NW_009260796.1, forward strand.
TATGCAAGGAGTTTTAAAGCCACTCACATTTAAGTCACTTTAAAAAAAAAATAAAATTCTAATTGCTGTTATTACCTTAACTGAGGTCCGTGTTATGTTTTGTAAAGAGTAATTCATTTACCGTCACTCTTGTGAACTAAGGAGTGTGGAGGGGATTTTACTCATCATTAAAATGCATCTCTCTGTGGGATAAACTATACCAATTGCTTAATGGGGAAATGGCAATAGAAGAGCTGTTTTTAGTGTTTCGAGTCTCCTATTTTTGTTCTAGGATAATGGAATAAGCTGTATTTCTAATCTTGCCTAAAATCTCTCTACAGATGGCTATAAGCATGATGCAGATGTGGAAGGCCGTGCCAATGCTTTTTGATCCTGGGAGCAGGAGAGAGTTTTCTGCAGCAAAAAACTGAGGTAGAAGAGCCGAAGCTCTGATGATGTAAGTGACACTGAAATGATGCTGAGATGCAGGGTCCTCATCTCTCTCCTCGTTGTTGTATTCTCAGTTGTTTATTTCAAAGGCTCCACTGAAAAATTTCTTTTCCCTTTTTGAGCCCAATGATTGCTCAAACACTTGAACTTGTCATCAAATCTATCAGCTTCAGCTCCTTTCCTACTACAGAACTACAAGGAGCTAGCAGACTCAACTTTTTGCTCCTTATAAAGTCCCAGTGGGCAGTCCAGTTAGAGATTGCTGGCTTGTCTTGCTGGGAGATGGGGTTTGGATTACTAATTTGCTAAGAGCAAGCTTGTATGGCCAGCCAGTGACATCAGCTTGCTGTCCCGCTGTTAAGAGCAGTCAGAGGTGGTCTCAGCACAGCGTTTAAGTGCTACAAGAACCTCCAAGGAGATAAACAATTAAAACAGGGAAAGTACATCAAGACATGAGAAACAGATGGCCCAAATCTGTTCTTCACTGGTACATGAATACAGATGTTTTTCTGGTATTTGGTGTTCTATTTTCTCATGTTTTTCATGGAGGCTAGATGTAGGTATACAACCCCTAAAACCTTTTCCAGTGTGTCTTCTCATGGGTGAAGAGATTCTGTGCCCGAACTAGCTCAGCTCTAGCTTTGGTAATAGTGTTCATAATGTTTTGCACATGTTTTGCACAGCTACAGAAATATCCAAGTCTTTGTCTGGAACACGCTAAATGTCAGTTTATGGCTCTTACCCTTCTGCTGAGAGGCTGGAGGTGTATGTTTAGACAGAGTTTTGAAGCAAGATGAGTAAGACGTCATGTTTTGGTTGCATGGTGTTCCATTGACTTTAAATCAGTACATTAATATTTAGCAAAACCCGACACCTCTCTTCAGGAGACATACAATGACAGATACGGCTTTTATGCACTCTACTATATAGACACAAGTACAGGCTATTTCCAGTATCACTTCTCATTTATGTTCAAATTATAAAAAGGCCCACTGGAATTTATTAAAGTATTTGAGTTTACCAAGTACTTTCCCATCCACTGAATTCTCCATCACTACTTGCTGACAGCTAGTCCGAGCTCTTGTAGAATCAAGGCACTAAGGAACCTGATCTAGCTGGACCTGCTTTGAGAAGGGCATTGGATTAGATGACCTCCAGAGGTCTCTTCCAACCTAAATTACTCTAGGAATTAATGGCTTAAAGATTAAATCCTTCCTTAGCTCTTTTAATGCACTCCTTATGTAATGTATCTCATGATAACAGGTTTCCCCCCAGATTCTCTTTTGTAACCCACAGCCAAATGTTCAGGGAGACAACAGCACCTCAAGCATCTGGATCTCTCACCATCCAAACCTGACTGATCTGCAGATCGGAATGCATACATAAAGCAGAGATTAAATGCTATAAAGAAGGCAGCTTGCTTTTCACCACTCATCATTACAGCCTAGGGCGGAAATTCTGACAGAAGTTGCAGCAAACTATTTCCTATTTCTGCCCATGGTACTTGAGCAGCTTCTCAAATCTTGAGAGAAAAGGGAAGCAGCCCAATAATGTCATAGTACTGTTCATCTTCCAATATTGCTATTTCAGTGTGTGTGGAAAGGAAAATCCCATTAGAAAGCTGACTTGGTGAGGATAGGCAGATCAGGTCAGGCAATAGCACTGAACTAGAGCGCTTCTCTAGGGTAGCGTCTCTTCTCTATGCAGCCCTTTTGGTGGTTTCAGATCAGCACTATGCAGATGTCTGTGCAAACTACGGTAAAACCAGTAAGGAACATCGACCTCTTGGGGAATCTACAGTCTGACAGTAAAGCAGACAGTTGACTTAAAAAAGGCACCATCCTAAGGAGAAGGGGGGTTCTCCACTTGCCAGAGCAGTCAGGATTACCCATTTCTTCTTCAGCATTGTTCTTGTCCCCTTCGGTCCACTGAAAGTCATTTCTCAGCTAAAATGCTGAAACGCTGAGCTGAGCACCTCAAAGTGATGGATTCCCCAGGCAGACCATTTCACGGGCCAGCCATGTGCACTGATGCTGACGAACTGGCAGGGCGACTGACAAAGATCATCTGGTTACCACCTAGCAGCCGCCATCTCCAGCTCATCAGAGCATAGCACTGTTTCTGCTGACAGCTAGTAATTTTTCTGGTTATCAAACTGAATGGATCTCTACCTTCCCTTCTGTTTTGAACATCTGTTTTGCAGAAGAATGACAGAGCTGCAAGATTCAACCCCTCTGGTTCAATGTGCAGTAGATCTTGGCACCACATCTCTAATAGGCTTTGAGAAAAGTCCAGGAAGAGACACAGTTCTCTGCATCTGCAATGTGCATGGACAACCGCACAACCGCAGTTCAGTGTTCCCCAGGCCTCTCCAAGCGCCACACTGTGCACTTCAGTTCCTGGAATGTCACTCAGAAGAAGGATGCAAGAGAGGGCTTTGAGTTCTGGAGACAAAAATGTCATCCAGAGGCTCCTTGTGAGCAGCCTCAGTGAGGCAGCAGACACCACAACACACCACAACTGCACTGTCCAGGCCGAAGATGACTTCTCCCGAACCCAACTCCTGGCTCTTGCTTTGTGCTGACCTAGGCCTGCTGTGTCTCCCACAGGGAGGGGTAACTTGCCTTCTTTGACCCGCTCGAGCTAGTGCATCCATCTGACAAGTTCCACAAGCAGGACTCCAGTGACACCCATGCCTAGGAACGGGCATGCTAATGGCCAAACGTTCTCCACCCTCAAGACTTCATCAGGTGGGTCATTTGCACTTTCCCATGAGTGATACTTTTTCTTTCCCGCACACTTTGATCCAGCTTGCTCGGTGACTTTAGAGCAGAGATTGCTTGCTTGCTCATCAGAAAGCATGTCCCTTCCTGGGTCGCAAGGATCGAGCTTGTGCAGTGGCTATGTGGAAACTGCACAGCAAAGACTGAATATAGGAATATTCCTTTCTGAGCTGAAGAAAGAAACATTATGCGGGCATGCGACTCCTCAAATGACATTTGTTTGCTTTCTTTTACAAGCAAAATGGATTTATCAAAAAACTTGCATCAAACAGTTGTGTCTTCTCCCCAAGTGAACTCAGCGGCATCTGTTTACCAACAGGGCTGGACGAGGTCCAGCAGGCTTTGTTGAGACTTCCCCTAGTCCCTAGCTTAGCTCAGTCCACCATCCCCCAGCAGGGATCTCTTTCAGCACTAAATGCTCCTTGTTTCTTTTTTTCACTCCCTCCCCTGGGCCTTGGCTCAGAACTGGAGCTCCCCAACCTCTATGCTCCCTTTGTCTCTGTCTGAAAGGCTTTTCCTGTGTCGTGTCCTGCCAAACGCAGCAAAGGTCTCGCCCCCTCTGGCAGCAGAAGTGCTGAAAGTGCTGACTGACCAGGGGGCAGTAAGGGAGGGTCCTTGCCCCTTCCTTTGCCCTGGGAGAGTTGGGTGTTTCTAGCACCCTCCTCAAGGTGCCAAATGTTTTTAGCTGTGTCCCAGCGCCACAAAAAAACTGTTGACTTTTTTTTTGCTGTAGAGTACTGATACCAGTAAGTAACACAACCTTTTCCTAAAGGGATGAGAGTTTACGGCTGTGCTATTTCAGCTGGTGCTGCATGGAAGTTTGCTGGCAGAAATATGAGTAAGTGTCCTAGACACCACTCATCCCTTGCTTTTATTTATTACTCTCAAGGGTTGGGTACGGTCTCATTTGTCTACCTCTGACTTCCTCTTACACCCGCCCAGAGGGAAAGAACTGTTGTGATGTGGCTGGGGTTGGGGAATTAATTGTCATGTGAAGCATTGGCGTCTCAGTCATCAAGCTTTAGAAAAGGACGCTCTTTTGAGTGCAGCTAGCAGGACTTCTAGCAGCTACAGATTGCTTATCTGCTCTCTGTGTCCAGATGATGGACTGTCACATCCCTTTGAGACAGCAAATCATCCTTCCAGGATGAACCTTACTGTCCTGCCGCCTGCCAGATGTTGGCTTGGACCCTGCCCTGGAGATAGGGTGATTAGGCTCATAGACAAGGAGGAAATTCCCAAGTTCATACAAAAAGCCAAAATGTTGGGGGTAGAGGGAATCATTGGGCAGGGAACAGGACCAGTGCTGCTTGGAGTAAAAATTAATACATCCTCTGTACTGAACGATGTGGCCCAGGGAAGGGAGAACAAAGTTGGCATTGTAGTAACCGGGCCTCAGCAACAGAAAAAGAATTGAAGCACGAAGTCAAGGGTCAGAACAACAGGGTTCAGCCGTTTAGGGTTCAGAGATATTCATCCTCCATACTAAAAATTTAACTAGAAACCTCCACTTCTTGATTTCTTGGCATCTCATGCATCTCATCTCACCCCCCACAGTTCAGAACTGCAGGTAACAGAGAAGTACAGAGTACTAAACTATGCATAATTGTGGGGAACACAAGCAAAGATTGATGTCCACGAGGCCAGATGCTGTAGCATTTTGACTTCTGAGAGAAGCCTTTTCCCATCCCATTGACAGTTATATCCGCTCAGAGTTTTCCAGCGTCTCAGTCCTGTTCACTAGTTTGGCACTGTCCCACAGTTTTATGCATCATCTCTGAATTCAGATGAGTCAGTGGTACGTCGAGAGCTTGCGCTATTCCAAACTCCTAAACTCAATCTGGCAGAACTGGTTTCATTACACGCTTTGAACACTTCAGGCAGGTGTCTTGCTACAAACGTCAGCTTGCTGCCTCCTCTTCCTCCAACCTTCAGGTAGGCTGCTCTCTGCAAATCTGAGAGCACCATCTGAAGTGCCAGCCTCCAGCCGGCGCGAGCAAAAAAGGCTGGGAAGTGTGTGGGAAGTGTGCGGGAATTGTGCAGGAAGGGAAGATGACAGGGAAGACGACAGGGAAGGGAAGGGAAGGGAAGGGAAGGGA
>NW_009260796.1:1581227-1591440 GCF_000687185.1 Egretta garzetta
AGACAGGGAGAAGGGGAGGGAAGGGAAGGGAAGGGAAGGGGCCTTCTGCTATGGCAGTGCTATCACAGTGGCTGTTTCCTACATCCTGGGGCGAGGTCACGGTGCAGGGACAAATCCATACTTCCTGCCAAAAACCGGGTTTATCACAAAGAACAAAGGGGTGATATTCTGAAAAGAAACCGAGCTGTGGGAAACAGCATTGTTTCACTGAGCTAGCATGGAGCAGGAACAACTGACATGCTTAAATAGCCATTCTTCAAAATAGTTACGGATATTTCTGCATTACCCCGACATTGCAGATGTAGGACCACGCTGATGTTTAAGCTGGTATTCTTCTCAAGTGCATGGGCATAAAATAGCAAGCCACAAGTGTGTATATTTGCATAACCTAACTATTTTATGTCATAGGAGTACAGATAAATCTCCTTTGGCTGTTCCCTATGTCCATGGAGATACTTTACTGTAGCAATATATGTGGACCATGTCTGTAAAATCTACACACAACGGTCAGAGATTTAGCAGAAAAAAACCATGTCAGTCTCCTCTATGTACTGTTAAATAAAGACTGGCACAGCTGCTTGGATGCTGAGAAAGGACTACAAGCTGTATGTCGGCCTCTCTGTGCAGCTGAATGCCTGTACATGCAGGCCATGCAGCTAAATTTTATTCCCATAAAATATCCTCTTCCCTTATCAACCGGCAGATGCATCCAACCCTTGGACACACTGCATGTGCACATATGCATTTACACACATGTTCACACATGCTGTTTCTATTAGAAGTAGCATTTAATAAAGAGCATGGAAATTATTAAGCCCTGCTGTAGTGTGATGAAGCAGACTGGGTATGCAGAGAACGGATTATCTCACTCTCTGATATTATATAATCTGTTTAGACTGTGCCACTTTATGCTTATTTAAGGAATGAATGAGCACTTCACTCTGGGATGTGCCACCCATGAGTTCTGACATCATCCCTTTAATCCACTGTAATGAATATACTGGTTTGCTTTTTAGCCGTTCCCTTGCTATATCCAGTAAAAGTTCTGTACTAGAACGATTACTCGCAGAGACCATGTACATGTGTGTGTGTGTGCTATTCTACGATGAATTGATGCTTAACATATCAGAGAAGCCTCCCTCAGGAAAAGACCTGGCACATAAGCGAAGTGAAGTTCTCCTGCAGAAAAGGTGAAGCAAGACAAGAACGTAACGTGTGTGTGGGCACACTCTGCTGCATGTGGTTCACCTTGTATTCAGTGGATTGGCATGGGCTGTTGAGAACACACACAACCTTCCCGTTATTTTTTTCTGGTCCTTTCTTCCTTCATATAAATCCAAGTCTCTGAACTCAATTCCCTTCTTTACAAAATGAGAGGCCTGAGGACATAGCAACATGCAAAAATAAAAAGATCTGTAGATGTACTGCTTTAAAACAAATCCTCTCCAGAAAGCTAAAACATGTACCCCACCAAGTGAAAAGAATGGAACATTTTGCCAAGAGGTTTGTGTAGGGGCAATTATCTTGCCTCATTTTCTTCTTTTGGGAGCAGTGGCTCAGAGGAGTAATCAGCTCCTGCAGCAACATGCGTGGCTTACTCACCGCTGCTTTGACCTGCGTCGGTATTGTCTCACCCGCTTTGTCAGGGCAGACACATGCATGCCCAGGCTCTGTTCATATGCACGGGACTGGTGGGAAAGCCAGTTTCCTCACCACCAAGCACGTGCAGGAAGAAACACATAAAGACTCTTCTCTAAGCCTTCTGGAGGAACAGTCTCCAGCATTCCCTGTCCTCTTTTCTGACCCGTTGCAGTAGAAGTGGAAACACTTTTCCCTTTCTTCTAGCAGCTCGCACAGCAATGGGCAGGCCATTAAGCACGATGCCTTTCCCTGGCGGGTACATGGCCGGCCACCACGGCTGTCGGGACTGCAGTTGTGGGCAGCTCCTTCTGGGCTGGGGGCCAGCCTGGCTGCATCTAGGCTTGGATGCAGTGGAGTTGCAGGAAATCAGCCTCCACCTTCCTTGCAGTCCATAGGAATAATTGTTCAGCATCCCTGTTCTGCTCCCTATACTATGGGGTCCTACAGAGAGGAAGGCTGGCAGCTTACATTGTAGCTGCTGTGTACTGGGGACTAGAGACAGAATTCACCTCCATGCAACCTGGAAGACCTAAGCATCTCCCTGGGGCTGCAGTTAAGACGTGTAGTCCATCCCCTTGGCCTGGGACTGAAGCGTACAGCTCCCCAGAGCTCCAACATACTCCACGCAGGGAATTCTGCAGCTTAAATTCCTTGTCTTGCCCATTCCAAGATCTTAACAGAGCAGGCTCTGCAGTGCCTCAGAGAAGATAAGGAAGCAATTACAAAGCTACAGGCAGGTAAAAATCTCAGCCTTCCATACTGGCCATGACGCCTGCTTCCCCCTCTCCCTCCAAGCCTGCAATTGCTGGTCAAAGAAGGAACAAATCCTGCCCTTGGTTCCCTTCCTTTCCCCACAGGAAAAGTTAGCATGGCATGGTGTTAGCACAGAGCCAAACCTACTTTCCTTTCTTTTTCCCACTTCCTTTCCTCCACTCCCATCTTTAAAGCAAGCTTTACATTAGATAGGAACCACATTAATTATGGGAAGAGCTAACGACCTGTGTGTGTAAAAAACACTTGGGAAATAGGAGTCAGGAATGACTGTTGATGTCTGAAATCAGAATACAGCCCTGTTGTAGAGAAGAACTCCAAGCACACAAGCAAGCAAGCACTCCTGGCTCCAGGCAAACATTCTGTCCTGTCCCCAAAATTCAGCCAAACTTGGACTGCAGGTCTGTTTCTAGGGCTCTTTTCTTTATCCCAGATAACTGGACTTATAAAGCCAGCAGTAGCCTGTTTTTTTAAGCAGAGCCAGTGCTTAGGAAGCCAGAAAAACTCATGGTTCCACTGGCCTTCCTGCTGCAAAAAAATTAATACTGTGGCTGAAATCTCATAGTGTTATGAAACCAGGTTTTAAAGGGACCATCTCTGTTTCAGAAAAGCGTGGGATTCCAAAGCTCTTGTGCTTGATTTTCATTCCTCCCTCCCACCCTTGCTCTTCCACTGCCCCTTGGGAACAGAGCAGTTTAGGACGCTTCGTCGAGGTTTTAAGGGGTTAGCAGTTTCAAGGTAGCTTTTAGATGCAGGAATTAACAAAATTATTTTGCAATGGCTACAGGAAATTGCTAGGGGGTGAGGAAACTGGCTCTGTCACCAGCCCCACATAGCTGAACAGGGGCTAGGTGTGCGTGTTTGCCCTGACCAGCTATGTGAGACAGCACGGTCACAGCCCAGAGAGAGCTGCATCCCGACCCAAAGTCATTCCTATAGCCCTGATTACAGGTCTCAGCCTCCATGCTGTTCCTAACCCCAGATAATCCAGCACACACACTTTCCATCCTGAGTTCATCTGTTACCCTGTAAAGCCCTAATACCAAACTGAAAGTGTTTGGCCTCCTTACATCCTCTACCTGACTTGAATAGGGTCTTTCAACTCATGTCCTGCACAAATTCTGATTCTGCAAATCAGAAAATACTGTTTAACTGGGGAAAGGGACTTGTAAGGTCCCCCAGCATGGTTTGACCTGACTCAGGAGCCATAGCAGAATTTGCAGTGCCCTGATCCGTGCATTAGCAGATGAGACAGTGCTTTACTCCTTATCCAGTGATTATAGGTCAAAGCTGAACTGCCCTACTGACAGTGCAAAACTTTGCAAAAGCACCCAGATTAATAGAGGCTATGTCACTGATAACATTGATAATGTGCAACCCATCTCAGGCTGCCTGGCACAGGGGAAGCCGGCCAGGGAAAGCTGCCAGACACACGGTCCGAGCTCCTCCAGGCAAAGGATTCTCCACCATGCTGCTGCACCCCTTCGCCCTGGCCAGGCTGGAGAGCAGCCTTCACGATGCCACTTGAGAACAAAAAAACCCCAGATTGACTCCAGGAGTCTGCACTGTCTCCCTGCCTCTGGGAGGCATAACAGCATGAAGGTAAATGGATGGCTTCCCTCGCACGGGCTGGGAGAGGTCCGTGGTGTGTGCGGCAGCAATACATCGCCCTCCTTCCTAGCCCTCCTCCCCTCGGAGCCCACTGCTGGAACACCATACTCTCCTACCTAAAGGGACCATCACAAATGAATGATTAATCAATCGGTGCTGGTGGCATCATGTCACTAAAGATGTTTGGTCATCACAAACATTAATCATTTCACAGGCTCTTGACTCGGATACACAGTGTGACCCTTCCAGCCTGTCCCTCTCCCTAAGCTAAGGAAAATGAAACAGAGAGGCTGTTGAAATGAATAAAAGGGACTTCCCTCAGTCGCACAATCGCTGAGTGCCAAAGCAAGCAGCAGCCCTCGGCCCCCGGACTCCAAATTCCCCACTCTAGCTAGCAGGGAGCCTAGGTTCCCTTCAGATGAAGGCTCAACACCATCATTTCCCATCACCTCCACCAAACTGGCTTCGTGCCACCTTTCCAGCTTCCTGAGCTCCAGCAGTGCGACAACGGACTCTGACTTACCCCTAGGATGCAAAGCTCGCTGGCTTTGCAATAACACAAATTTCAACAGGAGCCTGTCTAGAGTCCACACGAAAAGAGGCCATGCCAAATAACGTCCCACTGAACTCTTATTCTACGTGCTCACTTGGCCATGCTGCAGTCCTTCGAGGACCAGCGTTGGAATCCAGAGACACTGCATGGTGCCAAGACAACCAGCAAAGCACAATTATCGAGACATGTGGCACTCTCCGAGGAGGAATGGATGACTCTCCCACAGATAATTTCAATAGCGCAGATAAGCTAGCATCAGCATCTCTTGGCCACATTACCTTTGGGTCTAATTACCCTCTTCCACCACAGGGTTATTGCTCTTTTGGTTTTTTTCCTTTCAGCAAGCTTTGTCATTTAATTCCCAACCCTCTTACATTCTTTTCTGCAGCTAGAAAACTAGCAACTAGCAACCCCCTGATCTTGGCTTTCTCGGTGGCTTTTGGCCATCCTCACAGGACAAGGCCTAGGGTTCCTTGTGGTGTTGCCCTCTGGAAGGCTTTGAGGGAAAGCAGCCCAGACTCGCACCCTTAGCATGTGACAGCCAGAGTTTTACACTTCTCCTGCAAAATCATTCATGTTGAACAGCTTCCTCCTTACGCTTATCTCATGGCAACCAGAAGGAGAGCCAGGGAGGGAGAAAAATGTCCGAAGACTATCACTGACAAAAGAGATGATTTTCCTCTCTGCGCAGTCACATACATCCCAGCCAGCAGAAAACAGAGAGGAACAGCTACTGAAAATAAAAGCAATAAAATTCCAACTCAGAAGCTGATCTGTCAGACAACTGTTAGACAACATTTCAAAGTCTGCAGATGTTCTTACAGTGTGCATACTATTACAAAGCAAGGTGTGTTACGAAAGTGTTATTCTGGTAACAAAGTCAATCGTCAAATTATGAAATACCAAAATTTCCATTGTCCGTGTGCTACACCATGAAACTTATGAGCTATAGCTCCCATGAGCAGCCTGAGAGATTGTATTTCAGAGTTTAGTATCATCCACTGCAAACTCACGGCTTCTAAGCCTGGGCAGTTTTATCTTGGGGAAAAAAAAAAAAGTTTAAAAAATCCTTTTCCGACTTGGAGAGTTGGGATGGATCAGTAGAGTTTTAGCATCAGAACCTCAGCCCTTCGGGATACCCTGCTTACACAATTTACAATTCAAAGTTACTAAGGAAACTGCTTGCCAAAAATCTGGCATAAAATACCATTTATGAAGCCAAGCCAGAGATCTCAAGTCAGTTGTCACCCCATCAGTTCTCTCATACCAGGGGATTTTCCCTGACTACACATTGAATAAATATCTTCAGATCTGCCCACAGTAATGCAGGCTGAAGGACTGCAGCTTTTTCCTAAGTACTTCAGGATTCACGTGGTAGTTTTCACGACAGGGAACCTCAGATAAGGGAATTCTGTTTCCATATACTTCTGTGATACCACCTATGGAGGAAAAAAAAAAACTGTGCCATGCGAGGGTCCTGCTGTGATCTGCTGTGAACGTGATTCACCTGACACAGGAACAGCCAAAATGTAACGCAGCCTCGATTGTAAAGGAGGCCCCACTGGGTGAAGTTGTCACAACTACAGCCTTGGTATGGCCCATCAGGTACAAGCTGCCACAGTTACACGCTGGGGGAGAAGCCAATCTGTTAGATTAGGGATGGATCCCACCATAAACCATGCCCCGGTACAACCCTGGTAAAGGCCAGATTTTGTTCTGTGTTACTGACCTGGGGTCACTTTAAAGTGATGCTGAAAAAGGGAGGCTGGAAATCAGGAGAGGAATCAAAGCCTCACTGCATTTGGAAAGGACCACACCGATGTATAGGCGTATAGGGGCTGGATGGACAGGCTGGACCGCTGCAACTGGGAGAGCATCTCCTGGCTGGTACTGCGAGAGGAACTATGTGGTGACATCTTTGCTTTGACTTCTCCCTTTACATACTTCAGGCCCTTTGACTTTAGAAGTGCAATGATAGAGATAAGAAACAGAATAAATAGATAAAGGCAGGTATTATGATTGATACAGATAATATCGTGCTGCTTTTGTGATAATATCTTCTCTCTCGTGCAACTAAACCAGCAAGTGATGGCAATTGTGCTCATTAATCTCTGGTTCAAAAAGCAGTTCTCTATGTAGGCGTATCTTCACGCAACTGCCATCAGTATCAGGGATCCTGCTTACATAAGAAGCCTTGTGTAACAAAATCCAATGTGCTCTTTTTGTTAAACAGATGAAGATTCTTTCTTTGGCCATTCTGGGTGTAATTTAAGTTTGCTTTTAAGTAACTTAAGCTAATAAGTTTGACTTGCCTCAAACTGCCTGTCACTGGCGTGCAGTGTCGATTGACACAAATCACACAGAAGCCACTGAAGTTTTTTGCTGCAGAGGCCTTCAGGAACACACATTCACACAGCATGGATGCATTAAAACTGGTTATACTAGCTTTAAACTTGTCTAATTCAATCTGTTATCAGACTTGGCAAGAACAGTTTGACTAAGGGTTTTAATTCTTCCCATTCTGTTTGAAACACCCTAGTAAGAGTTAGAAAATATTTTCTAAAGGCACTTGTTTTTTCACTTTCTTTTCCTCTGGCAAATGATGGTATTTTTTTTCTTGCATCTTTCATGGAGCTAGAATTACATGCCTGCATTTTTCCCTGCCTAATGAGAGCTGCCATAACGTGCAGACAGTGCTGCACACTGCTAGAACAACCGTCTCTGCCCATGTCCCTGGGTCACTGCCCGATGTCAGTGCTGCTCCGGGGAGTCCTGTGAGTTTCCCAACTACTGCGTTACAGCCAGCCCAGAGGCTGCAAGGCATGGGGGAGGAGAAGGCTAGCACCCCTCCGATCCGGGCACGTACATGGTCTTGTGGAGCCTGCAGGTCTCCCTTTTCTGCTGAGCAGCACTGAGGTCCCTCACCAGCCTGGGGCTTGGAGGTACGTGGAGGGATGCTGTTAGCTGTCTGTTCCCCTAGGTCACGGTAGCCGTAAGGGCTCCTCATGAAAGGATTCCAGCATCTGAGTCACCGTGCTACAGTCAGAGCACGGCACCTCCTGGCTCACCCCACGGCCGTGCAGCCCGCTCTGCAGTGGGAAACCCTGACCTCACAACAAGTCTGATTAATAAGGTTAGTTAATAGCAACAACAACTACAATAGCAATGTTAGTTAAGGAAATAACCACCTATTCCCTTCCCTTGTGGGAATTACCACAGAGGCATTTGGGTTTTTCTGTGACCCACAGAGTGCTACAAGCCAGGTCCAACCTCTACAATTTGTTCCTACTCTTTCCTTGTCCTGATTGTTCCTAGAGTGCATTTATACCCAGAATGAGTAAAATCTCCCTACCCATCCCTTAGCACCAAGTGAGTCTTCCCGGAGCGAGGAAGGAGTAAAGGTAGGGGGTAAGCCTTGGGAGCTGGAAGTATGCCCAAGGACTTCCATTTTGCAAGAATGAGCCGAATTTACTCATCTAGCACTGTTGCTTCACAGATCTGCGAGGGTACGAGCAGTAATGGGCTCTTCTTCGCATCACTCCAGACCACGGGCTTCTGTGACTGAAGTGGAACAAGTCAGAAACGTGTTCCTAGATTTCCCAGACTGCTGCTAGTTAACCAGAAGGCTCTGCATGTCAGGGAGATGAAAGCCACAATATCTATAGGGGTTGCATTCAAATGTGCTGGAACTGGTCTTTCAAGGTAATTATACTTGTTTACTGGAATTGAATATACATGTCTCTACAAGATGCCTTACAGAAGGCTTACCTACCAATCTAAAGATCTATACATCTTTAAGTAACAAAATGTTTTTAAAAAAAAAGTTTTTTTGTAGCAACTGGTCCCTAGATATTAGGAAGCAATGATGGAGTGAGTATATTGGGTATTGATTTGGAGTGTTTTGACACATAATTGGATCTGATTGCTAAAGTAGAGTAGTTTGGAAGCCGTATCACGGGATGCTTAATACAGTGTTTGTTTATGCCTGTGCAGTATTTTTGGAGGGTTTTTTTTCTTCTCCCTGTGTATAACAAACAGAAAACAATTTGATTATCTCGAAGGCTCACTGTAGAGGGGAATAAGCCAAGCGTAAAACATGGCACAACCCTTTGCTGGGAAGTGCACAGGGCTCTGTGCAGCAGTGGGTGCCAGCAGGAAAGGGAGGGCGATTCCTAGCAAAGGGTATGGGAAATCTGGATTAAATTTTTGCCTCTTCCACGGATGTTTCCTATGGCAAGGGACTTTACCTATTGCTGTCTCAGTCTCAGTCTGAGAAAGTGGATTATACCTACCTTCTCTCGTCTCATTTTCATCTATATTTTTGTACATAGTTTATACCTTATATGGTAATTTACTTTTTTTACAGTTGTAAAATTTTAGGGATGTGTTAGTAGGCATCTCTGCCATACACTATGGAAGAAGTCCTGTCCCTTACAGGCATCTGAGGATTCTCTTGTATTACAAACAAACAATCGTAATGGGAGAACGAATTAAGGAGTTGCGAGGAAGAAAAGCATACAAGGAGGCTAAAATCTGTACCCTTTGAGAAAGTCTGAAGAATTCTCTTTTATTCTTTTTTTTTTTTCTTTTCCCATAGGCCTGCTAATGTCAGTATTTTCTCACTGTCTGAGGTGTTCTTAGTTAACATCTTCTCCCGCTAGGTATACATCAGCCCTCCTGAAATATAAAGGCTTACTTCTCTAGCCTAATCTCTTGTTCTCCCTGTAACAGGCAGACTGTGTCTGGCCATTTGGGAAATAGTTCATAATTCCATGCTTAAATAACTGGCTTTTGATAAAGGTCCAACACAGTGCTCTGAGAGCTGTTTTGTTTTTATGGATGGAGCAGACAGAGCAGAATGATGTTGCCTGCATACTAAGAAACTTGGCCTGGAGCCCACACACACCAAAGGCAAAATAAATAAATAAACATATCAATCAATCTTGACGTCACCAGGAAAAGGGTCACTGCCATGTGGAACGAGACATCTGGACAGTGAAGTCACTGCTCTGGAAGGATGCCACTGAACAGTTCACATGCTCCACAGCACAATGGGATAAAATGACAGTCAAAAAAGAAGAAGGGAGAGGTGGATAAATTCTAATTGATGCTCAGTGAGCAGAGGCTTGAAGAAGGAGCTTCATACCTTCTGCAAACCTGTCCACGCATCCAACTTTTTCCTGGTGAAAAACTCCCATGATTCCAATGCCAGCCAGGCACACAAAGATGACCAACCTGTCACCCCACATGACACTGTCCGTTACACTTTCAGAACCAGCTTTGGAACAAGAAAGAGCAGGATCTTACCACGCGACTAAAATTAAACCGTGCAGAGGAGGACCCTTTCCACAGCCCCACGTACTCCCACGCGCAGGGATGAAGAAGATGCGCTTGCCCAGGTACCTGTGTTACCCGCAGCTGTACACAACCACACGCATACATACACAAAATGACAAGGGTTCAGAGTAGCCACAGCAACAGACCGCTGCAACCTTTCATACGAATCTCGCATTCCAGTAAGTTATTTTTAAATGCACTTAAAGGAAAATGCAAACTGTTCTATTTAATAAACAAAAAGGTTTTGAGAAGGAGCGACAAGAATGTCTGCAGGGAAGGAGAGACCCCTTGATAACTCTT